>NC_056737.1:196147302-196504802 GCF_019279795.1 Protopterus annectens
TTAGAATGAGAAACAATAAACTTGTCTTCACTTGAAACCCACATGCAGCCAGCAACTAATAAAACTTATAATATTTCACTCAAGTAGCACACAGTAAAGTACAAATTAGCATTTATGTGAAAGGTGCAGAAATTCAAAAAACAAATATATAACACATTTGCTAACATCCTGGGACAATCCATTTGACACACAAGTGCCTCTGGAGCAGCCCAAGAGTACTTCTTGTGAAGCAATATGGCAGAGTCACAGAGAAGACAAATGAAGGCTTTGCAAATCAAACCATGCAGTACAGGAGCTAGCTCCTTAAGTGCTTATAGCTTTATACATCTGCACTAAAATGCTAAACAAACTGTTGTAGCCCAAACACAGTGCATTTAACACCTATGTGCCTTCAAAAACAAAAACAAGCTAAATTAAAAATATATATATTCATAGTTAAAATATGAACATTAAACTCATAGACTTCCTGCTGTCCAATTTATTCACAACCTAACTTATAAGTACACCATCAACATTAAAGGAACAAAGGATCACATCCAAAGAATATGACTCGTAAGATGATGCAGATAATTACTACCAAGTAACTTGCTCGAGGGCAGGGAATATACATGAAGCAAAATCAGTTACATTTTGCAAAACTAGAGACAGATAAAAGCAAACTAATTTAAATTACTAAGTTAAAAACAGACGCCGCTGAGCAAAACAATGGAGGATAGCAGTCACATATGAATCACAAGTAACTCCTAGATCCAATGGCCAATGAAGTAAATAATCCAAGTGCAGGCAAAGTATGTAAAAAAGCAGGTTTATTAATAAAAGGGTGGTAACTTTCGCATTAGCTTCTTCAGACCTAAACAACTAAACCATCTATTAACATCAGTTTAAAAAGCCAAAATGGCGCCAAAATCCTGTCCATTATTTAAAGACACATAACTCATTAAAAATATCATATAAAAATCATATAAAAAGTGCCTATACACCATTATAAAACAGAACAGCATTTCAAGACAGAACTATTCATGTTCATATCCATTATTGAAATAAATGACTAAAAAGTATGTGTGACAGATGGGGGGGGGGGGTTTGTCACAACTATCAAAACATTGACAGAACATCTATGCATATATAAAGGTTCAAAGAGACCTTGATGGCCACAAAGCAACAAACTCTTCATAGCCTCTTAACATCTTTTGGACAACAACCTCCTTGATTTCAGCAAAGGGCGCAGAGGAACCCTTCCATTGAGACCTGGGGTGATGTCTGCCCTAAACTTAATAATCCAATGGATTTCCCTGGTCTCTGTATAATTGTTGATGTCCCCTCTTCTGTATGTCCTTGAGATCTGTTCCAATATCCTAAACTTGAATCGGTGCTGTGGACCTTTTTCATTAGTATGTTTAGATAGTGCATTGTGTGTGGTACCCTTCCTTGTATGGTATACATGCTCACGAATCCTATCCCTTAGTGTCCTATTGGTCTTGCCTACATAGTAGGCTGGACAGACTGTGCAGCAGGCTAGATAGACTACATCACTGGACATGCAATTGCCTCTCGTCCTGATGTGGTAAATGCCCGAGCCATACGGATATTGAAAGACAGGGTCAGTTTCTATGTACGAGCAAAAATTGCAATTATCGCATGTGGTCATGTAGGGACCCAACAAAGCAGGGGGATCATTGTGGACCCTGGGGTAACAGAGCAAACTTTTTAAATTCTTTTTGTTCTGGTAGACGAATCTAGGTAGAGTACCTGTAAGGCTCTTGATGGTCGGGTCGACTGATAAGACATGCCAATGCTTAGAGAAAATATCTTTAAGTGTACCTACATCCCTGGTGTAAAAGATGGGAAAGGCAATTCCATTATCCATGTGTGAACTGCCGTCTTTGCTGTTCAAACCATTCCCTGCCTCTCCTGTGTATATTTCAATGGCACCATCTGAAAAATATGGTTTCTGTCTGTCCTCAGATGTTCAATGTCCGCCATCCCTCTGGAGATGTCTAGGTGGTCATAACCACGTTCCATCAACTTGCTACTAAGATCTCCTAATTCACTTGCCAGGTGACAGTCTAGGGGTGTGTACCTGGACATCCGCATGGAGTCTCCCCTCACTATGTTCTTGTATACATAGCCAGGATGCATGTGCGAACGATGCAGCAGTGTATTCCTATAACAGGTCTTGCGGTAAACACCCATATTGACTATCCCACAAGGTAGTTTATCAACAAAGACATCTAGAAAAGGAATGGTGGTCTTCACCAATCCATAGTAAACTTCAGAAAGGTGACAGAAGTGTTGATCTGTGTAAAAAAGGATTCTAACTGTGTTGTAGTGCCACTCCATACAAGGAAGAGATCATCCACAAAACGCCTATAGAATGGTACAAAGTCCTGAAACAAACTATTCTGAAACAAGAAACTATGTTCCCACTCTGCCATCACCAAGTTGGCGTAGCTGTTGGCACAGGAAGTGCCCATAGCTACACCATCCCTCTGCAGAAAGATCTTATCATGGAAACAAAAAAGATTGGATTCTAAGATAATAGCCAACAACATAAGAATCAAATTAACATCATACTTCAAAGAAAAATTGGTTCTCCTCAAATAGGCACCTACCATTGCTCTACCTTCCTCATTGGGTATAACCGTGAATAAGGACTGAACGTCCATGGTGACCCATGTGAGGTCTTCAATTCCAGGACAGGTATTGATGTACTGATAGAAGTCCAACAGAAACTGTCTGGTATCCTTAAGAATGAACCCATTGGCATCAACCAATGGTCTGAGTTGTGCCTCGACAAAGAGTGACAAGGGTTCTGTTGACCACCCTCTACCTGCAACTATGGGTCTAAGAGGTGGACGTAGTGGATTCTTATGGATCTTGGGGAGACCCTGGATGGTAGGTAACAAGGGATGGACCACATTAAAAAACTCATACAGGGAAGTATCAATAACGTCATTATCAAGAAGTCCAAATATTGTGGAACGTATGTTCTCAATGATGTTGTCTACCCTATCATTGGTAATAGGAACATAAAACCTGTCATCAGCCAACATTAGTAGCATGTCATTATTATACCTATCCATATCAAAACTACAATACCACCTCCTTTATCTGGTGGGATGATAATCTCCCTGTTGTTACGTAGGGAGTCCAAAGCCCTGCGTTGTATAAGGCTAAGGTTGTATCTTCTTCTCCTGTTGCCAGATTCTGACCCATTCATCCTATATATCTCATCTTCTACCAGTTTACTATATGCAGCAACCAAGGGGTGTATTGGAGGGAGAAATGTGCTAGGTGTCCTGAAGACAGTGGTATTGGACCTCATCTCTGTGCTATTGAAGAAAACCTTCAGGGACAAATTTCTAACAAAAAGCTTGAAATCTTTTAATGTCTCTTCATGTCTACTATCAGAGGTTGGGATGAAAGTAAGACCCTTGGAGAGGACTTGTAACTCATGTTCAGTCAAAACGTGACTGGACAAGTTGAACACAAGTCCTAATGCTTCCCCTCCCACATATTCTTGATTGTCCGGTTGGATGGACGATCCGGCGAAAGTTTCCTCTTGTACCTCCCCTTGGCGTTCATTAAAAGATTTCAAGCTTTTTGTTAGAAATTTGTCCCTGAAGGTTTTCTTCAATAGCACAGAGATGAGGTCCAATACCACTGTCTTCAGGACACCTAGCACATTTCTCCCTCCAATACACCCCTTGGTTGCTGCATATAGTAAACTGGTAGAAGATGAGATATATAGGATGAATGGGTCAGAATCTGGCAACAGGAGAAGAAGATACAACCTTAGCCTTATACAACGCAGGGCTTTGGACTCCCTACGTAACAACAGGGAGATTATCATCCGACCTGCAGATAAAGGAGGTGGTATTGTAGTTTTTGATATGGATAGGTATAATAATGACATGCTACTAATGTTGGCTGATGACAGGTTTTATGTTCCTATTACCAATGATAGGGTAGACAACATCATTGAGAACATACGTTCCACAATATTTGGACTTCTTGATAATGACGTTATTGATACTTCCCTGTATGAGTTTTTTAATGTGGTCCATCCCTTGTTACCTACCATCCAGGGTCTCCCCAAGATCCATAAGAATCCACTACGTCTACCTCTTAGACCCATAGTTGCAGGTAGAGGGTGGTCAACAGAACCCTTGTCACTCTTTGTCGAGGCACAACTCAGACCATTGGTTGATGCCAATGGGTTCATTCTTAAGGATACCAGACAGTTTCTGTTGGACTTCTATCAGTACATCAATACCTGTCCTGGAATTGAAGACCTCACATGGGTCACCATGGACGTTCAGTCCTTATTCACGGTTATACCCAATGAGGAAGGTAGAGCAATGGTAGGTGCCTATTTGAGGAGAACCAATTTTTCTTTGAAGTATGATGTTAATTTGATTCTTATGTTGTTGGCTATTATCTTAGAATCCAATCTTTTTTGTTTCCATGATAAGATCTTTCTGCAGAGGGATGGCGTAGCTATGGGCACTTCCTGTGCCAACAGCTACGCCAACATGGTGATGGCAGAGTGGGAACATAGTTTCTTGTTTCAGAATAGTTTGTTTCAGGACTTTGTACCATTCTATAGGCGTTTTGTGGATGATCTCTTCCTTGTATGGAGTGGCACTACAACACAGTTAGAATCCTTTTTTACACAGATCAACACTTCTGTCACCTTTCTGAAGTTTACTATGGATTGGTCGAAGACCACCATTCCTTTTCTAGATGTCTTTGTTGATAAACTACCTTGTGGGATAGTCAATACGGGTGTTTACCGCAAGACCTGTTATAGGAATACACTGCTGCATCGTTCGAGCATGCATCCTGGCTATGTATACAAGAACATAGTGAAGGGACAATCCATGCGGATGTCCAGGTACACACCCCTAGACTGTCACCTGGCAAGTGAATTAGGAGATCTTAGTAGCAAGTTGATGGAACGTGGTTATGACCACCTAGACATCTCCAGAGGGATGGCGGACATTGAACATCTGAGGACAGACAGAGCGAAACCATATTTTTCAGATGGTGCCATTGAAATATACACAGGAGAGGCAGGGAATGGTTTGAACAGCAAAGACGGCAGTTCACACATGGATAATGGAATTGCCTTTCCCATCTTTTACACCAGGGATGTAGGTACACTTAAAGATATTTTCTCTAAGCATTGGCATGTCTTATCAGCTCTAATTCACCATCAAGAGCCTTACAGGTACTGACCTAGATTCGCCTGGAACAAAAAGAATTTAAAAAGTTTGCTCTGTTACCCCAGGGTCCACAATGATCCCCCTGCTTTGTTGGGTCCCTACATGACCACATGCGATAATTGCAATTTTTGCTCGCATAGAAACTGCCCCTGTCTTTCAATACCCGTATGGCTCGGCATTTACCACATCAGGACGAGAGGCAATTGCATGTCCAGAGATGTAGTCTATCTAGCCTGCTGCACAGTCTGTCCAGCCTACTATGTAGGCAAGACCAATAGGACACTAAGGGATAGGATTCGTGAGCATGTATACCATACAAGGAAGGGTACCACACACAATGCACTATCTAAACATACTAATGAAAAAGGTCCAGAGCACCGATTCAAGTTTAGGATATTGGAACAGATCTCAAGGACATACAGAAGAGGGGACATCAACAATTATACAGAGACCAGGGAAATCCATTGGATTATTAAGTTTAGGGCAGACATCACCCCAGGTCTCAATGGAAGGGTTCCTCTGCGCCCTTTGCTGAAATCAAGGAGGTTGTTGTCCAAAAGATGTTAAGAGGCTATGAAGAGTTTGTTGCTTTGTGGCCATCAAGGTCTCTTTGAACCTTTATATATGCATAGATGTTCTGTCAATGTTTTGATAGTTGTGACAAACCCCCCCCCCCCATCTGTCACACATACTTTTTAGTCATTTATTTCAATAATGGATATGAACATGAATAGTTCTGTCTTGAAATGCTGTTCTGTTTTATAATGGTGTATAGGCACTTTTTATATGATTTTTTATATGATATTTTTAATGAGTTATGTGTCTTTAAATAATGGACAGGATTTTGGCGCCATTTTGGCTTTTTAAACTGATGTTAATAGATGGTTTAGTTGTTTAGGTCTGAAGAAGCTAATGCGAAAGCGCTCACCTCTTTTTATTAATAAACCTGCTTTTTTACATACTTTGCCTGCACTTGGATTATTTACTTCATTGGCCATTGGATCTAGGAGTTACTTGTGATTCATATGTGACTGCTATCCTCCATTGTTTTGCTCAGCGGCGTCTGTTTTTAACTTATTTATCTTCGAGCCTGTTTCGTTGAGCATTCACTCTACTGGTTCTCTTGATTTATTATAATTTAAATTACTGCAAAGGTTCATATGTTTGTAGGAGATTACTAGGTTAATGGCTTAAAAGCCCTTACAAGCCTAGCAGGTATAACCTGCTTTTACCCAATATGGGTCCCTATGGACAAAAGTTGACATAGGTTTGTGCATATGCCTAGAGTATTTTACAAATTTCCCCTGTCCATAAGGGGTGTAGGCACTACCCCAATGTGTGAATTTGTGATTCCCCATCCATTGATCTAAATAGCATTTGAAAAGGGCTAGGGATTTGCTCTATTTAATGTAAATGGAAAGCCTGCTCCAAAGAAGGGTAATCTCTGTGAAATATATCTGTCTCTTGAGCATGTTTTGTTTGTGTCACTGACTAGGTTTAGATCTCTAGATTGAGTGACTCTCATGCTGTTTGTCTTGTGGATGTGTAACAGCTCCATTAGGGCTGAATTTGTGCATGTCTTGTAGGTTAGACAATGGTCACTCAATTAATAGTTGGTAGGAGACAGAGTAAATGGATAGGGCTTTTAGTCTGTCTGCATAGGACATGCTGTTAGCACCCTGTATTTTCTTTGTGAGGAATCTCTGGGGTTGCTCCAGCTGTTGTAAATGCCTAGTTAAGTACATGACAAATGGTGCATTGTACTCGATTATTGATCTAATGAGGTCTGAGTACAATGGGACTATAACTTTTAAGGATCTTGATTCCATACCATAACCTCTCAACCTGTTATAGCAGGAAATCTGGACAAAGGCACAAATAATGGGGGGGGGGGGGCAGGCCTAAACATAGGGACACTTTTTAAATATTGCTTTTACAGACTTAGAAAATGGATAGAATAACAGGTTAAGCATGAGCATGAATTTCTGAAGGATATGACGTCTGAAACTCAAATGTGTGCCATTTTCTGACTTCAGTCCCCAATTTTATGAGAAAGAAACCAGAAATATGAGGCAAAAATCTGGACATTCTGCAAAAATCTGTACAGTTGAGAGGTATGTTCCATACCTTTACTTATAAGCTGTGCCACATAGAATTACTTCCTCACAACTGCTGACACATGGTGGTCAAATTTCAGGTTATTATCAATCTTTGAACCTCTGAGTCTACTCTTAGTTTAAATAGCAGTGGGAGGGGTCCTTTGGCTTCCCAAAGGGAATGATAATGCATTTTTTGCATTTAGTTTTAGGCAATGGCTCCAGCACCAGTCATTTGCCTGATTTAGACCCTCCTGAAGGATATCCACATCACTGTGGGATTTGATTATTGCCCCCTGCTTAAATTCATCAGCAAACGTTGCCATCCAGAGACCTTCCACATTAGCCTTGACTTCAGAGAAGTGTATTCTGAACAGGAATGGTCCCAGCATTGAGTCTAGTGGCATACCACTAGTAAATGGCCTCTTGCTGGATATGGATTTACCCACTCTGACTACATTTGACCTGTCCATGAGCCAATTGGCTAACCATCTTGTGACAAAGGGATTTATGCCCAGTTTTGTGAGTTTATTTATAATACCTGAGTGAGGGATTGTGTCAAATGCCTTCAACAGGTCCAGGTTGGCAATATGTACTGTTTTACCCTCATCCATAGCTCTACTGACTTTTCAAAAAATCCACAAGATATATTAGACATAACCTGTCCTTGACAAAGTTGAATTGGGTTGAGTCCAGTGTTCGGAGGTTTCCTATGTCATTGTTTATCATGTCCATGATTATTTTTTCCATGGCCTTACATATAATATTAGTCAAACATATGGGTCTGTAATAACTTGGCTCAGTGGATAGACTCCCGTTGTGCAGATGGAGTGACTATTGCTGTCCTCCACTCTATTGGGCAAATCCAATCCAGATGCTGTGGGCCTGATAGGTCCTGATTCAAGCTGTTTAAGAGGCATCCTGTTATATTGCTGGGCCCCATTTAAGCCATGTTTTTAGCTTTAGAGAGTGCAGTGGCAAACTGTGCTTTAGTGATAATTGGAAGGTTTGTACTGGAGTGTATTTATTGGGGAAGAACTGGGGGTGATGGGGAGGTGAAATTAGAGTTGAATTTATCAGCCAGCAGATTTGCTATATCCTCTGACTGTGTATAGGTGATACTGTCTACAACTTAAGATTGTGATGATAACTGCAAAATGCCTTATTAGCTTAGCTTTGAAGTCTATATTTGCCTCAAGATCTGCTTTCAGATTCTTGAATAGTTCCCTGATTCACTTGTTTCGACTAATGAGGGACTTTTTGTTCTGTTGTACACATTCCCTCTTACTTCTCGACAGGATTTTCTTTCCTTTGTTGTACAAGCTATTAATACCAGGGGTCCACCAGGGTAGTTTGTTTTGGCATTTTGACCTGGGCTTATTTTGGTTCAGTACTGCCTTTTCTATGCAGTTGTTCATAAGGTCATATTGAACTTTTGTATACACCTCTGCATAGGCGTCTGTGTTTTCTGGGTTTGAGGGAGCTTTGAAACTAGCTATGTCATCACTTAATAGGAGTTAGTTTACATCTGAAAAGTTGTTAAAGTTTTGTGAGTTAGGTGGGGGGGGAGTGTAGTTTTACCTTTATTTCAAGGGAGATGACTTTGTGATCTGATTTTACCAGTGGTGACATCATATCTGTGGGGTTGCAGCACTCACCCATATTTGTGATTACCAGATCTAGGAAATTTGTACTCATAATGAGGATGCAGAATAGCTGCTCCAGAGCTTTTGAGTTTACAAAGTCATGAAATCTTTGGGCATGCATATCCATGGCTGTGTATGCCTCTCAGTTAATGGAAGAGTAATTAAAATCACCCATGAGAATGGTATTGGTCTGGATGGTGAATGATTCTAGTAACTTATGATGCATGGGCTTCCTGGTTCAGGATGGGGAACCTGTAGCTAGCAAAAATATGGTAATGGATTTTTTCCATTCTTAGTTGGACACGGAGTAGCTCAAGGATATCATATTGTCTGTCCAGCCTTGAGGTGTGCTCATCTTTTATGTAGATAGATACAGTTCCACCTTTTGCTCTTCCATGTTCAGTGTGAGGTTGGAATGTATGACAGGCATTATAGCCATGCACAGCCGGAGTGTTTTCAATGGCTTTGAACCATGTTTCAGTAACTGCATAGATGTCAGCATTCTCCAGAGTGAGAAGCACTTCTAGGGAGTACAGTTTCTTACTGACAGTCCCAGCATTGAGCAGTAACACCTTTAACTACTCCTGAGCAGCTTTTGCTATGTTAGAAGGTTTGTCTGTTTGCAATGCCTAACATAGGCACTATAGGGGTGGATAATATTTTGGCCAGTATCTGAAAGCCTAGTGGTGACAGATGAAGACCATCCCTGACAAAGCAGCATAGATTGTCCTGTCATCCATATCCCATGCATTGCCAGGCTGACAAGAAGTGGAACACTTTTAGAATGGCATCAGTAGCTAAGCCAATTGTTAAAGTTGATAATTTTCTGCTGGTATTGTGGCATCATCCTTGGAGATGATAAAATGCTGCTCAATGCTAGGCTCATACCTACCTGTGACACATATTCTGAGAGATCAATCATGTCTCTCTTCATATAGTCCAAGGAGGTCCATCTCAAGTCATTTACACCCACGTGGACTATAACAGAGTCATACTCGTATCTAGGGTAAGTGGCATGAGTGCTTTGGTGAACTGTCAGATCCTGGCCCCTGACAGTCAGCTAACTGTAACCTTCTCCTTAACCAGCCTGTAAGAGGCACATCAGTGTATCTCACAACGGAGCCTCCTATGACCCAAATATTGGGTTGTGGGGTGTTTTGCCTAATGGGCTTGAGAGCTGAGACACAATGAGATGTGGCTTTATGTGCTTGCATGCAGAGTTTCTCAGGACTGTGCCTGACAGGCCTTTCTGATTTGAGTAGGTTACATGTGAGGACCTCTGCATATTTGGGTCTATGTGTCTGGTCCTTTCAGGGTGTGGTGATTGATTTGTGTCACTGGCAACTTGTTTGTTGCTTTTTGTGTTCCAATGTCAATGTGTAACTACATGTCTCATATACTGTATTTGTCTGTTAGAGAATTTCATTGTTGTCAAGTCATATAAGGCAATTGCTACAATGCCTAAGGACACCCGCATCCACCAAGCTAGATGCAGAGATAGCAGAAAACTGAATATCCATTAACGCCAAAAAAAAAATCCTGCAATAGAAAGCAGGAAATGCCAGCAGGTGAAGTGCCATGTGAACATGGCCTCTCAGTAAGACAGCTAAAATACTGGTAAATCTGCCACCAATGAAACACAAAATAAAACATGTAAAGTGGGAACTGCTTTAATAAATAGACAGAGTTAAACACGTTCGCCTGGAAGAACTTTTTCAGAACTAATTTTTGCAAGTAAAAACATCCAAATCTATATCAGATTCAAGACACAAATGACTGATCACTCAGCAATAACATTAATTAAACCCCATCTCCATCTACTTCATTTTAAATGTACAGGAAACTGCACATAATATATAACAGCTTAGTAAAATTATTAAACATGCATAATATATGTGTCTCCTAAATACAATACACTATATATATATGTATATATATATATATATATATATATATATATATATATATATATATATATATATATATAGATAATGTACTACAACTTTTAAACAAATAAAACATTATTATCAAGTCAAACTAAAAAATAAACATAGGGCCAGGTTCACGAAGGCTTGCACGGAGTGTAAGAGTAGTGTAAGACGGCAGACTAGCAATATGTCTGCCGAGCGATCCAGCAATAGCCGGCAGGGGCGTGCATGAGAGCTTCTAAAGCTACTCTTGCACGGACAGTGTTATGGTATACAAATTACCTCATTTGCTGCTGAAAGCTTTGCAAATGAGATAAATTTGCGATCCAGGAAACACTAACCTGTCCGTGTAAGAGTAGTGTTATTCGCAGAAAAGTAGTCCATTGGCAACGGAGTACCATTCTGCAAACAGCTAAACGGAGCTATGACAGCTCCAAATAAAGGATGCATCTAGTTGAGGAAGCATGCCAATGGCCAAATATAAGGCCATTGGCATTTGCAAATGTTGTAAATCCTTAAAATCCATTTTATTTCCCCGATCACCGATGTTTAAGCGTAGAGCAGTGGCGCGAAAACGTGCTGTGCTTTAAATAAAATGAAAAAAATTGAAAAATAGCCACAAATGGGCAATTCCACTAAAAAGCTTATTCTGCCATGCAGGTGAATGGCAGGCTGAAAACAACACGGCCACTGAGTAGTGGTTGCTAAGGGGGGGAAGCTCAGTGCAAGAGATGTAACCAAGCATTAGTAGGCAATCCTATGCAAATGAGGATAAGGATAGTGAATCCCAGTTTTCCCCGGCATGTGAGCCATGTCCCTAGAGTGTAAGTGTAGGAGTAGGGGAGTAGTAGAGTAGAAGATAGGTGACATCATGAGGGGGTATGTCTGAAAGACTGTAACCTGATTGGAGCACAGTGGCTTGTGTTTGCCCTGAGTTGCTCATGATTGCAAGAGGCGTGTCTACAGTTGTCCTAGCTGAAAACAAGAAACTGAAGGTGTACACCGTGGATATATCTGAAATTTCTTGCAAACGTGCACACAGCATGTGCACGCATGTGCACTTGTTTGTGCGGCACTGCCCCTTGTGGAAACAGAAAGGGAAAAAGGAAGGAGAAGAAGTAGTAGGAAGTTAACCAAGGAGAACTAGCAGAGCTGCCAGGTGAAATATAGCAGAATCAGCCAATTATACAGGCAGTAGAATAGCCCAGCCCAGCCCCGCCCTTTAAACTCTGCAAACAGCAGTCTACCCTGTTTTTTCACATGAACTCTGCAACACTGCAGTATACAAAGCGTGAAAACTTAAAAAGCTTAATTCAGACAAAATGTTAGAGGCTGCTATTGCTATCATAAACCAACATGTGCAAGGTGCTGAGGGTGGTGATGTTGTGAATACTGCTGAGCAACCCACAGTGAGGAGATGGGGAAGAGTGTACAGACCCAGGGTAACATAACAGAGGCTACATGAGCTGGAGATAGTGGAGCGCTATAGAGTAGACAGAGACCTCCTGCAGCAAATTGTTGAGCTGTGCCGGCCACTGCTCACACACAGAATCAACAGAGGGAAACCCATCCCAGTGGATACCAAGGTATGAGTTGGCCTATGAATACTAGCTACAGGTACCTTCCAGAGACCAACTGGTGATATGATGGGGGTTTCACAGGCAGCAGCATTCAGGGTACTGCACATATTCCTGGATGCCATGTCAGCACATGTCGGTGAGCATGTATATTTCCCCAATTCCAGTGAGGCATTGGCCAGCAATATTCATATTTTCCACCAAATAGCAGAATACCCTGAGGTGGTGGGTGCAATAGACTGCATGCACATACACATCAAAGCACCACCCGGTGAGTGGGATAGGGTCTCCATCAACCGCAAGGGCTACCCCTCCATCTACTGCCAGGTCGTGTGCGAAGCCCAGGGCATAATAATGAATGTGTGTGCTGGCTGCCCTGGAAGCTATCACGATTCCCACATCTGGCATCTGATGCAGCTGTACCAGAGATTTGGCAATGGGGACATCCCTGACGGTCACCTAGTGGGGGATACTGGATACACACTGGAGCAGTGGCTGATGACACCCATCAGAAATGCACACACACCTGAAGAAGAACTCCATAATGAGGCACACTCACAAACAAGAAACATTATTGAGCATGTGTTTGGGATGCTCAAGCTATGGTTCCGGTGCCTGGACACATCTGGTGGAGCCTTGCAGTACTCACCAACTACATGTACCCAAATTGTCATGGTATGTGCCATGCTACACAATATGATCCTGTGAAAACAGCTGCAGCAGGAACAGCATGGGGCAGGGCCAAATATCACCCCACCATTGCCAAGGCCTACACAGGCATAGCGTGACTCAGAGGAGGAATAACCTGGGCCTGCCCCAGTAGGCAGAAGGAGGCGTGCCAAGTATGCCCTGGCATTGGCAAAGAGGCAACGCATTGCACATACACTGACTCAGTAGGAACCCTGCAAATGACATCTTTCTCTGACTCGCACATACAGTAAAAGGGATGCTTAACTTGACACTACCTGTTTTCAAACATGCATAGGGAGTGTACTATGTGCATCCGACATAGGCAGCCCTGCAGCACCACCTGAGGCATGATTGCCCTATTTTAAGCACTATAAAGCAGTGCTAAGCACATTTTACCACTATTTAGCATATTTAAGCACAATTGCCTATGCAGACAGATAACAGCAGGCCAGGCAGTGTGATGTGGGTTGGGTAGGCTATGAAGTCACAAACTAATATACGTGAAATTGGAAGCTAAGATCTGTAGTACAGTAGTATGCCTCAAGCCAGTACGATAGGCAACAGTACAGACTGAAATTGAGTACCTGAAATATCAGTGCAGGCCTAGCAAATGTGTATGTGTCAGGTGAACCCCTCATCCTATGTACACCCACAGTAACAATCAGGTGCGCCCCCCGGGTAGAAATGTACAAATAATAGCTGTCCCCACTGTATGTAGAAATGTTGATAAGTCTATGCAAATTGACTCATGGAAGCCCTGCAGGCACAGCATGCTTCCTGTCGATGTACAACACAAAGGTGAGCCCTGAGGTAGAAACCAACTTGATTTTTCACACACATATATTATATATGTCCATACTGGGCATGCTCACACAGTTAAACAAATTTAGCAAATGTCAGTCAGCAACATACTGAAGGGTCATACTGGGCATGCTCACACACTTAGGCTATGTCTGAGTACAGCAGTGGGCCACACATATCTAGCGGATGCATATGTTTTACCCCAGGAACCTGTCACTATTCACCAATCCTGCCTTGTGCATACAATTATATGAAAACAGATACATATAATATATTGGAACCCTGTCATAATCAAACTATGTACCACAAGTACGTAAGTTGTTCACAGAAAGTGAAAAAGCAGAGAAGATCAATAAACCTGCAGTCAGTATCGTGAGTAAATAATATGCACTCTAAACATTATCCAATACATGTTCTGGCAAAATAATCTGTGAAGGAGTCCATAGAGAACCATGACGCTTCCTTCCGCTATGTCATAAATAGCAATGTACACTCATATATGTCCTGAGTCAGTGCAAACTGTAAATGACTGACATTGCCAAACATCCTGTCAGACAGGCTCATACATACATACCCCCTCTCACTGACAAAAGGCCCTATCATCATGCCTGAAGATTGTGAAAGCACAGATATCACATACAGAATGGGTAAACAGCTCCTTCCAAACCTGAAAACACGGCATCAATGGGATTACATTGTTTCCCTAGCTGTGTTATAAGTGAACTCCAGAACAAACAGACCCTGCACCTGAACAGTCTGTTGAGCCTCATCCTCTGTACAGGATATGAAACTGTTGAATGTGTTACAGCAACGTTTGGCACACTCTACAAGTGTTGGTGCACAACAGACCATGGGAACTATTGTCTTATAAGCCTATTAAGCCTGATCTGCAAGGCCATGGAGTCCATCATGATGGAACTCATAAACAGAGCTATTGGGAGCCTACAAACACCCAACCCTACCAATTTTGGTTTGGTCAGGGGCAGATCATGGTTCCCAAACTTGCTAGACTGTTTTCAAGGCAGTCACTCAGGACATGCATCAATGAAATGAGCTACACACGTCCCACATAGACCTTGAAAAGCCCTTTACCAACATCACAGACACATGTCGTAGCCACAAAATCAACAACCTGTGCAAAAATATGTATGTCATCTGATGGATTGCCAACTGGGGCACAGATAGATCCCCACAAGGTAAGAATTGTGGTCTCCTGTTCAAGCTGGTAACAACTGCTGTCCCCCATGGCTCAGACCTGGGACCCCTCCTGTCTGATGTATACTCTTCAGAAATACAGTCAAACACACGAGGGCTATGTTTAGCAAAGTTTGTGGATGATTGCAAAAACGTTGTCACAATCGATGTTTGGGACAACATAGACATCCCTAAAAAGGGTCTCAGTCAGACAGATGTGCTGTCAAAAACGTGGCCTCGAGTTACAGTCATACGAATATCACATAGGTGCCAACACCCTAAATATGGAGGTGATAATAAGGGATCTATGGACACATGTGGGTAGTCATCTCTACTTCCAAAAACACATTCACAAAGTGGTCAGACAATCATCCTATGTGTTCCCACAAACTGCCAAGGTCTTTGCATGTAGGTCAAAGGAGGTTCCCTCTACTCATCAGTCATCAGACCTGTCAGAGAGTACCATAACACACTTGTGATGAATCTGACTAGGCACCTGCAGCAGCTGGAAAGACCACTGAAGTACCTCAACAAGAGGATTACTGGCCTCAAACAGTTGCCCCATGCAACAAGACTGAATTTAACTCAATCTGTACTCTGTTGCACTGTCTACTCAGGTGATCTCTGCCCAACAGACAGGTCCATGTCATGGCAACACTCAGATCTGCTCTGAGGTACAGCTCAATGGCACTAAATATACAGACCCAACTGATATTGCCAACATCCTGGCAGATAGGATCAGTGCTAACTTTATCCCCCTCTCACCCATGAAAGAGTACATCTCTATAACGGAAGACTGCAAAGTTGCTGTCATCATGGCTGCACAGGTAAAAAACACTCTCCAAAGCCAGTATCACAGCATCCATGGGACCAGATAACTTTGCAGGCTGTGTTCTACACAAACTACAGAATAAACAGACACCACACCGATGTACCATGTTCAGTCATAGCCTCACCTCAGTCTTTGTGACTGCTGAATGGTGCACAGTGATGGTTATCCCACTACACAAGGGTGGAGACACCATGAACCCCAGGAACTAGCGCCCCATTAGCCTGATGAGCCTGCTCTGCAAGGCCATGGAATGTATCATCATACAACTTATAGAAAAAGACATTGGTAATCACCAAACTCTGGACCACAACCATGTTGGGTTTGTAAAATGCAGATCATGTCACCTAAACCTGATAGACGACATTGAAGCAGTCACCAGAACCGTAGACAAGGGTAAGGTGGTTCGCACAGCCTATGTAGATCTTGCCACGGCTTTCAACACCATCCCCCACTCTGGAAGTATAGATAAACCTACCAAACTAGGTATAAATTGCTATGTCACAAGATGGGTTGCCAACTGGCTCACTGACATAACACACACTGTGAAAGTAGCAGACTTCAAGTATGACTTTGGACCAGTGATGAGTGCAGTACCACAGGGTTCAGTCCTGGCTCCTGTCCTGTTTTGTATCTACATCCCTGAAGTAAACTTTAACATGGAAGGTCTGTGGCTAATGAAGTTACCAGATGACTGCAAACTAGGAGTCATAACTGTAAATACTAAAGATGTGGACATCCTACGAAAGGGCCTTACTGAGACAGATGCCTGGTGTCAAAGCCATGGCCTCAAGCTCAATACCTATAAGTGCATTGTCATCCCCTTTGGTAAAAACTCTCTAGCCATGAACTACAACATAGGTGGTAGTATACTTAACACTGAAAATGTGAAAAGAGACCTTGGGTCACAGGTGGACGGTGGACACACCTGTGATAATCACATCCCCACAGTAGTCAGGAAATCCTTCTACATGACACACCTCATCACAAAAGGCATCTCATGCAGAATAGAAGAGGGCATTGTTAATAATAGAGTTCAGTGCTCCTTTTGCTATGTACCTCACAAGACAGCTACAACAACTGGAAAGCCTGCAGAAATACCTCACAAAGAGCATTAGTGGCCTGAAATACATGCCATACACAGACCGTCTCAAAATGCTCCAGCTGTACTCTCACGCATATCGCCTACTCAGAGGTGATCTCTGCCTAACATACAAAGCTATGTTAAACACAGAGCTGTTGGACATGCTCCATGTAAAACACTCATAATCCCTCAGATATTCAGCCCCAAAACCCAGAGTGAAATACAAAAGGAAGGGGTGTATCCATATACCTTATGCATACCCACACCTTCAGGTCAGTGGCACAGTATGAGGCCTTGGAGACCATGCAAGTGCAACTAACATTGGGCAAAGCTGCTTATCAGATTGTAGCCTGCTACAGATCACCTACCTTGTTTCAGGAACCTCACTCAGTATTCCTGAGAACAGTGGAAAATATAAAGGTCCTATCAAACACCATTATATGAGGAGATTACAACCACCTAAACACTCAGTGGGGGAATTACTCGTGTACAATGTCCTTTGCCCAATGTTTCCTAGAGTTTAACAACTCAAACACCCTGGAACAGCTGGTCACCATGCCCACTCGAGGTGACAACATACTAGACCTGATCATCACCAACATGGGGTACCAGTATTCCACAACATAGATAAACCCCTCACTGGTAATATCAGATCATAAAGCAATCACACTGGACATCCACATCCCACCCCCCCCAGTCAAAGAAACCACTGTGAAAACATTTTCAAAAGCAAACTGCACACTTCCCAAGACCAAAGTGGAAAGTTCCAAAGCCTTCTTGCTATAGGATAAAGCTATACAATCTGCCGAATAATTTACAAGTGCATTCTATGAGCATCTACAGGATGCACGGATCGAGACATCCCAAATAAAACCAAGATGCACTCCTCCAAAAATAAGAAACCAATCTGGTGGTTGTCACCCATAAATAAGCTATACAACAGAAAGAGGAAGCAAACACATGATAGAGCAAACTTCACAAAAGGAAAGGCATCACTGATCATTATTAGGAAGACACAATGATCACTCATAGAATAATCCAAGGCCAGTTTCTAAAGACAAAATGCCAAGGATTGTAAGAATAGCAACCACAAAGCCTTCGTTAGCTATACCAAACATTTAGGTGGCAACTCTCAAATATGCTGTCAGCTACTGTAAAATGGAAAAAAATACACTGAACCAACTTACATTGCCCAGATCCTGGGGGACAAGTTCAGTGCAAACCCCCCACCACCACCCCCAAAAGGGCCTGTGTCCATCCCAGAAGAATGCAGAGCCCAGACTTCATGGACATGTAAGTAAAAACAGCCCTCTTCAAAGCTAAGAACACAGCATCAATGGGATGGGATGGTGTCCCAGGCTGTGACTTACACCAGCCCCAAAAGGAACTACACCCTCACCTACATTCACTGTCCAGACTCAACCTTACCACAGGCTATGTAGCCAAAGAACGGCATACAACAACAGTCATCCAGCTCCACAAAGGTGGTGCCATAACAGAACCAGGAAACCATTGCCCTATAGGCCTACTCAGCCTGGTCTGCAAAGCTATGGAGCAAATTATCATGGAACCCATAAACAGAGACATTGGGGACCTCCAGACACTGGACTCTACCCAACTTGGCTTTGTTAAAGGCAGATCCTGCCTCCTAAACCAAGTTGACTTATTTGAAACAGTTACCAAAGACATAAATGGAGGTGAAAGTAGACCACACAGCCCAACTGGACCTCACTAAGGCCTTTCGACACCATTCCCCAGTCTGACATCATGGACAAGCTTACCAGCTTGAACATTAACAGCTATGTCACAGGATTGGTGGCCAACTGGCTCACAGATCAAATACGCATGTTCAGGGTTGCAGGTGCCATGTCAGACTCTAAACCAGTCACAAATAGCATCCCACAGGACTTGGTCCTGGGACCCCACTTGTTCAGTAGATACTGCTCAGAGGTACAGGCAAGCACGGGAGGAGTATGGCTGAACAGGTTTGCAGATGACTGCTAACTGTGGTCCATATTCGACTCTATGGCTGACACAGACATCCTCCAGAAGGGTCTTACAGAGACAGATACCTGGTGTCAAAAGAATGCCCTCAAGCAGAATGCCAAAGAATGCATAGTCATCCCCTTTGGATAAAACAAAGTGCATACAAATTACCACATAGGTGGTAATCCAGTATGTACGGAGAATGTAGTTATGGCCCTGGGGACCCAGGTAGATAGTAAACTCTCCATTGATGTTCACATGAAGTGTTTAGAGATTCCTTCTATGTAGCCCACCTAATGTCACCTAATGTAACCCACTTTGTCTAGTCTTATGATGTCACCATCCTACAAATATACCTGTGGAAAAGAAAGCTCCCAGTAATGTGTATAGCGTGTCATGTTAATGTGTCCTTCTCTAGTGTCATAAGGTGGTTAGGTAGGGTTTTGAATCCTGCACTTGACAACTGTATGAGAGTGTGTGTGTGTCTCCTTGTAGAAAAGCAACCATTTTGGAGACTACTAAAACACCTTAAAAGTGGTATACTTATCTTTGTCAAATCTGATTAAGTCACCATCCTACAAATATACCTGTGGAAAAGAAGGCTCCCAGTCATGTGTATAGCGTGTCGTGTAAATATGTTCTACTCTAGTATCATAAAGTAATTAGGTAAGGGTTTGAATCCTGCACTTGCCAAGTGTGTGTGTCTGTGTATCTCCTTGTAGAGGAACAGCAGTTTTGGAGACTACTAAAACACCTTAAAAGTGGTATATTTATCTTTGTCAAGTCTGATGATGTCACCATCCTACAAATATACCTGTGGAAAACAAAGCTCCCAGTAATATATATAGCGTGTCATGTTAATGTGTACTTCTTTAGTATCATAAGGTAGGGGTGTGAATTCTGCACTTGATAACTGTATGAGAGTGTGTGTGTATACTCTTGTACAGGAGCAACCTTTTTGGAGACTACTAAAACACCTTAAAAGTGGTATACCTATCTTTGTCAAGTCTGATGATGTCACCATCCTATAAATATACCTGTGGAAAAGTGAGCTCACAGTAATGTGTATAGTGTGTCATGTTAATGAGTACTCCTTTAGTATCCTAAAGTAATTAGGTAGGGGTTTGAATCCTGCATTTGCCAACCGTGTGTGTGTGTGTGTCTCCTTGGAGAATCGCATCCTTTTAGAAAGACTACTGAAACACCTTAAAAGTGGTATACTGATCTTTTTCAAGTCTGATGATGTCACCATCCTACAAATATACCTGTGGAAAGAAGAACTCACAGTAATGTGTACAGCACGATGTGTTAATGTGTACTGTTCTAGTATCATAACCCAGTTAGGTAGGGGTTTCAATCCTGCACTTGGTGAGTGTGTGTGACACAGTTGGTCAATGTGTTGTGGGTTTTGCTTTTACTACTGTATGACATATCACAATGACAACAGTATGTGCATTGCACGTCAGGTAGCTGTGTGGCAAGTACATATACTTACATGTGAACTCAATTATTTCATAGGTGGGAACCCTGCTTTCTCCATGAACACATCTGTTACCTTTGCCAGACTGTGCTGCCGCTTTCCAGACCTTAGGTCACATCTGTATGCTTGTGACAAGCCCAGTCACTGCAGTGTTCCCTGGCCTAGGTCATCCATGTCACACACTCATTACGGTTTCTATTGAATAGTGTGAGTGAGGGTTTATGCCTGAGGTATATTTCAGCCCTGTTCAAACGCAGCAAAGTCTGTCAATGATGGCTATTCATTATAGGTGTACAACAACCTTTGTTTCTATGCCTGCAGACCCCTTATTGTTTATGTGATTCACCGAGGGATTTCAAAATACCTTTGGAAATGTGATTACCAAAGGAGAGATGATGTAACACATGGCTGTATGTATACATCGGTACCTGTTCAACATGTTGGGGGCTACTACCTATGTGGTACTGTGGGGATACTTTGTTTAGTACAGGTGGATGACTATGCTTTATTGGGCTTACAGCTTTACAGCATGGGTTTGACAACAGGTATCTGTCTGTATGATACCCTTGTGGAGGATGTGTGTGTCATCTGGAGAACGCAATATAGGCCACAGTATGCACTTCCAGATGTGGACGGACATATCCCTACTGTGTTTGCTTGTACCTAAGAGAGCTATATGCCAAACATGAGTGGTCCCAGGAATGGGTGCAGGTGAATACCACTGGTTACTGACATAGTATATACCTGAAGGATCCAAATGTTACTGTGTGTCCTACATCTGTGTGTCAGTTGTCAAGACATCATCTAACGATTGTTTATGGTCAGGCTGTTGAGGTTATGTATACTACTAGAATGCAAGCCAGTGACAGATAGTAACAGTATCACCCACAGCACAGTGTCAAACCATGTCACACACACGTGTACCCAAGTTCCAAAATGTGTGTAGTACAATGCATACTGGCCACTAATAGAAACTATGGAGTGTTAACACTGTGTAATACAGGGCATGTCACCTTGCCCATGTGTCCACTATGCACATACATGCAGACAGTGCACCTCCACCATGTTCACAAATGTACACCTGCAAATCTGTGCTGTACACATCCCACACATACTGTCCACTCGCTAACACATGTCGCCAATACTACACACATCAGCCAAGTGGCATGTGGGCAGACAATACACTATTGGAATTAACACTGGTGTAAACAATACTACATTGACAATCATAGCTTTAATGTATCATGCCTGCTCAGCTACACCTTCAAGGATATCATTACAATTTACTGCAGACAACATGCTAACATTGCTATACTGCTATAAAGTCACCCTGTGCATCAGCACCATGTTAACCTGTCCCTGCATCAATGTTACAGATGACTGGAGGTGGCACAGTTCTCATCATATGCACAGGGTGTGTTGTTGGTTTGTCAGAGGCCTACATTGAGCCAAACAATCGACATGTGTGTGTGTGTGTGTGTGTGTGTGTGTGTGTGTGTGTGTGTGTGTGTGTGTGTGTGTGAAGGCCAAGAGTACTGGTATGGGCCAATGTTGATGTAATGTGTGCGGGTATGTGTTAGCCCTAGGTGTCTGGTTTATGTGTGTGTGTGTGTGTGTGTGTGTGTGTGTGTGTGTGTGTGTGTGTGTCTGCATGCACACAGTTCCACCATGTGGCTGCCATATATAGGGATTTGTGGGACAGCCACAGACTGTACCTGCCAGGCTTTACAGATCACCGTCTCTGGCCACGGATACGGTACCTGTGCCTGGCAGAGGTGCTACTCACAGTATCAGGTACTAAGCCAGACTGGGTACTTTCCTCAGAGATAGACATATGTACACTGGACCCAGGTCCCTGCTGGGACTGGCCAGAGCCACGTGCACGTGGTCATCTAAGACGGTCTATGGACAGCCCACTCCCAACATTGCTAGGGCTGGTACTGGCACTATGGGAGTGGCTGTGACTTGAGGGACATCCGCGGCAACTGCCAGCTGCTGATGTTGCTGGCATACATCCACGTCTACGTCTCAACCATCCCGCACTGTCCTGACACATGGACATGACATTGCAGAGGACATCTAATGTCTCACCCCAACATCTAACAGTGACCTCAGTGTAATTACAGATGGCACCTGCTAGGTCACGGATACTGTCATTTAAAGCAGTGTTATGTGCCCTCTGTGCCCTCAGTCCCTGTCTGGTGTACCGTTCCATATGTGCCTGTGACTCCATGACAGCCTGGAACGTGCATGAGGTTGTAAGACCTGTGGCACATCTGCCAGGGGCATGATGACCAGCAGTGCTCTGATGAGAGCCCCTGGACATCTGCCTATGTGGTACCATTCCAAACCTCTGGGTATGGCTGCTGTGTCCGGATGCATGTGCCATAGATACTACACTGTCCTGGCCATTGCCAACTGTACACAGTCCCTCAGCTAAGGGCATTGGTGATGATGGATGTATTGGCAGTATGACTGTGTGCATGGATGGGGTGGACACCTGTGTACTGACGATTGGTGGCCTAACGACAGACCCTGGCAAACATGCCTATGCCTCAACACATCTAGGCCATGACCCTGGAAGACAATGAAACAATATGTGTGAGCAAGTCATGTGGCACACTTAACATTCTACAGTACAGATATCACTGAACTGCCATAAATAGCAACCTATTGTCTGTCAGAGGATACACACTTTCAATACCACATATCAGTGCTCAACCCACAACTGCCTGACAGTGCCTGGCACGCTCTATATATTAAACCATTTTCTGCACAGCAACAAAGAGAAACCACTATGTAAGACTATACAACAGTACATGGCACACTGTATGTGACACAATGCACCACCTAGCCGCAGGAGGTATATATCAAGCTAATGCATAAAGAGATATGTCATCCATTGCAATGATTGTAAAGTCCAGTTACAGTATTACCAGTATACCACACTAGTTGTTGATGGCAAACCCCTGCCTAAAATATGTGCACATTTATGAATATAGGTGGCATACTGCTGTACTAGACTATACATGTTGCTAGATATGCACTTATATACTGTAACACACATATGACCGATGGCATGTTACAGGCATACCCACACACACATCAGACATACATACAGGACACCGAGGTATGGCAACCCAGATGAGCTTTACGTGTGTACCATACAGTACTGTGTGTCAGTACTTACAAACCCTTATGCCTGAGGTATGTAATCTGTGAGGACTACAGGGAACACACAAAACAGTGTTTCCAAGCTATCTGGACATACACCATACTGTGCTGTTTAGGCCTACAGCTTCAGGTAGTACTACAGTTCATACAGGATTTGGATTCATCAGCAGTACCAATCAATGAGCATACATGTACTGCTTTAGCCTCCAATGGCACACCCCAGTTAACACCAAGGGACTACGTCAGAGCGTATGTCATACTGATTTTTCTGGCTAGCAGTAGCATACTCATCTTTTGCTGGGATCAGAGCTAGGACACAAAATACCATGACAGAAACAGTTTCCCACTAAGCTATCCCACATATACACAACTGTGACACATTCACCAACACATTCACCATCACACTCAGTCAACCTCACATAGCAATTATTGCAACAAGTACATGTGGGTGTGTATTGGTTCATAGGTAGGTAATAGGCTATTGGCCCTAGGGCCTATAGAAGCCTAGCCACATGGTACCCTGGTCTTTGACACCCAAGTAATTTAATTTCATGTGCCTCTGTCAAGCAGAGCCACAAAGGTGGTTCCCGGGGTGTATTTTCTATCTCCCATCCAATTATCAAGGCTATTCATGAAGAGTGCTACTGAGGAGCTTTGTTTGCTATTGATAGGTAGTGTGTTCCAGAGTATGGGATGTCTCTGAGATAGGAATCTATCCCTCCAGCAGAACCCTTAGAGAAAGAGTTAGGGAACACATATACGCCATAAATAAAGAAAATGAGAACAATGCGTTAGCGAAACATGTCATTATGGAAGGAACTAGACATAGTTTTAAGTTTATGGCACTAGAGTTGATATTGAAAACAGATAGATTAGGTAACATTAAGAATCACACAGAAGAGATAGAAAATAAATGGATCATAAGATTACAGGCAAATAAAGGACATGGTTTGAACGATAAGATATCGTTAAAACCATTCCTTTTAGCCAGACCATACAAACATTGAATCTATCTCATGTTAGCTAAAGGTCATATAATCTTAAATGCATAAGAAATGTCAATATAATGTTATAAATAATTTGTTCCTTTTTTGTGCTGCATGCAGTTCTCTTATATATAAGCCTCTTTTTGTTTTTTTTTTTTGTTTCTGTTTTTGTTTATACACATAATGCTTCTATTGATTTGCAGTCAGATATATGTCATGGAATCATTATGCCATAACATACTATTTTAGCATAACAAATAATTTTTATCTAGTCTCCTCACACATAGGGTCAAATACTATAAAATGTTCTTATTTAGATATATAACACATTTAAATAATTATTTTTATACACATATAATGTACAAACATTTTAATATACTATACATATATATTTTCATACATGCATACACATATATATATTCTTATACATGTACTTATTTATTCATTTATATATGTATTTATTTATTTATTTTTAATATACATATAGTTCATGTATTATTTGTCAATTTATACATTAAATTATACTATATCATATATTATATAATATTACAATATATGTTTATTATCTACAAATATACATATGCATATATAGTTATTAATTTTTACACCTTATAGTAGAACATTCACATGAATACATATATATATATATATATATATATATATATATATATATATATATATATATATATATATATATATATATATATATATATATATATACATTAACAAGATTTTATATAACATATATTTTAGCTACATATAGATAAATATTCTTATGGCATGTTTTAAATTTCACTGGTTTTAGATTATTTTTAAATGAAAGGAATATGTGTTTAATTCAGCAGAAATTGTTCAGCACTTTAAACAATGTAACTATCAGAACTGCTAATAGGATAATGAGCACTTAATTTTGTATAAAAACGAAACATGTGTATGTGTTGTTTGAGGTCTGAAGAAACGTTTGTTAGAACGTGAAAGCGCTAACCAGTTTGTTTGTCTGTTTAATAAACTTCTTTTGCTGTGCCAGCCATGGAGTGCTTCCATTGTTTTAAATACGTCTATTCGTGAAGAGTGCTACTGAGGAGCTTTGTTTGCTATTGATAGGTAGTGTGTTCCAGAGTATGAGATGTCTCTGAGATAGGAATCTATCCCTCCAGCATGTTCTGTTTATTGAGGTGACATGGTTTAGGTCCCTAGAGCGTGTAGCTCGTAGGGATTGTGATCTGTTTACATGGAGGATGTCCAACAGCTCTGGGTTTGACATAGCTTTGTATGTTAGGCAGAGGTCACCTCTGGTTTGGCGGTATGCGACACAGTGTAGCTGTGGTTTTGTGAGACGGTCTGTATAGGGCATCTGTTTGAGGCCAATAATACTCTTTGTGAGGTATGTCTGTGGCCTTTCCAGTTGTTGTAGATGTCTTGTGAGGTACATACCAGAAGGGGCATTGTACTCTATAATGGGTTTTGTGAGTGATGAGTAGAGGAGAACACTGACCTCCTTTTCCCTGGATGACACACCTTTTGTGATGAGGTGTGCCACGTAGACAAATTACATGACTAATGTGGCACTGTGATTATCAAAGGGGAGACTACTGTCCACCTGTGTCCCATGGTCTCTTATCAAACTTTCAGTGTTAAGTTGACTACCACCTATGTGGTAGTTCATGGGTACAGAGTTTTTAGCAAAAGGGATGCCAATGCATTTTCAACATTGAGCTTGCAGTCATGGCTTTGTCACCAGGCATCTGTTGCAGTAAATATGACTCTCTCTCTCTCTCTCTCTATATATAAATATATATATATATATATATATATATATATATATATATATATATATATATATATATATATATACACACATACATATAAACATATATATATATATATATATATATATATATATATATATATATATATATATATATATATATATATATATATGTATATATATATATATATATATATATAGATATAGATATATACACACATACATATAAACATCCATTGGTGTACATATAGATATACATATAGGCACATATACAGTCCACCTTTCATGGTGGGAATATCAATTATGCGAAGGATGCGAGGTATACAGTTATTTAATGATATTGCACAGTCTTGTGCAAAATGCATTGAAGATGTTCTCAGCCCATGTGGCTTTAGCAGGCCTCACTGGCTGCAACACTGCAAACCTAACAAATCACACCCTCAGCGTTTAACCACCACATGTCATATACCAGCACTGTATGCTGTCTTGTTTGCCACACACTACTACCTACTTACAAACATGCACATAACAACCTTCACCAACATATATATGACCTCCCTTCACAAACATTTGCAGTATGTCTCTTGCTCTATGCACATGTACAGATGCTAATATATCTGACACAGATATATCTCTCCATGTGTGTGTGCCACACACACACACAAGGTCCACACTGTTCTAAGTCCCTGGACCTCACGGCTGCCCTTTTGGGCCTTGCTGCAACATGAACAGGTGTCAGATGTGAGCTCACAGTAATATTAGAGGGTGTATATATAGCTGCAAATGCTAGATTAGCATACTAGCCTGGTACAGCAGTTGCCAATGCTAAGCTACATGTTAATATGACTATCATGCATGTGTTACTCCATCACATCCATGTTTATATAGCTGTATGCGCTACTCCCCCAAACAGCCATTGTCCACACTACTGTATAGAACACAGATAACATGGAATAGATGTTTGACATTTAATGCTGAGCTACATATGTCACAGTTATGTCCCACTGCACACAGCTACACACTGATTTGTCCATGGCAGTAGTTATGCAGGGCATCTGTGCATAGATACGTACTGCTGCCACATATGGAAGTTTCAAAGTATGTAGAGTACTCTTCAAATACATCTACTACATGCCAGTAAATACATATCTGTTACATACCTTTCCTTTGTATGTGTTGGTAGTATTACGTTCCGTGTGTCTTTGGCTTTTATTTTTTTTCGGTTGATGTGGGTGGGTGTGTGTCTCTCTCTCTGTCTCTGTCTCTGTCTCTCTCTCTCTCAATATCTGCAATGGAATGATTGCATGTGTGGCCAGCAAGTACAGCCTGCTTTTATAGGTATCTGCACATGTGCATGTGATGGCCTCTGCACCAATTGGTGGCCACCATTTGGTAATTGCATGCAGCCTGCTGTGTGGTAATTGCAGTACTCACTGTCATAGCAACCCAGTGCTATAAATTGCTATGTCAGGTAGATGTAGCCCTTTCAGCTTTCCAAAGTGGGGCCCATGCTTGTTTGCTGTGGACACCGTTGTGTAAGTCAGAAGGTTGGCATAGTTCTTATATCTGAAGCTAGGGGTGTAGCCAGTGATTTAAATGTTGTACTCAGACCTGAATGTTGCCACTTCCAGTACACAGTTGTCAGTGGAGAATTGTACTCACTGCTACAAATGCTAACACAAGATACATGGGAGTATGTAGTTTCTTTTCTACTTATACAATTAACTGCCATACAAAATTAGTTATTGAGATGTATTCATTTGGCACATGAACTGTTTGTGAACTGCTATACTGTGAATATTAATGTGCTCACTTCTGCACAGTTGGTGCTTTTTTATTGTTGACATTAGCACAGGATGCTCAAGAATGCTGAAACATTCCAGTACTGAGTATGCCTACCTACATCCTTGGTAAACCCTGAACACACAGGTATATTATACATTTGGGCGGGGATGCAGACATACAGAGAGCATTATGTATTATTGTGTGAATATTATCTTGCTGGACTTAAATGGTTGCTGTGTACCTGTTAGTTTAGCAAGGCAAGTAGTCTGTCTGCATAGCTCCCAACTGTGGACCTATCCAGATGGTAGCCAGACATTAGGCTGTCATTCTCTGTCTGTGCAACACACAAGTCTTTTCAGCACTGGTAGAATGGCATTGTTACAGTTGTTTGCTACCAGTACATGGCTACATCCTTTGGTATTTCAGTGTTGTACTCCTACATAAGGGTATGCTTGTGGAACTCCTTCCTAAGCTATTTGCACAGTGTGTAACAGCAGAAAAGCTGATATGCCTGTGTGTTTCTGCCTTGGCCAGGCCTCTGAAACACTCAGGTACATATTTGAACAGAGTGAGGTAAAGGTAGGTAAAAGTGAGGTA
Organism: Protopterus annectens; assembly: GCF_019279795.1. NCBI lineage: Eukaryota > Metazoa > Chordata > Ceratodontiformes > Protopteridae > Protopterus > Protopterus annectens. The sequence goes on from NC_056737.1 coordinate 196,176,152, forward strand.
CACCTTCAAAATTTTTGAGACAGTAAGTGGAGACTTTGGGGGAACCAGTGCATATGGATTACTACACCTTTTCTGAAGTACAAGTGGTGTCTAACTCCTACATATTGTCATTATTCATTAGGTGTAATACCCCACCTTTCTGCCTAACATCAGTACTTTTCAGGGGATTCAGAGGGACACAGGTAACATATGTTTCAATATCAGGGACATCCCTGATATGTAGTCACAGTTGGGATGTATGTCCTCTGCCCTAGTCAGATATGCCAGTGTTTGTCCTGCTATGATACTGTGTGGGTGTTGTAAAGTGCTGCTGTAACATCATTTACTGCTAAAATGGCTGGTTCTCTTATCACAGCCATGTAAAGCAATTCCACAACAACTGCTGGTAAAGTTCCACAGAACAGGTTTTGTGTTATGGCATTCCTATTTTTCCTTTACATTCACTCATTCTGATAAATGATATATCTATTTCAGCAACAACCTGCTGTATATCTACTGTGGCTTAGTGGTACTTCATGCACTATAGTGAGTCCATGGTCTGGGGTTCAAGACTGACAGAGGCATTTTATTTTGCTGCTGAGCAGAACAAGGGCCTTTTAGAAAATAGAGTAGATACAATCAAAACAACACTTTAAATGCTCAGAAATGGCTATCGCACTTTAGTGTGTAGCCTACAACAGTTAAACAGATTATTTAAACACAAAATTACTTAATTCGAGTAGAGGCAGCAAATAAGTACACTATGTAGCAATAACAAACTTTTTAAATCACAGATTTACTAAACAAAATGGCGTTTTAGGCGGAATTAGTTAAGACAGCAAGAAAAGCAGAAAAATTATACTTAATCACTCCAAACTCACTCTTTTGTCTCTCTGCTGCTGTAGACTCTGCAGAACACCTGGAATGCACTTGCTAAGTGGAATACACGCGCAAAAACTGTGCAAATGCGGTTTTTATACCAGGGACGTGAAAGAGATAGAAATTAGCCCAAAATGGCCAATAGACTACTAACTTCTGGGCTGAAACCACTTCTCCAGGGACAGATAGGCTGCTCAAAGCTCCCCTCTCTCACAGGTGAACAGAGAAACCTCCTTCTATCCATGTAAGGTATGGGTAAGACAGAAACTTGTAACTCAGCCTTGGATTCAGCAAAAACCTGAAAACTGGACTATACTAGTTCAGAAAGGTGGGTAACAAGTATTTTTTTTCAGAAAAAAGAGCAGATACAATCAAAACAGCACTTTAAATGCACAGAAAAGGTGATCACACTTTAGTGTGTAGCCTACAACAGTTAAACAGATTATTTAAACACAAAAATGACTTAATTCAAGTGCAGGCTGCAAATAAGTACAATATGTAGCAATAACAAATTTTTTAAATCACAGAAATGCAAAAAAACTGGTGTTTTAGGCGGAATTAGTTAAGACAGAAAGAAAAGTAGAAAAGTGATACTTAATCACTCAAAACTCTCTACACTATGTAGCAATAACAAACTTTTTAAATCACAGATTCACTAAAAAAACTGGCGTTTTAGGCGGAATTAGTTAAGACAGCAAGAAAAGCAGAAAAATTATACTTAATCACTTCAAACTCACTCTTTTGTCTCTCTGCTGCTGCAGATTCTGCAGAACACCTGGAAGGCACTTGCTGAACAGAATACAAGCGCAAAAACTGCACAAATGCAGTTTTTATAGCAGAGAAGTGAAAGACAGAGAAATTAGCCCAAAATGGCCAATAAACTACTAACTTCTGGGCTAAAACCACTCCTCCAGTGACAGATAGGCTGCTCAAAGTTCCCTCTCTCACAGGTGAACAGAGAAACTTCCTTCTATCCAAGTAAGGTATGGGCAACACAGAAACTTGTAACACAGCCCTGGATTCAGCAGTGACCTGAAAACTGGACTATACTAGTTCAGAAAGGTGGGAAACAAGTATATATATATATAAATATTTTTTTTTCAGAAAAATAGAGCAGATACAATCAAAACAACACTTTACCCAATTAACTAGTTAAAAAGCTCAAAACTGAGCCCTGTTCCAGCAGTCTTCAAACACACAAGTTCTAACTGTACAGTCCTGCCACTAGGGTACAGAGAAACCTTCTCCAAAAAAGACGGCCTGGATCAGTGCACAAGTTATACAAACAAAGCTAGATCCAGCCGGCCTGAATCTAGTCTATGCTACAGCAAACAAGGCATACTGGTTTCAGAAAGAAACAGTTCAAGTAAACATGCACAATAAGCCTTTAACCAGAAATTCCCAGCTCAGAAGGGTAGAATCTAGCCTCTCCTCCCACAAGAGTGCAGACCACAAACCTTCTTAATGTAAAATAACTGGCCTGAAGCCTAAGGGCTTAACCCAGAACTAATACACTTTTAGAATAACAGACACGGAGCCTTCAATCAGACTTAGAAGGATGTATGCTACCTGTCCTGCCACAACAGTGCAGACCACGAACCTTCTTAATGTAAAACAACTGGTTTGAAGCCCAAGCGCTTAAACCAAGGGCCTTAGAATAACAGTTACAATGTAATCAGGCTACTAACAAGCAGTAATAAAGGCAGCAGAATAACTTCAATTGAGTACTTTTAAGAAGAGGCAAAAGCAAAATAAGGTAATAAAGTAGGAAGAAACACAAATACAGTAAAGCAGATGAAGTGCAATTTTTTTTTTTTGAGAGGGAGGAAACAGAGCAGATTAAGATACTATAGGGGAATGTCCTTCCCAAGTGCTCTCTCTGTACACTGCAGAGGAGATGGGACTGGTAGGAGTATCTGAAATCAAAATATGATCTCACTGTACTCAGTTGAGTGCGCAAATGAGATGGGTCCAGGAGGAATGTGCAAAAACAGATTTACAGCAGGGGCGGGCAATTTCAAAGTCACCAAGATTAATACCACAACAGGAAACAGGAAACAAGAAACAAGGAGGGGGTTGGGGAACTAACTGCAGAGAGACAGAGACACACAATATTTACTGAATCAAAGACACACAATATTTGCTGACTCAAATCTTAAATAAGTGCAGAGAAAAGTATACTTAAATCAGCTTGTGTCCAGTTGATATATGCAGACAAGTCTCAGTAACCAGCAACTCCAATTAAAATGATTACTAGAAATGTAACCAACACAAATTTTAATGCTAGCAGAAACCCACAGGCTAACTAACACTAACACAGGAATTTCAAAGCAGTCTAATATCTTTGAATGAGCCCAGATGGCTACACTTTTTCACACTTCAGGCAACTTAACTGCAGAGAGACAGACACACAATATTTACTGAATCAAAGACACACAATATTTACTGACTCAAATCTTAAATAAGTGCAGAAAAAATTATACTTAAATCAGCTTGTGTCCAGTTGATATATGCAGACAAGTCTCAGTAGCCTGCAACTCCGATTAAAATGATTTCTAGAAATGTAACCAACACAGATTTTAATTCTAGCAGAACCGTCCAGGCTAACTAACACTAACACAGGAATTTCAAAGCAGTCTAACAACTTTCAATGAGCCCAGATGGCTACACTTTTTCACACTTCAGGCAACTTAACTGCAGAGAGACAGACACACAATATTTACTGAATCAAAGACACACCATATTTGCTGACTCAAATCTTAAATAAGTGTAGAGAAAAGTATATTTAAATCAGCTTGTGTCCAGTTGATATATGCAGACAAGTCTCAGTAGCCAGCAACACCTAGTGCCTATGTCCCATTTTAAAAATGTCATGTTTAATGAAAATGTCACAAAAAATAAGCAATCAGGTCTTGTTAAATTTGGGCCTCTCATTTCTCCCCCTCTTCCTGCTCTGTCAATCTCAAGAGACTTCAAATGGAGGTATGGTGGGGGTAGGAACAGTGTTATAAGGTATCACAGATGAGGGCATGTGGTAACCTTATTTCAAGAACAAGCATATAAATCTCAAGATAATTCTGGCTCTAATAAATGCTTCCAAAGCCTTAAGTCAGATGTGTGTTCCTGGACCATTGTTAGTGGTAACAGACAACACCACAGTCATGTTTGTATATTATATATACAAACAAGGGGAAACAAAGGCATATCCCCTGTGCGGTCTATATCAATTTGTCAAAGGTTCACTTCCTCAAACTTTTCTTCATTGACCTGAAACTACTGAACATTCAGTTCAGTGAACATTCACATCCATGAAAGGTTTACATAGAGAAAGGAAGCAGTTGGCCAACAGCACAAAGAGTTGGTATATATAGTCTGGGTGGGTGTGGTTGTGCATCCCTCCACTTAGGTGGGTTTGACATACTTAGATGAGTGTTCTGGTGTAGCATTGGCCAAGTGCTTACTTTCCCTGTTGAAATGTTTTTTCAATGAGAACATTGGCTGAAGTGAGCATTCGGTGGTTTCAGGTCGATGTAGAAAGGCTTGTGGAAGTGAAACTTTGACAAATTAATATAGACCCATGTGCATACTAGCCTTGATTACTAGAGAACTGGCAATACAAAATAACCTCACTCTGCAGGCCACATACATTCTTGCACAGCAGAAATAAATAGGAGCTGCTTTGAGCAGATACAGGTTTGAAACTCACAAATAGATGCCACAGCTAAAGACTTCTAGTATACTGTTCATCTTGGGGAACTCCCCAAGTAGATTTGTTTGTATTATTTCTCAACAGACAAGTAAACCAATTCTTTTCTAGGACACCTTGCAAAATGGCTTGGATAATGGATGTCTTTTTTCTAGGAAAAGTAATGCTTTTCTTTGCCTTTTCCCCTTTCTCCTGATATATAAAGTTCTTCTAAAGATCAAAATGGACTTGCCACAGATTATTGTGGCATCTTACCTTGGGCCATACATTTGTCAATCTGTCATAGTCACCTGCACACATACTGCTCTACCTGCAACACCTGCCTCATGTAACCCTGCATCAGATACTGGGACAGTACCCACTGGTAGTGCTCCATTGGAGGAGATACCATTGTAACAGATGTGCAGCTGGCAGATACTGGGCTGGATTCATGAAGACTTGCACAGAGTCTCAGAGTAGAGTAAGACTCCATGCAGCCAACATGTCCACCGAGTGATCTAGGAATGTAGGGGCGTGCAACTGAGCTCTCCAAACTAGTCCTACATGGACAGGGCTGAGATATGCAAATTACCTCAATTGCAGGCAAAAGCTATGCAAATTAGGTAAATTTGTGATCCAGGAAACCCGAACCTGTCCGAGTAGGAGTAGTGTTATTTGCAGAAATGTACTCAGTTGATAACTGAGTACGGTTCTGCAAATAGCAAAATGGAGCCGTGTCAGCTGGAAAAAAAGCATGCATTCACAGGAGAAAGCATGCCAAATTGGCAACGGGAAGTGATGCAAATTAAAAATAAAATAACTTTTTTTTTATCCTGATCTCCGGGGTTTAACCGTAGCGCAGTGTCACGCAAACGCGCTGCCCCCTAAAAAGCAGAAAATTAATAATTAAGATCCACAAATGTGGATTTTATAACTAAAATGAATTTACAATGCAAGGGAATGGCAGGCTGAAGAAAACATGGCCACCAAGTAGAGGTGTAACTAAGCATTAGTTGGCAATCCTATGCAAATGAGAGTTACGATAGTGAATCGCAAGTTTACATAGCAAATGAGCACAGTCAGTGGAGTGTAGGAGTAGGATAAGGGGAGTAACAGAGTAGAAGATAGGTGACATCACAAGGGGGGTATGTATGAAAGGCGTGAAGCTCATTGGAGCAGAGTGTCATGTGTCAGCTTACATTTAAATAATAGTGAAAGAGGTGTGTCAACAGGTAGACCAGGTAAAGTCAAGAAATCGAAGGTGTATGCCGTGGATAACACCAACGTTTCTTGCTGAGCATGCATGCGCGCGTGTGAGTGCCAGTAAACCCGTGTAAGACAGTGTGCGCGCGTTTAAGCATGTGTGCACTCGTGTAGGCTTGAGTAAGCATATGTAAGGCTGTGTAAACAGCTGTAAGTGCGTTTGAGCCGGTGTGTGTGCGTTTTAAGAAGAATAAGCAAGCTTTAGTCCATGTAAGCATGTGTGAGCTCGTGTGAGCTGCTGTGCACATGTTTGCAGTTGTGTGCACTGCCCCCGAGGAAACAGGAAAGGAAAGAAGGAAGCACATCAAATAGTGGAAGTTACCAAGGAGTACTAGCAGAGCTAGCAGGTGAAAACAATCAGAATCAGGCAATTATCCAGGCAGAACACTAGCCCAGCCCAGCACTTAAAACTCTGCAAACAACAGTCCATTATGTTTCTCTCAATTGACACTGCAACACTGCAGTAAGCTAATATAAGTGAAAATTGAAAAGGCTTTACTGAGGCAAAAAATGTTAGGGGCTGTTATAAGGTGACATATGCAACATGCTGAGGGTGGTGATAATGCAAATGCTACTGGACAACCCACAGTGAGGAGATGGAGAAGAGTGTACAGGCCCAGGGTTACCTACCAGGGGCTACATGAGCTGGAGATAGTGGAGCGCTATAGAGTGGACAGAGACCTCTTGTAGCAAATTGTTGAGCTGTGCAGGCCACGCCTCACACACAGAACCAACAGAGGGGAACCCATCCCAGTGGAAACTAAGGTATGTGTTGGCCTAAGAATATTAGCAACAGGTACCTTCCAGAGACCAACTGGTGATATGATGGGGATATCACAGGCATCAGCATTCAGGGTACTACACCAGTTCCTGGATGCCATGTCAGCACATGTCGGTGATCATGTATATTTCCCCAATTCCTGTGAGGTATTGGTCAACAATATGCGTCTCTTCCAGCAAATAGCGGAATACCCTGAGGTAGTGGGTGCAATAGACTGCATGCACATATGCATCAAAGCACCAGCCAGTGAGCGGGGTAGGGTCTACTTCAACCGCAAGGGCTTCCCCTCCATCAACTGCCAGGTCATGTGTAATGCCCAGGGCATAATACTGAATGTGTGTGCTGGCTGCCCTGGAAGCTACCATGATTCCCGTATCTGGCATCTGATGCAGCTGTACCAGACATTTGCCAATGGGGACATCCCACATGGTCACCTAGTGGGGGATGCTGGCTATGCACTGGAGCCATGGCCGATGACACCCATCAGAAACGACACACACACCTGAACAGGAAAACCATAATCAGGCACATGCACAAACATGAAATGTAATCGAGTGTGTGTTTGGGCTGCTCAAGTCATGGTTCCGGTGCCTGGACACATCTGGTGGAGCCTTGCATTACTCGCCAACTACATGTACCCAAATTGTCATGGTATGTGATATGCTACATAATATCATACAGCAAAAACAGCTGCAGCAGAACCAGCATAGGCCTGGCCCAAACAGCCCCCCACCATTGGCAAGGCCATCACAGGCAAAGCGTGACTCGGAGGAGGAACAACTTGAGCCTGCCCCAGTAGGCAGAAGGAGGCGTGCCCAGTATGCTTTAGTCTAGGCAAAGAGGCAACGCATAGCACATACACTGGCTCAGTAGGAACTCTGGAAATGTTACCTCTCTCTGACCCACACATATAGTAAAAGGGATGCCTACGTTGACAGTACCTGCTTTCAAACATGTATAGGGACTGTAGTATGTGCATCTGACATAGGCAGCCCTGCATCAACACCTGAGGCATGATTGCCATGTGTTAAGCAATATAAAGCAGTGCTAAACAGCATTTACCATCATGACGTCAATGTAAACAAAATCGCACCCACCAACTACTACAAATGTGGTCAATGTAGAATAATACTGGCCAATGTCCAGCAATGATGGTTAATATTGAGCAATGTTGGACAAGCTGGGTCTAGGTAGGGCTTAGCTGAACAAAAGCCAACATGCTCATATTTGCTCTACTGGCCCCTAAGCAGTCTGGTCTGCTCAGTATGAAAATATAAGCGGCAGTGGGCTTCTAACCCAGGACACTGTGCACTATAGTTATAGTACTGAACCACTAAACCATGACAGTAATGCAGTGGTTAGCCTGTATGAAGAAATGTTGATAAGTCTCCCTGTCAAGTTATGACACAAAGGTGAGTCCTGCAGTAAGAATAGAACCTGACTTTCAACACACACACAGTACAAATGTTAATATTGGACAGGTAGACATACATCAACAAATGTAGTGGACCTCAGACAGCAACATACTGAAAGGTCACAATGGGCATGCTCACACACTTGAATACATGAGACAAATGTCAGGCAACAGAACACTGACAGTCTGAACTGGGCATGCTCACACACTTAGGACATGTTGGAGTACAGCATTGTGCCACACATAGCAGGCAGTTGCATGTGTTAATCCAGGAACCTCTCACTACCCAGCAATCTGCCCTGTGCACACAATTATATGACAACAGACATGTATATAATATAGCCCTGTCATAAGCAAATATGTTCTACAGATACTTAAGCAGTTCATATAAAGTGTGAAAGCAAAGATGATAAAAACCTGCAAACAGTATCAGCAATAAACATTGTGCATCATGAAAATGATCATAGGTTCAGAGGTTGATACTTGGCTATCTGCCCTAGGGCATGTACAAGCATAGCCAGAGTGTGTTTGGCTTCTGCAACCCAGTCAAATCAGAACACTGTGCCTGTGAATAGTAGGTCACACAAGATAGCTCATTTATGTTCAGTGTATTGTGCCTCTGTCTAGCAGGGACCCAGAATATATCCCATGGGTAAACATGCGATCACCCATCCACTTGTCAAGATGTCACCTGTAGGTGGTCAGTGGGTGGCTCTGCCTATGCAAAACTGGGACTACACTCCGGAGTGAGTGGAGGCTGTCTGATAATAATCTGTCCCCCCAGCATGTCCTTTTAACATCAGTGCTGAGGTATATGTCCCTGGAGTGTGTAGCAACAAGGGAGTCGGATATCCTGAGGTGGAGCATGTCCAGTAAGACTGGGTCAGATATTGCCTTCAACTACAGGCACACAACACATCCGTGTAGGTGGTAAGTGACTGAGTAGAGCTGGAGTTACTGTATCAGAACTGTGCAGGGCATCTGTGTGAGTACCTACATCTGCTCGATGAGTAACATTTGTGGCCAATACAGTTGCTGCAGGTGTCAGGTAAGGTACATCCCAAATGTGGCATAGTAACCAAGCATGGTCGTGAAGAGTATAGGGGCACAATGACCACACGTGATCAACATGTGAAACCATGTGGGATATGGTGGGCTATGTAGATGTACTGTCTAACCACTATGGCAATAGGATTGTCAAAGGCGAGCGTATGAACAGGTCGTGTCCCCAAACCCGTAACAACTTCTACTGTATGTAATGGATTACAATCTATGTGGTAATGTGTGGGCATCGTGTCATCCTCAAAGGGGATGACTATGCAACTATTGGCATGTAGCCATGGGCCATGGCTCAGGGACCAGTCAACCTACCTCTGTGAGACCCTGTATGAGTATGCATGTGCCAGCAGGAGATCTGATTATGGCACCCAGTTTGTAGTCATTTGCGAACATGGGCAGCCATATCCCTTCTGTGATAGCCTGTACATCACACAAATATATGCTGAACAAAAGAGGTCCCAGGACTGAGCCTTATGGGATGCCATGTGTAACTGGTGTATAGTCAGACATGGCACCTGCAACACTAAGCATGTGGGTGCTATCCCTGATCCAGGTAGCAATCCATCATATCAGATATGTGTCGATATTGATGCTGGTGAGCCTATGCATAATGGCCGAGTGGGGTATTGTGTTGAAGGGGTGTGCAAGGTCCAGGCAGGCTGTGTGGACAACCATCCCAACACTGATGGACCTGGTAACTGTTGAAAGAATATGAACAGGTCCAACAGGCAAGATATGCCCACAACAATGCTGTAATGTGTAGGACCCAGTGTCTGTAGGTTTCCCATGTCTATGTGCATGAGTCCCATTACAATACATTCCATAACTTTGCAGAACAGGCTAGTTAGCCTTTTAGGCTGATATTGTCTGTGGTCTGTTGTGACAGTATTCAGTGGAGCGGGACCACTACCGCTGTATGCCATTCCATGGGTACATATCCTGCAGTAACTCTGATATTGAACAGTGACATAATGTGAGTGTTAAGTCTGTCATGAAGGCTGTGTATGACACAGGCCGAGACACCATCTCATCCCATTGATGCTGTGTTGTCTGCTGTGGGGAGGGCAGCGCTCACCTGTTTACTCTTGATGTGTAGGAGGTTACACTCTGTTGGTATGGACAGTACCACCTTAGGGGAGATGGGGGGACACATCTGCACTGAACCTGTTTGCCAGGATAATGGCAGTGTCAGTGGGTTCAGGGTATGTTTAGTCAGTATGTAGTAACACACAGCATATCAGTGAGTGTCCAGCCAGGTACCTGAATCAACTGAAGAAGGCCTTGTGAGTGTCTGACATGTCTGGTGCAATTGTCCATTAGAAGCATGCCTGACATAAATACCCGAGTGATTGTAGCAGTCTACTAGTACAGATTACAGATGCCTTCCCTGTCTGGGATTGTGCTCTATCATGTAGTAGCTTCCTCCATTTGTTGTAAAGCGTATTAATGGCTGGGGTCTACCAGACCAGTCCACTGCCATTGGAGGAGTGAGTCCAGTTGTTATTTTGGATGTAACAATCCATGCGGTCCACTAGGTGTCCATAGAATGTGAATGTAAAGGATTCAGCAGTCTGAACCATACTTACCACTGACGCAGGGTCTCTGAAGGATACCACCGTGGTTTGGAGGAGTGTGACGTTTGCTTTTGGAAAGTTCCCCAAGATTACCCAGGATGGGTGTGGGGATGGGATATGGATGTCCAGTGAGATAAAGTATGTTCTTCCCTTACCAATGAGGAGTATATCGCATGTGTGGAACATAGAGTCCCCATGTCAGTGATGATCATGTCCAATATGTTGTCCCCTCTTGTGGGTGTGGTGACCAGTTGTGCCGTAGCATATGAGTTTAGAAATAGTAGCAACTGTTGAGTGAGGGTGTTGGGGCCTGAGTACTATCCACAGTCAATGTGTGGGTATTTGACGTCATCCAATATAATGGTGTTTGGGGAGACCTTCATATTGTCCAATGTTCCCAGGAAAGCTGAGTGAGGTTGCTGAGTTGGGGATTGTGGTCTGTAGCAGGCAACAAACCAAAAGGCAGATTTGCACAATGTTAGTTGCATATGTATGGTCTGTGATGCATTGTGCAGTGCTACCAACCCGGAGGTATGTGTATCTGTGATGTATATGGATACTCCCCCTATTTGTGTTGGCCATTCTGAGTTATGTGGTCAGAAAGCATGGTACGAAATACAATCTGGTTGTGCTGGTGCGCATGTGGGAGCCTGAACCATGTGTCTGTTAGTGCACAGATATTGCTATCCTCCATACTGAGGAGATTCCTGAGTGGGCGTAATTTGAGGGTAATACATCTGGTGTTGAGCAGCATTACCCTCAGTGTCGTGTACTCTGTAATGTCTATGGAGGTGGTTCTGTCCTTTGAGCCCTGCTTAAATAAGGCAGTATAGTGGCAGCAAGTGCCCTAGCCAGTATTCAAAAGTCCAAGGGTGACAGGTGCAAGTTGTCCATAGGGAAGCTACGTGGCATGTTGAGCATATCACCGCAGCATGACAGACACTGTATCCCCTTTGAATAACACCAATATGTTAGCCAACTGTTAAACGTGATCAGTTTGTTGGTATACTGTAACATCATACTTGGTGAGTGTAAGATGCTAGACAAGGTCAGGGTAATACTGGGCTGGGCTACATGATCACAGAGTTCCTCTATGTTTCATGTCATGTGGTCCAGGGAGGAACATCTGAGGTTGTAAGCACCAGCATGGACAATGATGGAGCCAGTCCTGGGCTTGCTTTGGAATGACCTGAGTGCATGTGTTATGTGGCGGATCCTGGCACCTGAGAGACAGCTCAAAGTGACTATTCCCTTGTTTGGCCTGGTGAGTGGGACGACAGTGTGTTTGACATTAAGTGTCACCTATAACAAGTGTATCAGGTGTATTGTTTAGCCCAAAGGGCAGTGACTGTGTGGCACACTGACATTGTGAACTGTGTGACATGTGGGCATTGTAGTGGGGTAGCAGTTGTATGTGTGTCTGCTTTGGAGGTCTCTGCTGCTTAGGCAGAGTGTATGTAGAGCCTCCGAATATGTGTATGTGTGATAATGTGGTTTGTTTGCTGTCACTATCGGTGTATTTGAGAGTGATATGTGGTGTGTGTGTTCACCCTCACCACCTGATAGACTATGCCAGTCATGGGTCGAGAGAGCTCAGCATCCTGTATGTCAATATTGTTACATCTCCCACATATATGTGAGTGTGATGTGAGGAGGAGAGGACTGTCTGTGTACATGAGGCAGATGTGACATTGTGTCATAACCACAATATTCACTAGCTGGACTGGAGAGTACACATGAAACCGACCCCTGGACATGCCAGTGTATTATGATGACATAATCTGTAGCCTGATCACAAAGGATCAGTAGGGTGTTACGTGTGTAAAAGAGTATAACCGGGATTAGTGCTCAGGTTTGTCGGTGTTTTGTAAAGAGTAGCTGAGAAGGAGTCCAGACTGAGAATCATGACGTCCTTCAGATATGTAATAAATAGTAATGTACATGCATATATGTGCTGAGTCAGGGACAACTGTACCTTATTGACATTGCCGACATCCTGTCAGACAGGCCCATGTATCCATACCCACCTCCCACTGACGATAGTCCCTGACATCATACCAGGAGATATCAAGTGTAGAATGGCTGAACAGCTCCCCCCAAATCCAAAAGCATGGCAGCAGTTGGATTACATTTGTTTCCCAATATGTGTCATGCATGCACTACAGAACAAACAGACCCTGCACCTGAACAGTCTGTTGAGCCTCACCCACTCCACAGGACATGGAACTGTCGAATGTGTTACAGCAACATATGGCACTCCCCACATGTGTGGGTGCACTACACACCATGGGAAGTATAGTCCAGTAAGCCTATAAAGTCTGATCTGCAAGGCCATGGAGTGCATCATGACAGAAGTCATAAACAGAGCTATTGGAAACCGACAGACACACAACCCTACCAACTGTGGTATGTTAATGTGCAGATCATGGTTCCCAAGCATGCTACACCGTCTGCTATGCAGCCACCCAGGACATACATCATGGAACAGAGCTACACATGTCCCACATAGACTTTGAACAGCTCTTCATCAACATCACAGACACATGTCATATCCACAAAACCAACAATCTGTGCATAGATATGTGTTGACATATGAAGGGATGTCAATGTGTCCACAGATAGATCACACAAGGTGAGACTCACGGGGTTCTGTACAAGCTGTTGATACCTGCCGACCGACATGGATCATTCCTGGGATTGCATAAAAATGTGTACACACATTATCATGTCCAGTCTGATGATGTCATCATCCTACAAATATACCAGGAGAACAGAAACTACCGAGTAAAGCATATAGCATGCTGTATTATTGCGTGTCTCTCTAATATCATAACATAGCTAGGTAGGGGTTTGAATCCTGTAAATGCCAAGTGTGTGTGTAGGGGGGGGGTGTATGCGTGTGAGTTCCTTGGAGAGGAGTAGCCTTTTTGGAGACTGGGAAAACACATTAAGAGGTACATCCCTCTTTGGAAAGTCTGATGATGTCAGTATCCTACAAATATTCAAGGAGAATAGAACCCATATAGCACGCCATGTTAATGCGTGTCTCTCTAATATCACAACATAGTTAGGTAGGGGTTTAAATCCTGCAAACACCAAGTTGGGGTTGTGTGTGATTTCCTTTGAGAGGAGTAGCCTTTTTGGAGACTGGGAAAACACATTAAGAGAGGTACATCCCTCTTTGGAAAGTTCGATGATGTCAGCATCCTACAAATATTCAAGGAGAACAGAAACCACCCAGTAATGCATATAGCACACCGTGTTAATGTGTATTTCTCTAGTATGAGTCCTGCAAATGCCAACTGTGTGTGTGTGGGGGGGGGGTTCATGTGTGTGATTTCTTTTGAGAGGAGTAGCCTTTTTGGAGACTGGAAAAACACATTAAGAGAGGTACATCCCTCTTTGGAAAGTTCGATGATGTCAGCATCCTACAAATGTTCAAGGAGAACATCAACCACCCAGTATTGCATATAGCACGCAGTGTTAATGCGTATCTTTCCAATAGTATAACATAGTTAAGTAGGGTTTGAGTCCTACAAATGCTGTGTGTGTGCCACAGGTGGTCAATACAGTGTGGGTTTTGTTTTTACTAAGGTATGACATATGTTTCAAATGGTATGTGCATTGCACACATCGGGTATCTGCAAGTCAAATAAATTTGTGTACATGTGACCTCAATCAGTACATAGGTGTGAAGCCTGCATACTACATGAATACATTTGTAACATTCGACAGATTGTGCCGCTGCTTCTCAGCTCATAGGTCACATATGTATGTATGCATCTAGCCCAGCCAATGTAGTGATCCGTGGCCAAGGACATCTCTGCCACACACACCCATGACACGTACTGTAGAGTACTGTGAGTGAGGGTAATTGCCGGGGTATATGTCAGACATGTTCATACACAACAACGACTGGCAATAATAGACAGTCATTATAGGTGTACACCAGCCCTGTGGATATGCATGCAGGCCCCTAATGTGTTATGTGAAACACAGAGGGACCCCACAATACCTATGGATATGTGGATACCAAGGGACAGATGACATAACATGTGTCTGTCTGTACACACTGGTCCCCAACATACATGTTCAGGGCTACCACCTATATGGTACTGTTGGGATAGTATGTATAGTAAATGTGGATGACTATGCCATAGACGGCTTACTGCTATACAGCATGTATTGGACAACAGGTATCTGTATGATACCTTTGTGTAGGATATGCGTCCCATCCAGGGAATGCAATGTAGGCCAATGCATGCATTTCCAGATGTGGATGGACATATCCCTAGTGTGTTTGCATGTACCTAAGAGGGCTATATGCCACACAGGTGTGGTCCCAGGAACATGTGGTGGTCAATACCACTGGTTACTGTTATAGTATAGTACTGGAAGGATCCAACTGTTACTGAGTTCCCTACAACTGTGAGTCATTTGTCAGGACATCATCTAATGATTGGTTATAGTCATGCTGTGAAGGTGGTGTATAATACCAGACTGCAGATCATTGACAGATATCAACAGTATCACCCACAGCATAGTGCCAACCCATGTCATACACACATGTGTACCCATTTTAGTACATATCTGTAGTAGAATGCATACTGGCCATCGAAAGATACCATGAGATGTTAACAATGTGTAGAACAGGGTATGTCGCACATCCCATGTGTCCACTATGCTCGTACTTGCAGACAGTGCGCACACACCATGTTCACAGATGTACACCCGCTAATTTGTAATGCACACATCACACACTCACTAACACATGCTGACAACACTGTACACTTCAGCCAAGGGGCACATGGGTGGACAATACATACTCAGAACTAACACTGGTGTAAGCAATGCTACAATGACTATCACAGGTGTGATGCATAATGCCTGCTCAGATATACCTACAAGGATATCATTACACTTTCCTGTTGGCAACTTGCTACTATTGCTACACTGCTATAATGTCACCATGTGCATCAGAACCATGTTAGCCTGTTCCTGCATCAATGTTAAATGATGACAGGAGGTGGCACAGGTGTCATCATATGCACAGGGTGTGTTGTAGGTTTGCCAGAGCCAGACATTGACCCATCCAATCGGCATGTGTGTGTGTGTGTGTGTGTGTGTGTGTGTGTGTGTGTGTGTGTGTGTGTGTGCGTGTGAGGGACAACAGTACTGCATGGGCCAATGTTGATGTAATGTGTGTGTGTATGTGTGAGCCCTAGCTGTATGGTAAATGTGTGTGTGTGTCTGCATGCACACAACTCCACCATGTGGCTGCCATATACAAGCAGTTGTGGGACAGCCACAGACTGTACCTGCTATGCCATACAGATCAGTGTCTCTGGCCACGGACACAGTACCTGTGCCTAACAGGGGTGCTACGGGCAGTATCAGGTACCAACCCTGACTGGGTGCTATCATCAGAAGCAGATGTATGATGACTGGACCCATGTCCCTGCTAGGACTGGCCAGTGCCACGTGCACATGGTCTAGTAGGACGGTCAATGGACAGGCCAGCCCCAACATTGCTGGGGCTGGTACTGCCACTACGGGAGCCACTGTGATCCATGGTCCATCCGTGACAACTGCCAGCTGATGCTGTTGCTGTCATGCATCCGTGTTGGCTTCTCATCTGTCCCGCACGGTCCTGGCTCATGCTAACACATTGTGGAGGACATCTAATGTCTCCCTCCAACGGCTATCAATGACTTTAGTGTAACTCCGGATGGCACCGGCAACGTCACGGATGCTGTCATTGATAGCAGTGTAATGGGTCCTCTGTGTCCTTAGTCCCTGTCGGGTGTACCATTCCATATGTGCCTGTGCCTGCATTATAGCCCAGAACATACTGGAGGTTGTAATACCTCCGGGGGCACATCTGCCAGGGGCAATACGACCAGTGGTGCTCCCCTGAGAACCCCTGGACATCAGCCTATGTGGTACTATTCCAGTAATCTGGCTATGGCTGCTGTGAGGGGATGCACGTGCCATAGGTACCACACTCTCCTGGTCAATGCCAACAGTATGCTGTCCCTCAGCTAAGGCCATTGGTGACGAGGGATGTATTGGCAGTATGAGTGTGTGCATAGATGGGGTTGACCACTGTGCACTGTCGATTGGTGGACCAACGACAGACACTGTCAGACCTTCCTGTGCCACAATACATGTCTCATCATCCTCACTATTAGCGGCGGTGACATCAGGTTCCCTGCTCCATTCAGCCACCCCTAACTCAGCACCTGTGGAAGGAAGACAGGAAACACACTTTACAATCTGTACATGATATTAGCACACATGCACACATGAACACATGCACACATGCACACATGAACATGTACACATGCATACATGAACACATGTACACATGCACACATGCACACATGAACACATGCACACATGCACACATGAACACATGAACACATGCACACATACACACATGTACAGAAATACACTGCTCACCACAGCACATGCACACACACACCAGCAATCCAACACATACACAATAGTGGGTGATGGTGGGTGACAGTATCACAAGGCAGTCACCACACACGTGTCAGCATGCAGACTATGTGTTGCTCAACACCATGCAGTGCAAGTGTAGACAGCCCTATCTAATGACATTATACATGGCTTTGATGCATGTGTAGTTGTTCAGTGATTGGCTACATCCTGGAACACAATGTGTACATGGACATAACATTGCTGTGCAAGTATTATCTGCTCTGCGATGTCATGTGCACCATCACTCAATGGTATACATACCATGGCTGCATGTGTTATCTGTGTGAAACATAGATTGCCATGTCTGATGACAGTGTCTGTGTCCATAGCACATAATAGTGGGCACAGGTGTAGCAAATGCATGCAATGCACAGACATGGGATGAGTGGTGCATGTAGACGTGAAGGAATCCCAATGCCTAACATGGACATTGTACAGTGGTTATGGTGAGTGTGGGACATATTGCAGATATGTCGGTGCCAGACATGACATGGCATGCTACACGACTGCAACATTAAACACCACACATACCCAATGTGTGTCATGTAACCTAGACACCCAATAGCATTCCAGGACATATATGTGACTTTTTGTACAGATGGTGACTGCTGTGCAAAATGTGTATACTGGCATATGTAAGTACACACACAACATGCTATGCATAGTGTGTACAGGTGCATATGTTTGCACATGCAGAACAATGAGGTGCACAGCAAAGACCACTATGTGTAGTACTGTGGTCACTGTAACGGGATGGGGTGTAGTACCATGTGCCATCATCATCATCAGGCATCTTGTGGTCACTCATGGTTACTACTGTGTGACAGACCACTGCCTAGCATGCTGTACCTGCATTGCAGTGCTGTGGCTACGTTCACTATTACACAGCCACTTTGTACATGGGTGTATGAGGTGCCCAATAGGGAGCATTGCCTAACATGACTGTGTTTTGTGTTGAAGAGTGTTGCACAGCCCCATGATAGGCCTCTATCCCTGAAGTACATCATGTGTGTGTGTGGTTGACATGTGGGATACTGAAGTGTGACCTTACAGCTGGTGTGTGGTTACGCCATATGTAGCATGACTTTGTGTACTGCATGTGATACATGTGTTATGTTGTGTACAGGTGTTGCAACTATGCCTATCCAATGTGCAGTACAGGGTTGCCACAACTGTGTGTTATGCTCTGTGTATTTCATGCCATTGAGGCAGCTACTGACATTACTGAGCTGTGCAACGTCTCACAGCAAACATGCATGGCATGCATTATGCATAGGTGTGTTACGTGTACATGGCCTACACCTCACATATGACATGCATATTTCATTATCAACATTGCAGGTATAACACACTCACCAGCATGGATCGGCTGCCCTGCCGTCACACCAGAGGAACCTATGAGAATATGAGAGAGTTCGGCAGTGGCCACAACTGTGGCATTGCTACAGTGGGTATGCTAAACTGCAGTACAACAACAGTCAACAGTCACAGGTGTAGAGATATTATTCAAACTATCCGTATTACGCAACACTAGACAGCGGAACTGCTAAACACACAGTACACATCTCACGTAGACATAATCTAACAATACAGTTAACTGTAGTCTACAGATAGGACATGTTACCTATTTGCTCCAGGTGGATGTGCTGGGTGGCTCCAGCCTCCATTACAACACATGTCAGAGGTTGATGTAGCTGCTGTCCAGGAGCCACAACGCTTAGGAGCAGCTCCTCCACTCTGGTGAGGGGGGGATGAATGGCCACCCCACCACCTGTGGCAAGCTGCTGTCTTTGGATATCAGATGCACGGACTTGTCTAATTAAATCACTGCAGTGATGGCGTACCTGCTCATATGTCTGGTTATGCATGCCTATGTCATTTACCCAACAAACAAGTTCCTGCCACAGTGCAGTCCACTCCTGCTGGTGCTGGCTGCTTCTGGAGAACAGCATTGTTTACTGCTGCAATAGGCTTTGCAGTATCACCTCTTCCTCATCCGCTGTTTACGCTGGGTTGCGTTGGTGGGCCATCTGGCTGAAAAAGATATGAACAATATGTGTGAGAGTGTCCTGTGGCACATTTTACACCTTTAGCCACAGATATCACTTTACTGACATATATACCATCCTATTGTCTGTCAGAGGATACACACGTTCAATACCACTTATTGGTTCTCAGGCCACAACTAACTAATGGTGCCTGGCACACTCTATATATCACACCACTATACAATAGTACCCGACACACTGTTTGTGACACATTGCACAACCTCAAGACAGGGGTGTATATCACACCAATGCACGAACAGAGATGTCATCCATTGCAATGGATGTAAAGTACAAGTACAGTAGTACCAATCAACCACCCTAGTCACTGATGCCATAGCCCTGCCTAACAGATGTGTACAGTTGTTACTATAGGTGGCATACTGCTGTAACTGAGTATATATGTTGCTGGATACACACGCTTACCCTGTAACATGCATATGATTGCAGCCATTGTACAGGCATAATTACACACACATCAGACAAACATACAACGCACCACTGTATGCCAACACAGATGAGCATTACCTGTGTACCATACGGTACTGTGTGCCACTACTTACACACCCTTATGCCTGCGTTCAGTCCTCTGTGCAGACTACAGGAAACACACATGACAGTGGTTCCAGCAATGTGAACACACACCATACTGTGCTGTTTAGGCCTACAGCTTCAATTAATACTACAGTTCATATTAGTGATGGATTCACCAGCAGTACCACTTATTAAGCATACATGTATTGCTTTAGCCTACAATAAGACACCACATTCGTCAACGTAGAACTATGTCACATCATATGCCGCACTACTATGTCTGCCTAATAGTACATTGCACAGCAGTTGCTGTGCTCACAGCTAGGATAGGCACTACCATGTCAGATACAACGTCACACTAAGCTATCACACCTTTACAGACCTTGCACACATTCAGCATTACACTTATTCAATCTCACATAGCAGCTATTCATTAAGTACATGTGTGAGTGCATAGTGTCATAGGTAGGTAATATGCTATTGGCTCTAGGGCCTACGGCAGACTAGCCATATGCTACCCTGGACTTTGAAACCCATGTATTTTGATTTCACTTGCCCCTGCCAACCAGAACCACAGAGGTGTTTCCTGGGGTGTATTACCACTATCCCACACAATCATCAGGGGTATTTATAACAACTGCTAAGGAGGAGCCTTGTTTTCTATTGCTATGTGGTCTATTCCAGTGTATGGCATATCTCTGAGATGGGAACCTATCCCTCCAGCATGTGCTGTTTAGTGAGCTGACAAGGTTTAGGGCCCTAGAGCATGCATGCCAGAGGGTTTGTGATATGTTGCCATGGTGGTTGTCACCCAGCTATGGGTGTGACATACCTCTGTATGTCTGGCAGAGGTCACCTCTGTGTGGCCGGTATGCAATACAGTGTAGTTGTGGCTTTGTGAGTCAGTCTGCATAGGGCATCTGTTTGTGGCCAGTATTATCCTTTGGGAGGTATGTCTGTGGCCTGTTCCCCTGGTGTAGTTGTCATGTGAAGTACATACCACACAGGGCATTGTGATGAGTAGAGGGAAACTCTACCCTATACTTCCATAGATGACACACCTGTTGTCATGACACATACCACACAGACAGATTACAGGTGTAGTGTGGCACTGTCTTCATCAAAATGGATGCTACTGTCCACCTGTGTCCCATGTTCCCTTATCACACCTTCACTGTTAGGTAGATCTCTACCTATGTGGTAGTTAATGGGTACACTGTTTTGGGAAGGTAGACTGGCACTGCAGTATCAACACTTGTCTACAGTCCATGCCTTGGTCACCACACACCTGTTGCGGTACATATGACCCTGTGTCTCTCTCTCTCTCTCACTCTATATGTATATATATATATCTATCTATCTATATATTATATATATGCATATCTATATTATATATGCATATCTATGCACATACATGTAGACATCCATTGCTGTACACATGGATGTACATATAGGCACATGTACAGTCCACCTTTCATGGTGGGGATATCAATTATTGACAGTTGTTGGATGTACAGGTATGTGATTAAATTGCACAGTGTTGTGCAGAATGCATGTGGGTGTCCTCAGCCCTTGTAGCATTAGCAGGCCTCACTGGCTGTAACACAGCAGATCTAACAAATCTGTCCCACAGCATTTAACCACCACATGACATATATCAACACTACCATAGCTGGCCTTTGGCATAGGCGAAATGGGCGGCTGCCTCGAGTACCGCTGTAGCAGGGGTGCTTTTCCACTATTTATGTGGTGTTGTAAGACAAGGATGGGGGCACCAGGAAGTGTGGTAGGGGTCGCCATGGAGCCCTTTTGTCTAGGGCACCAGTTCACCTAAGGCCGGTCCTGAGCACTGTATGCTGTTTTCTAGCCCACACACTATGGCCTACATGGATATATGCACATATCAACCTTCACTGACAGATATCTGTCCACCCTTCACTAACAGTTGCAGTATGTCCCTTGCCCTATGCACATGTGCAGATACAGCTAGATACATACTGCTGCCACACATGGATGATTTGCAGTGTGTAGAGTACTCTTCAGGAACATCTACTACATGCCAACACATACATGTGAATTACATACCTTACCTTTGTATTTCCCAGTTCCGTGTGTTACGGTTCTGTAGTTTTTTTTTTATTGGTGGTTTGTTTTGGGTTTTCACCCTCTATTTAACTTTCTGTCTCAGTTTCTCACTCTGTTCTGTCTCTGTCTCAGTCTGTGTCTGTGTCCGTGTGTCTCTCTCTCTCTCTCTCTCTCACTCTCTATCTCACAGCACCTGCAATGATATAACTGCACGTGTGGACTGCAGGTACAGCCTGCTTTTCTAGGTATCTGTACTTGTGCATGTGACAGCCTCTGCACCAATTGCTGCCCACCATTCAGTAATTGCATGTAGCCTGCTGTTTGGTGATTGCATTACTCACTGTGAATGCAGCCCACTGCTATAAAATGCTAGGTTAGGTAGGCATAGCCCTTTCAGCTTTCCAAAGTGGGGCCCATGCTTGTTTGCTCTGGACACCATTGTGTCATTCTGAAGGTTGGTGTATGTCTCTTATCTGATGCTAGGGTTGTAGCCAGTTATATGCATGTTGTACTCAAACCTGAATGTTGCTGCTTCCAGTACACACATCTCAGTGTAGACATGTATGCACCCCTCCAAATGCTAACACAGGATACATGGGAGTATGTACTTTTTTCTCACTTGCACAATTAACTGCCATACAAATGTGGTTATTGTACTGTATTCCTGTACCACATGCAGTGTTTGTGAACTGCTATACTGTAATTATTACATTACTCACTTCTGCACAGTTTGTGGTTTGTTTTTGTTGACATTAGCACAGGCCGCTCAACACAACTGGGCATATTTCAGTACTGCATATGCTTACCTACACCCTGGTTTTTGCCTGAATACACAGGTGTGTTGTACCTTTGGGTAGGGGTGCAGAACTGCAAAGAGCATTTTTTATTATCATGTGAGGTTTATCTTGCTGAACATACAGGGTTGCTGTGCACGTGTTAGTCTATCAAAGCAAGTAGTCTGTCTGTGTAGCTCACACCTGTAGACATATTCGGATGGTAGCTAGAGGTTAGCCTAGTATACTTTGTCTGTGCACCACACCAGTCTTTTCAGCAGTGGCACATCGGCATTGCCACAGTTGTTTACCAGCAGTACATGGCTATATCCTGTGATATTTCTGTGTTGTACTCCTACATAAGGGCATGCTTGTGGAACTCCTTCCAAAGCTATTTGCAGAGTGTATAACAGCAGTAATGCTGATATGCCTGTGTGTTCCTGCCTCTGCCAGGCCTCACATACTCTCAGGTATATATTTGAACGGTCTCAGTGAAAGGTACATATAAGTGAGCTACACCTGCATTATATTACTGACATATTGCAGTTGAGACTTTCTTGAGAATCAGAGCATATGTATAAGTACACCTTTTCTGATGTGCATGCAGTGTCTACTCTCGCCTATTGACATTATGTACTACGAGTGATTCCACACTTGTCTGCCTACAGTTAGTACTTGTCGGAGTGATTCAGTGGGGCACAGCTAACATTGGTTTACAAATCAGGGACATCCCTGTAAATCAGTTACAGTTGGGGAGTCTGGCCTCTGCCCTATTCACCTTTGCCAATATTTATCCTGGTCTGATACTGTGTGGTGTTTGTAAGGTGCTACTGTAATATTATTCCCTGCTAGGATGGCTGGTTCTCCTTTCACAGTCATGTCAGGCAATTCCACAACAACTGCTGGTAAAGACCCACAGAACAGGATTTGTGTTATACCATTCCTATTTTCCACTTACATTCATTGTAATGAATGATATATTTATTTGAGAAGCAAATTATTTGCATATCTGCTGTGGCTTAGTGGTAATTCATGCATTCTATTGTGTCAATGGTCTGGGGTTCGAGACTGGCAGAGGCTTTTTCTTTTGCTGTTCAGCAGAACAAGGGCCTTGCCATAGAGTGACTAAGGCACTTTTAAGCAATTGTAAGCGGGTTTGCGCGGGTTTGCATGATGCTTAGCAATACTTATCTAAGCGCACACATGTGCACACTCGCTTAAACCTGCTTACTACTGCTTAAAAGTGCTTACTCCCGCTAACCCCCGCGCTAATTTCTTCTAAAGAAAAGAAAATGGGGAGATAGGAAAGTGGTGAAAAAGGGGGCACAAAGAGGGCAGACAGTAGGTAAACAAGCTCGGGATGTGCAGGACGGGTGTAGGGAAGGTCCATAGCTTCCCATTTCTTTAACAGCAACAGATGTGCATATGCAATGAATTTGGAGTGAAATTTGAAACCTTCCACCCCTGGGAGAGGGGTGAGGACAACAAAGTATGTTGTACTGCCAATTCTAATTATCAGCTTACATCTCCAATGGACATGTGTGTGAAATGGGCAGCTATGTATGGGGCATAATATTTTTGTGGGTACAGATTACCCTTTTTTTTTTTTTTTTTTTTTTTAGGTGAGAGTGGGAAGTGAGGTAGAGGAAGTAGGTATGTCCGGGGAGGTAGGTTGGGAAGGTAAATAGACAAGACAGACAAGACGAATACAGGGGCAGTGGTGTTTGACACATGGGGTGGGTGAACACAATTGATGGGGTTGGATGTTTGGAAATCGCAAGCCCATGAGCCCACAGATGGTAACAGTGGAACTGAGAACCCCACCCATTGGCAGTCACCACTGAACCTTCACAGCCCCGTGGGTGGCTGTGCTGGGGCTGCGTAGGATGGGCAGGCTCACCCATGAGATGCGCCACTCTGGCCTCGAGCTGGCATAGGGGATCAGTGACTGAATGTTGGATCTCCCTACGCACCACAACCTGGATCCTTCGAAGGATAACAGGTGGTCCTTCTCCACCCATGCTTGCACGGGGGGACAAGCCCCATCCCCTGCAGTGCTTCCACCTGAAGGTGGCACAGGACCAGTGGAGGAGGGGAGCCTGGGCTGGGCACCGGACCTGCTGGTGCCAGGTGCACTCGCCAGCTGAGGAGGGACAGGTGGGTCCGCTGGGACCGGCCTTCCCATACGGTCTGTGATTAGGTGTGCTTAATTACAACATAAGCAAAACAGCTTTCCAGGTTAGTTGTAACAACATGCAGTAATATTCCCATTAACCTGACACACCAAGGTTACAACAGTTGAACAGCAAGCATGACACATGCATATATTGAACCACAGTGGATATTCCAACAGCATGCAGGGATGTTTGGTAGCAACAGGCCACCATGATTGTGGTGTTTAAACAGGGCACATGCATCAACGTGAATGTAAATATTTATAGAACAATAGGACATATGTCCCAACAAATATTTAAGATTACACATACCCATTGAGGTGTGGAATCGCATGGTTTATGCACATACAGTAGGGTGTAGAAAAAACCTCGGTTAACATCTTATAATTATCTTTTCATCTACACTACATTCCTAGTGACTGCAAGTGTATATCCCCTACATGTATTATTACACTTGCCACCATACATTAGGTTGTGTAATGGGTTTGGCTAGTTCAATATATGCCTGACCTATATCTGACATACTAACTGTCTAGGATGCAGATGTTACTGCTACATATTTCTTGATTGCATTTATATTTCTTTATCTACATATCTGGGATGTTTTCACATGACATTTTCACTTCAATTTGTACAGAACCCTGCATTTCTTGACATACACTCACATTTCTGGGGAAAAATAACATGCTACATGTGTGCCAGATTTACTTATTCATGCCAGCCAGTAACTGACTGTTGTGGACTGTATATATGTTTCACAGCTATTAGCACTTCCATCACCCACTTTATATGGGACTGCACAACTCTGGGTTGCTAGCACCTTTTCAAACAGTACTGTTTGTGTAATGCAAGGGTACAACAACATTTTAAATGCTGTGACACAGACACACTCCAGGTTTTAGACCTTTATTAATGACATTATACACTTTTCCACAGGCTCACTCCTTTATTTGTTTTAACCGTGTACATGGCAGACATGTTCAAGACATATTATACCTTTATTAATAGGTTAGAACACTCTTTTTTTCAGGCTCACTCACTTATTTTATATGACAGTACCTGCAGAGATATTATTCCAGACATATGTTACCTTTCTTAATGGGTTACTACACTCTTTTTCTGCCTCTCTGATACTTTTATCTGACAGTACATGCAGAGGACTTATTCAGGCAATTTTATGGCTGTATTATTGAACTATAACACTTTCTTTCATGCTCTCTCCCATATTTTATATAACAATACATGCAGAATAATCACTAACCTGCCTGGTGGTGCAGCCTTAGCAGCCTATCAGCATAGGCTTGCTGATTCGCAGCATGGTCACCTGCAGCTGTAAAGTAAATGAAGGGATATTGAGACATACCTATCCATTATGCATACTCCATTATCAATTCTTACATACTGCATTTCATGGCTACATACTCAGTTGTGGGGCATCCCGCATCCCACGGGCCTCCTGTATCCATTGGTTCAGGTGGTCCTGCTTTCGTCTCTTCAGGTCTGCATGATGATGACGGACCTGCTCACCAGTCTGAGGAACACCTGTGGCACTGGTGAGGTCACGAGCTAACCGGTTCCAAGCCTCTGACTTGTACGCCGTCCCTTGGAACTGGCCCTGCAGGAGTCTTGACTCATGACGGTGGACATGGAGCCAAACCATGTATTTCGACTCCTTGATGACCCAAAGTTGCGCTCGGAAGTGTATTCCCTCTCCGACACCAGATATTCTAACTGCAGATCTGAGCTACAATCAGTTATGGCATGTATTCCTGCCTGTATTGGCCATTTTGTAAAATTCTTGGCTGACTGCAGACCTGCTTAGTAATGGTTAAACTACCATTAGTAAGTATGTGAATGTTAACAGTGGCTTTTTCACCTATGTTGTCATGGCTTAGTGGTTCTGTGCTTTGCTTCTGATGCACAGCGTCCTTGGTTCAAACCTTGTCATTCATTTTATTTTCATACTGTCCAGACAGGCTAGTGGGCATGGCTGCATTTAAGCAACTTTGCTCTACGTTGCTCCTCGGTGCCCTATGGTGCCCTGGTTGGTGCGGCGTGCACGTCAGCGCAAACACATTGCACTGGGTAAAGCGCTATTAAACTATGGGCAACTCTATTGCGCTGGGTAAACCGCTATTGAACTATGGGCAACTCTATTGCGCTGGGTGAAGTGCTGCTTAACTGCAGGCAATTTTATATTGGGATTCTTTAAAATATTTATTTTGTTCAATGATACATTGGCCATTTCACTGCTTTTTAGTTATGTTTAAACATATTTGTTAAGCATTATTCCATATACTGATTTAAAAAATAAAGACGAAAGGGAGTGGTGGGACTCGAGCTTTGAATGCCACTTCTTTGTGCAAATGCTCTACCATTTCGCTATTGCTATTTGGTGTGATTTGTATAAACATTCTTTCTTATGCCCTTCCATGTCAGAATTGCTAACTGTAGCTAAGCAATGGGCACACCCGCGCACACACGTGCAAATACGGGCAGCTATTTTGGGAATTTAAAAAAAATTAATGTTATGCATTTTAGAACTGTGATGGGGGTTTACAATATCAGA
The DNA here is from genome assembly GCF_019279795.1 of Protopterus annectens. NCBI lineage: Eukaryota > Metazoa > Chordata > Ceratodontiformes > Protopteridae > Protopterus > Protopterus annectens. The sequence continues at coordinate 196,203,470 of NC_056737.1, forward strand.
CAGTGAGGTGTTGGGTGCAGGGACATTTGAGCGGACTCGCTCTTGTTTATTTGCTTTTATTTTAAACACTTGCAGGGGCGTGGACATTTAGACTGCTCGGCAGTCGGACACACCCCCTGCTTTCTTACACGGTCCATGTAAGACTTATGGTTGAGTCAGCATGCCCTCATGCATATTCATGGCACGCTAATGTCATACCGTTCAACTGCAGCCTCCGATTAAGACTTATTAAGTCTTACACGGAGGATTCGTGAATCTGGGGGATTATGTGGGAAATTATTGACAGGAGCTTGGATGCTCAAATTAGCCAGATGGAGAATCTCTTCTGGTAACTCATTGAGTCACATCCCTTTCCAGCAATGTCTTATCATCTAAGACATAGGCCAGTGATGATTGTAGCCATGTTGACAAGTAGTCTCCCACTGGATCACAAATGGAAGAGTATACAGCTGTAGACACCCTAAACTATCACCCATTAGAGTGTTCCCCACACTCTTGTATCCATTCCCACCCCTGTTTTTCATTCAGTCCTACCCTCAACATGAAGCATAGCTGGTTCAGTTAGTGCCCCACTCCCTCAGCTATTCAAGTGAAAAGCAAAAAAAAAAAATAGTAAACTGATCTGTACATTTTAGAGATCAACTTGTTACAGTCAAATTCATGGCCTCCACCAGCTCTTCCAACAACAACAAAAAAAATGCTTTCTCTTCTCTCATGTTCCTCATCCTTAATTCTGTCAGCATTTCCCCTCACAGTCTTGTCTATGTGTTATGCTTGTACATTGTACAGTTTTAAGTGGTGAAATCAAGTAAATCGCCCCCTTAGTAGTGTAGACACAAATCTGGTTAAGAAGCATTGCTACAATCGTGGAAGCATTGTGTGATTGTCTACTAAGGACCATGAGTTTTCTTAGATCTGACTTGTGAGAATTGGGAGTCAGAGAAGGGTTCTGTGGTTTGTAGGTAATCTTATTAATACTAAGTATGACATGGAGGAATTCCATGTCTTTAACTTGCCATTATAGTCTGGCTGTAATTGAATTTTGTTGGAATATGGACACACCATTGCATAGATCAGAGCCATGTTCAGTGACTTGTCTAAAGGAACGATAGGCATTGAATGTTGGTACAAAGGGTGTGTTATCAATGTACTGGAACCCAGTCTCAGTGAAGAAGACACAGATGTCAGTATTTTCTATGGACAGGTATACTGCTGATAATCAATATCTTGTTATTGTATTAAAGCCAACAACCTGTAATGTTGTTGTGTTTACTGCAACTGCAACTTTGTATTTCTATTTGTCATGTACATGGATTTTCTCCTTCTCATCCGCATCCAAAAGAACCTGGACCTGTGTCAATTTTCGTAAACAAATGTAAATAAATAAAATAAAATAAAAGGTAGGCTTCTAGGGAAGGTGGTTTATTTTGGCTTCTGTCATTCAGTAGCACTACTTTTAAATTATCCATGTTTGATTTGATATGGTTAGACTGTTAAATGTTGCTGAGTGAAGTCAGTAAAAAAGGTACAATCAGTGTGGAAGAAGTTTTTGCCAACATGAAAAAGCCTCAAGGGGGAGAGGTGCTGGCTATCCCTTACATAGCAGCTTGGACTGCCAACCATCTCTTTCATTAGACACATTTTAGACCCTTTTTGGAATGATCCTGAAAACTCAGTGAATTTTTAGTTTTTTTCTTTGTTTATTTGTTTGTTTCTATTGTTGCATCATTCTAGGTAAAGGCAGGCTGCTGCTCAAGACTAGCTGCATCCCTCCGTCAGATATCTACTCAGAGAACTTAATCACGTCTCTCTCTTTATATATTCCAAGGATAGGTGACATAAGTCATTTACACCCACATGAACAAGCATGTCACATGTTTGCATGGGTAAAGGGAACTCAGTGCCCAAGTAATTTATCATGTCCTAGTACCTGAGGGGAAGATTATTGTTACCTTTTCCTGCCTTCTGTGCCTGATATTCATAGCTGGCCTTAAGCACAGGCCACCTAGGTGACCACTTAGGGCACCGCTGTAGCAGGGGATCTTTAATAGTATTTATTTGGTGTAGGTAGACCAGAATGGGGGCACCGAGTGCTGTGGGGGGCACCATGGACCCATTTTGCCTAGGGCGCCAGCTGACCTAAGGCTGCTCCTCTTGGTATTAACTCATCCCCAAGTAGGGTTACCAGTGGGGGTGAGGGGAAGTGGAGAATAATGTTATCATAGTTCTACCCCTCATGAATGGGGATGCCCAGCAGAGTGGGAGTGGAGTTGGAATGTGATGTCATTGAAGCCAAACTGGAGACAGACTACATAAGGCGTCATATATGCTGCTTGCATCAGGCATTTCAATTTAGTCCTAGCTCTCCACTGAAGTGCAGACAGATGTTATTTAGCTGGGTGTACAGTGTTGCCCCCACTTATTGGTGATGCATCCCTCATTGGCTTGATCACTGTAACTACAGGCCTGCTAGGGTCCTTGGTTTCAACATCAGGGACTTGTAGCTACTGTGCCTCTACACATCTTCACATGCTGCACCAGAATAGGAGAGCAGGCTGTGCCTCATCCTTCTTCTTCCTCTAGGCCAACTCAGGGAGGTACCCGAGACACTAGTTGAACTCAGGTCACTTGGGCACACACATTTTTTCATTTTATCATTCTATGCATGCAAAGCGTCTTGTCATTACTAGGGTTGGCAATGAACTGCTTATAATAAGAGGTCAACAATTCCATTCCATTTTTGTCCTCAGTAATGGTAAACAATATGAACACTGGTATCTAGTTCAGTTACCTGCATATGTAGATTTGCTTTTCTGACACTATTTTTGAATGCTTTGCCTTGTGTCCCTCAGAAATTAGCAAGAAAATCATTCTGTGTTGCCCAGTGCATAGCTAAGGGCATGGCATCCAAGTCCATGAAGTAAGAGTGTCACTTTATTCTGAACTTACAACTGTCATTGAGTATAATTCCCCCTTCATAAAGTACTTGACCAAGCATATGTGACAGTTGGAATACCCACAAAAGTTCCTTACCAGGAGAATCCATACAAGTTATTTAGGTGCTTATGCCTAGTTTGGTGAGTTTGTTAACTATACCTGAGTATATTGTATCAAATGCCTTAGCTGAGTCCAGATAGGCAGTACGAACTTGTTTCAACTCATTCATTGCCATGATGACCTTCTTAAAGAAGTCCATCAGGTTTAGTAGGCCTGATTTTCCCTTGACAAAGCCAAACTGGGTTGGCTCTAGTATGTGAAGGTTGCCTATGTCTTTGTTGACAATTAGTTCCATGGCTTTGCATATTAGACTAGTCAGGGGTGGTTAATGGTCTAACCTTATGAAGTGGAATAACCTTAGCAGGCCTTCATTCTCATGATACAAAGCTGTTTTAAGGTTATACTTGAAAAGTATTTAAATGGTCTTGTTAGGTCAAGTATCTGGGCATTTATGAAATCCATTGAGGCTGTGCTTTTGGCCTTACAGAGTTCCACAAAGACCTTCTCCCTGTTAGTAGTGGGGGGGGTCTAGTAGGTTGTTTTGAGCCTGTGAGGCCATCTTGGCCTTGTAATTGGCCTTGTTCTACTTAATTAGTCCACTTGTTTCCTGTTTAGTTTAATTAGACAGCTTCTATCTTTATGGGAGCTGCTTTTCCTTGTTTTAACCATGACTTTTTTCCATTTGTTATATGCCTTATAAAGGTTAGGATTCCAAAAGTTTGATTTGTTTTTAGGGTTAGTTTTGGGCTTAGATCTCATAGGTATAGCAACTTCTATACAGCCATTTACATGATTGGCAAGGGTCTGTATAAACAATTTTGTATAGGTTGCTGTAAACTCGTTTTAGGAGGGGCATTTAATTTTGCCATACTGTCACTTAATAGGATTTAATGTGCTTTGGAATAGTTCCTAACTCATACAGGGTTTACTTTGGTTACTGAGGATGCTTCTTAAACTGCTTGGATCAGGGCCTATCAGGGCCAGTAGGAGCACTATTTAACCACAGCCACCGAACTGACTTGGTCCTGATAAAGTGGAGGACAGCAACAGTCATCCTTCTGCATAAAGAGGGACCATCAACTGACCAAGGAAATTACAGACCTATAAAGCTTTGCTAGTCTTATATGGAAAGAATAATCATATACCTGATAAATAGCGACAAAGGAAGCATCCAAACACAGGATCTGACCCAATTTGACTTTGTCAATAGCAGGTCATGCCTACTAATTATGGCGGACTTCTTTGAGAAAGTGAATAAGGCCATAGATGAGGGTGAAACAGTGCATACCCCCTACCTCAACCTGGCCAAGGCATTCTACAATTCACCATTCAGATGTTATAAACTCTCAAAACTAGACTAAAATCCTTATGTCACCAGATGGATAGCCAATGTTCTCACTGACAGGCCACATGTTGTTAAAGCTGGTGAATCCAAATCCAGCATGAGGTAAGTTACTAGTGGTGTGCCACAGTTCAGTGGTGGGGTCACTCCTGTTTGGAATATACTTCTCTGAAGTTATGGCTAATATGGAATTCCTCTTGGTGACAAAGTTTGCCAATGACTGCAAGCTGGGGGCAATCACTGAATCCCCCATCAATGCAGATAACCTTTCAGGAGGGTCTAAAGAAATCAAAATTAGGGCCAGAGACATAGCCTAAGACTAAATGTGAAAAAATGCAGTATCATATCCTTTGGGAAGTCAAATACCCTTACAAATTACAGCATTAATATCACCCCCCCTAAGAGTAGACTCAGAGGTGAGATTGATTGTAGCCTAAACCTTGACTGCCATGTGTGCACAGTGGTGAGAAAGTCTATGTGGCACAGCTTATAAGGAAAGGTATGGCATCCAGATCCAAGGAAGTTATAGTTTCACTGTACTCAGTCCTCATTAGACCAATAATCAAGTTAAATGTACCTTTTGGCATGTATTTGACAATGCATTTGCAACAGCTGGAGTGATCTAAGAGGTTCCTCACAAATAAAATACAGGGTATAAAGAACATCTCCTCTGCGTATAGACTAAAAGTAATATCCCATTACCATTTCCTAATGACTATTAAGGGGCGACTTTTGCCTAACCTACAAGGCACTCACAAATCCAGCCCTGATGGAGCTGCTACACATCTGGAAGACAAACAGCATGAGGAGTACCTGATCTAGGGATCTAAACTTAGTGATTCAAAATAAACATGCTAGAGAGACAGATATGTGTTTCAGAGATTACCCTTTCTTTGGAACAGGCTCTCTATTCACATTAAACAGAGGATTTCCCAGGCCACCCTGCAAATTCAGTTTGGATCAATGGATGGGGAATTGCAAATTCATAGCTAGGTACTGCTTATGTCCTGTATGGACAGGGGCAATCTCTAAAATACTGAAGGCATAGGCACCAACCAATGCCATCCTCTTGCCCCTAGGAGCCACATATTGGGTGGAATTGGGTTATGCTGATCAGACTTGTAAAAGCTGTTAAGCTGCTAGCCTAGTAATCTCATATGAACCACTGCAGTCCTCCATTCTCATGGTACAAAGCCTATTTTTAGGCTGTAGTTGAAAAGTGACTCAGGTTGTCCTGATAGCTCATGTTTCAAGCTATTTAGCAGGCATCCTGGGATACTGTTAGGGACCAAAGAGACTGTGTCTTTGACCTTAGCGAGTGCCACCAGGACCTGCTTCCTGCTAATAGTTGGGTGGGGGGTTATGCTAGTAGATATTTCATGGGGGGAGGCAGGGGAGAGCGGGGAGTGAAGGTTGAGCTGAATTTATCAGCCAGCATATTTGTTATGTTGCTCTGCTCAGTGACAGTGGCACCATTGTCCGGCACACTGATGTGTGGTGCATTTGACATTTTGGACATAGCTGTAGAAGGCCTTGTGGTTGTCTTTAGCTTCTGGGGCAATCTTCACTTCATAATTTGCCTTGTTGGGCTTAATTATAAGGTTAGAATTCCATGAAAGTGGTTTGTTTTTAGAGTTTGTTTTGGGGTTACTTCCAGTAGGTATAGCAACCTCTATACAGGCATTTACATAATTGTACAGGGTTTCTTTGAGCATTTCCACATAGGTTGTTGTGAAGTTGTGGTTGGGAGGGGCACTGATAAACTATCACTTAGAAGGATGTAGTTTGCTTTGGAATGGTTCCTGTTACAGGATTTGCTGGGGCTACTAACTTGATTTTTATTTTGAAGGAGACAGCTTTGTGGTCCAACCTCACCAGTGAGGATGTGACACTGGGGGTGGTGAATCAGAGGTTACCCATTTGTTGAGTATCAACTCCAGTATTTGTGTGTGTATGTGTTTTTTTAACAAGAAACATCATTATTAAATTATCACGTATGACATAGGCAATCATAAATTTATATAAATTAAAACAAACCATACTGACATAATTTTAGTTGCAGACATTATGCATCACTTGCAATCTAGCAATCTAAATTTTTAGTCAAACATTACATAGCTCATTCAAATCCTGACTTCTTTTAGACTTTGTTCCTCCTTTGCATATATTGTTCCCACAATTCCCATTCTTCCTGTGTAATTTGCTCCTACCCTTTTCTAAAGGTCTCATTTCCAGTTGTTTTTTTTTTCTGTTACCATATTCACTACTTTTAGTAAAGTTGGTTTAAACTTTGATTTCCATTTTCTAGTAACAGCTGTTTTGGCAAGCACCATAATTAGACTCACCAAGACCTTACTTTGTCTGGGTAATTCCAATTTTGCATTGGAAAAATTGCTCAACCAGTATCTCTGACAGTGAAATTTGCAGGGAATCTTTAAAGTCTGCCAGCTTACTACACACCCAAAAAATATATTCCCAATCACCTTTTCTTCCCAATCGCATCTCCATCATTTGCTGTCTACATGAGGAAAATGTTTTGGAGTCTATTTGAGATATAAAACCCCCTATGTAAACACTTCCAAGCAAAGATCCTAAATCTTCTGGACTTTGTTACATATTTGGGAGACAAACATATATCCCCCACTTTTTTTGTGAATTGCTTACCCAATCTGTATTTCCAAGCCTTTCTAACCTTCTCTGATTGATTCTTATAGTTGTCATGCAATATTCTGTATGTTCTACTAATTACTGATTTTTTAAACAGCAGCGTCTGTTCTAGATTCTACTAAAAACTCTGCCAGTGCTGGTCTTTTGCTAGTGGTCTCCCTACTCCTTTCGCTTTGCCTATACTCTGATATCAATCATCGATAGGGTAGACAATCTCTGTCCTGCAGTCCAAATAAATTCTTGGCCTCTTCACATTCTATTACCTTCCCTCTAATTATTTGCTCCTAATACCTTGGTTCTTTTGTCAGTTTTCTCCCAATAAATTACAGACCCCCTTGCCTATTGTCTGTATCTCTAATTGAAGTTATCACTATTGGCAGAATCTCCTTTCTCGATACCCATCTTAGCTTAGTTCTTAGAATACTTTTTGCTATTTTATGAATATATTATTTTGCATGGTTATTGTTATTTTCCTTAAGGATCTACATCCAAAATCCCAGTGTCTTCTTGTTTCTTGACCTTCCCTGTTTAATCATCATCCCTTTCCACTTTGAATTATAGGTTTCTGCTTGTGCTATGTATAGGAGACTTAATTGGGCAGCTCTGAAATACCCCATCAAATTGTGTAACCAGAAACTGCTCTGTTCAGTTGGGAGAATCAGCTTATCCCACTTGACTCTTGACATCTTCCCCTCCCAGATAAAATGCTTCAGCTCTTTATTAATTGCTATCCACAACTCTCATGTGGTTGATAAAAATATGCCTGACCTGAGTATAAAACTAAGGGGACTAAAACATTTAACTGCTTGTATCTTGTTATCCATATCCTTATAACTGAGCTTCCAATTCCTCAGTGTCGTATTATTTTTTTGTCTAGTCTCTTCCCACATATCTTTAGCTGCCACACCAGAATCCTTTTAAGCCATACTCTTAAGCACTTCATTATATCAGGTCCCTATAAATATGGATATTGCTGAACCAATTCATGTGTGGGTACATTTACAGCTATTGCCTTTGTTTTAGCTTCTTTGACTTTGTACTTTGAAAAGATTTGAAACTGCCTCAAAATGTTGTACAACACCGTAATTCCCTTTTCTGGTTTTATCAGGTATATAAAAAATATCATCTGCTAACAGAGCCAGCTTTTCCTGACTACCATACCAGTCGTATTCTTGAATTTCGGAGTATCTTATTTTCTTTGCCAGTGGTTCTAGATATAGGCAAATAACAAATGGGAAAAAGGACAGCCCCTGCCTGGTTCCTCTGCTTAAACAGAAATTATCAGAGAGTAACCCACCCACTTTAATTTTCACCTCCGATCCCTCACATACCCTACGAACAAACCTTATAATCAGATTGTGAGAGGGGACACAGTCCAACCCCATGGTCACCTGCAAGGGGAAGACAACATGACTGCATCAATTCCTGCACTATAATGTCTGCTAATCCACAGATACACACACACACACACACACACACACACACACACACACACACACACACACACACACACACACACACACACACACACACACACACTCTCTCTCTCTCTCTCTCTCACTCTCTCATTCTCTCACTCTCTCTCACTCTCTCTCATTATCACTCTCACTCTCGCACACACACACACACACACACACACACACACACACACACACACACGTGAAGTGCCACAAAAGCATTATACAGACCACACATTCTGACTGATGCCATGCACAATACATAATCAGACCACAACAGACACACTCTGGACAGGTCCTCAACAACATGCAGTGCAGCTACATCCAGTTAATATTGCTAGTACTATACACTTGTGAGATATGTGACCAGTCAGTCTATGTGATGGACCCTCACCTAATACACAGTGTACCTGTTTACACAATAGTAATGCACCCCTGTATAGCAGACTGACTACATATGTTACAGCTACTGCAAATATGCTACTGTGATTATCAATGTGATGCACTGCAGTGAAACCCACCACAAGTGAACATGCACATATTTCAATATAGCTAAGCTTAACAGTAGTGTCCATGGCAAACTGGCAGCCCTTAACATGCCTAGGGTACAGATGAGTCACAACAAGACACTTCCACACTTTCCAGCTACAGGATGATAGTCCCCAGCCACACCAGAGGTACCTATGGTTTTGTGGGGGAGAGGTATTGTCAGCAGACACACATGTGGCTTTGGTACAGGATAATATGTGCATTTATCAACATGTACAGTACAAACTGTGATACTACCCAAATTTCTGACATTCACAATATGTGTCCACACATGTGCATTACAAAACCCCACCCACAAATGCAGACTGACCTGAAATATGTGTAAAGGTATGCAAAGGCTGCTACTATGAATGCTACAGTATTAATGTGATGACAAGTGGTGGCTTACCTAGATGCTCTTTGGCTGTGAAATCTGTGCCACCCACCTCTATGACATATGTTGTGATATCTCCTTGTGAGCTGGTGGCTGAACCCAGGTTTGCCAGAACTCCTATGTGGCTTAGATTGGGGGTTGTGTAGCAGGCCCTCCACTGGTGCCAGCATGGTCCCTGGCCAAAGCTGTGGCCCTTTGTTGTGCATGATGTATTATATCTGTAGTATGGTGTCAGACCTGTTCATAGATCCTGTCCTGGTGGCCCATGTCATTCCCTGTTGCTACGAGGTCTGTCCACAGTGCAGCGCATTCTTGTTGATTATGGTGAGTCCTTGTCAACAGCACCTGGTGATGGAGTCTCAGGGCATCAATAATTGCAGCAGTCACAGCTTCTGAGAAAGGTGGATTGTGACATCTATACATCCCACCTGAAAGACATGAAAAGGGGAACACATCACAGGACAGCATATATTGCTCACCACAGTGTACACACCCTTCATATCTATATTTGCCACCACTATCAACTGCTAACTCCCACATCATACCCCATCTATCACTGCAGCATGTATGTGGCTATCAGCAACATAGTGGCAATACATCATGCACTGCCCTCCTAATCCTGATGTTTCATACTACTTGCTGCATGTGCTATGAGGTGTTCAAATGCATTTACCTGTTACACCTATTACTGCTTGTTCATAACCTGTCTATATGGTATGCTGTGGTGTCATCCTCCTACTGTTGTAGTAAGTACATGGGCTGTAGGTCCACCCCTCAGGTCTCCCTGGCCTTCTTCCCACAGATTTTGAACTATATGGCTAGACGATGTCCTACAGTTTCCCCTGCCAGTGTTGATATGGGTGTCCTGTCACAGTGTAGTGCCTGCCTCATGTACACGGATGAACAACCATCTACAAACACCACCAAGGAACACACTGTGTGAGATATGCAATGACAGTAGGAACCTGCAGTCCATGCTCTCTCCCTCTCAAGGACACATATCTGTCCTCAAACAGGTTGTTAACACAATCAGTACACCTCACATAACAGCCACCCCTATACAACACACACACACACACACACACACACACACACACACACACACACACACACACACACACACACACACACACACACACACACACACATATGCAGTGGACCTCAACATACACATCCACAAACAAAGTAGACTTCCGAGGCAAAGCCACATGTGAACACTACAGCCTTACATGGCACATACCACACATGGTCACACACCTGTGTCCCACAAAAATGCAGACATCAGCACATGTCAAACATGTTAGACATAGGAGACTCCATTGTGAGACACAGTGATATGCCTCTCACCCTATCTGTATATGTGCATGGTCACAGTTACTTGTGTGTCAGGTGACAGACTTCACCATATTGCATATGCACTGCTGTCTCTTACCAACAGGTACTGTCATGAGTCTGTCACAGTCCATGTTGGTGTGCTTGACCTCAGATATATGTCTCTGGACTATATGCAGTGAGGCATGAGTGAGCACACTGATTATGTGCCCCAGGTAGGTATGTCCCTAGCCTTATGCAACATTCCACTGTCAACCAGACTGATGCCACAATACATTCAGGAAATGATTGACCTTAACACGTGGCCTTGTATCCTGTGATATTCCAGGGGGTTCCAGTACCTGTGAGCCTGGGATGCTATGGTCAACAGACCACAATGCTGTGCAACAGATGGCTGACATCTGTCTCAACTGGCCTTCAGGTGTCTGGCAATGGTTCTTGTCTCCCCCCATAGTGCCTTTATTAGGAAAAGTGGTGAGGTTATCACTACCAACATACAATTGTCAGCACAGCACACACTGAAGGCCATGCTACTAAATTCTACGTGTCTACACATGAATCTGCCCTCAGTCCAGGCATTCTTAACCCTGGGAAATGCTGACATCTGTGCAGTTACACACACATGGTTCAAAGCTGCAGAGAGTACCCCAGCCTTACCTGGTCAACCATCCTATCATGCAGTCATACCCTGAAGTGTGGGCGGAATGGCATGGGACATGTGACTGCAGTATATATGAGACACATACACACCTCCATGCTGTACAGGCAGTAGGATGCCAAGGGGACACCACAGGGGCAGTTCACCATTGCCAACACACCTATTCAAATCATAGCTGGCTACTGGCAACCACATGTGACCAGGAAGCCCATCCTGCCTATATACCTCAACAACTGTATTCTGATTTGGGTCTGTACCCTGAACCTGGGTCACTTAAACAACCCAAAAATACATTGGAAGATGTACCCATGCCAGCACACACATGACCACTGGGCCATCAACAGTGGAACTACAAACACCTTGGTGCAGCTAGGGGCTACCCCCACATAAGGTGAAGGTGTGCTGCAGTTGATATTACACAACACAGGTTACCACTGCAGCATCCCTACAGTATCATCCTCCATGGCAAAGCAACCATCATGTGGTCACATTTGCAGTGCCCATCTCCCACAATACTCACCTGGCTAGGGTCACACATACATACACCTCCAACATGGAATAAAGCCTCCTGTGGGGTGGTATACACAGTTTCACAACCCCAAACTCCTCTGTAGGGACTGCCACCAATATCCACACATACACACATGTGCTAGATGTGCATTTGTATAGATGCATGGAATCAGGTATACCTGACAAGATTACATCATCCCCTGCAAGGATACTTACACCTGTCTGGTGGACATCTGCAATATATAACTGTCTTTAACAGAGATGAAATACTGCTGTCTGAGACAAACTAGCGGCAGGTGTCCAATTATAAGCAATGTCTCATTAGTATGAATAAGCAAATGGGATCACTCCTGGGAACCTGCACAGCAAACCCAGAGCCCTCATTGCTAACATCCATTGTAGACAATCATCTACCATTTTGCACATATGTCTGCAACATCACAGGAAGCACCTGCATCTGCTCACTTGTGGAGGTCAAGGACACCAGCTATGCCAGTGCTGTAGGTATAGCATACTTGATGTCTGACAGAGTCAGTGTAGGTTTCACCTCCTGTCCCCTCATCAGTGTATTAGGATGTCCAAAGTACCTGCTCCCTTTTCCTATATGTAGGGAACAGGTCACCACTGCCATGTGAAAGTCATTGCATACATCTGCCATGGGAGCCTATCACATGACAAGATGCATGCTACATGACTCCAAGCATAATCTTGCAACAACAGTAGGCACTGTATTCAAAGGCAGTCTGATTACTGCCTTTGTCCCAACCGTGTGAAGGACAACCATTGTCACCACTTTACACTGAGGTGGTGTGTCCACCAATCTGTCACATTATACACCTATCAGCCTAACTCAGCTATTCTGCAAGGTCATAGTACAGATTATAGTGCAGCTCATTAACAAGGACATTGATAACCTCCACACACTCCATCACAAACATTTAGGCTTTGTCAAGGAAGGGATCATGTCTGTTACACTTGGTTGACCTCTTTGACACAAGTCACCAAAGCCATGGATGGGGGTTGACACTGCACACTGGCTACCTTGAAATGGACAAAGTCTTTGACAGTATAACTCACCTGGCCATAATAGATATATGGTCCCATGTATGCATCACACCATATGTAACCATAGAGGTAGAACACTGGTGCGCTAACATGACCCAACTAAAACACATAGGGGAATCCACACCAAGCAGTTGACCCATAACTAGTGGCATAATCTGTTGTTTTGTATTTGGGCCTCTGTTATATGTAATGAATACATCTGTGGTGCAGGCCACAGCCATTGGCCTTTGGCCAACCATCTCTGCAGATGACTGCATGCTGTGTGCCATCACTGGATTCCCTAGTGATGTGGATATCTGCCTACGAGGGTCTCATGCAGATACATAACTGGTGCCAGACACATGGCCTCAAGTCACATACCAGGACATGCGGTGTCAACCCCTTTGGGGAGAGTGACATTTCCACATATTATCACAGTACTAACTACATCCTAGACATGCAATCAGTCATGTAGGATCTGTGCACACAGGTCATGGGCAACATGACATTTCTCTAGCATTTTTCTTCAGTTCTATGGGAAACCTTCTACATGGCCTACCTCATACCTAAGGATATGTCATCCAAGGACATGCTGTCCTACCATCCCTGTATTCCCCACAATAAGGTCCATAATTGTGTAAAATGCCCAGTTCATCCTTCACCTCACACAGCACATGCAGCAGCTGGGGACATCACAGAGGTTCCCCACCAGGGAGTACCAGGGCCTCAAACATCTACTGTACACAGATAGGCTATAAGCCCAACCCTCTACCCAGTTTCATACATACCTCCTCAGAGGTGACCTCTCTCTGGCATGCAAGGCAATCATGGACTCCACATTGTTGGGATTGCGCACAAGTGCAACTCAAGCTACACTCTATTAACACGCACACATCCCCTCAACCTGGTGGTATGTGACATCAACTGGTCCACTTGGAAGTTCAGATGTGTGTCCCACACACTCACCCTGCTGTGGAATGGTCACCATGTCCACATCAGGCAAGGTAGCTATTTACACCTTTTCAGGTGGAACCTAGATAACTGGATAGTTAACTGCACATATACCCTTGGGATACAACCTGTAGACTGGGGCATCAAGTGCTGCCTTGCATTCACATGGGGTAACATCTGGGCTGGGCTTATGGAGCTCAGGGCCCATAGCCTAGTAACCTTGTATGGTCTTAGGTATAGTAGTTATGGCCTGTGTGCTGTGACAGACTGTGTTATGTGTCCGCACCCATCATTGCCATCGACTGCGGTGTGTCCCCTATGGGCAGTGTTACAGTACCATGTCATACAGCCAACATCCAACAAATACATGAGTGGTACTACAAGGGCATGTGGGCATTCCAGCAACATCTGTTTACATAATAACTGAGAATAGTGCATATGTGGAGTAGGGTTTCCTCCTCGTAGATGTTTGACATCTGCAGTACCCAGATGTTTGCAGAATGTATATATGTGCCTGATATATGTGGACCCCATGCCAAACAAATGTAAATGTCTGGAAACCAGCTGGGCAATATGTAATGGGTGTCCCCAGAGTATGGGAAATGTGTCTGTGACATGCCAGACCCATCAGAACACAGCAATGGTACATTAGTATCTGGTACTGTATTCATTCCCTTGACTTTGTATGGTCAATATGTACACACTGTTGCTGAGGCGGAGCCTGTGTCCTCCCACTACTACTGCCTATAACCTGCTGTCCTGCTGCAGGGGGTCACTAAGTATGCTAGCCATGGCTGTCAGGCAATGAAATATAGGTGTGGAGTGCACAGTGAGTTAGCCAGAGTATGTCAGGAACAGTCAGGGACACCTGGACAATCTTTGAACTAACTCTGTATGACATTCATAGACTGAGAGGGGCTCATAACACTACATGATGTGATATGCCAGCTGTATACATCAGTAGTTACTATCACTATTGTACACCAGACAATCCAGTAGCATTTGTATGTGGGCTGACCATTGCTGGGGGGATTCAGGGGCCAGAGATGCGATCTATGTCACTGCAGACAAAGCCAAAAGGCAAGACTGTAGGTGCTGGACAGCAGATTAACAGCCACATGTCATTCCAAGATATGTTGTTAAGACCTACTGTTGAAAGTCCTATTTCCCATGACCGCATCCCCCCATCGGCATTCCATTACATGGTTATCGCTATAATATACCTGGTATACTGCTGTACTCCTTTGTGAGCAGAAATCCAATGGTGTGTTTCCTTGGAAATCACAGTCTGTCTTCATGAAGAAAGTCACAGATCTCTTTACCATAGGTTGCAACTTTCCTTTTGTAGGAAACGCTCATGAACAGGTGATTACCTGTGCACCAATCTATGACTCACACTTGCTAATAACATCCAGAACAGCTGGGTTGCATTGCCATTAGGCAATGGCATGGCAACGCAGTGTTATAATTAAGGCCTTCATGTAGGCCTTGGCCCTTTTCCTGGCCTGTGAGGAGGACATTATCGAGGTGTGGGAGCTACAGCATCACAGAGTGTAGGTAGAAGTACTGTAAGGTTACTATTTAACAATGTATGTTGGGCTCAGTAAGGAGACAGGCAGATGTCAGTGTCATACATCATTTTTATTTAAATGTGCAGCTGCTGCAGTTGATGCTGGTCTAGCAGCTGTGTATGTTTCTAGGGGAGACTGTGACACATGCCCCTGTCACCTGAACATTCCCTCCCAAACCCTTTATGTATGGGTGTTGTGTGGATGCCCTGTTCTAGGAGTTTGGGAGGTATGGTAGGTCTATAGCAGGTAGCTGAACATACAGTTGCATGTGTGTCATGCCACAGCTGCTGCATTCTGACCAGGAGTCATACTGGAGATTGTGAAGAGATTGGGAGACAGCAAGCTGCATGTGTCAGTGAGGGAGCAGTGTCAGCTCTTGTGTCACAGCATAGCCAGGGTGAGGGTAACCCTAACAGTCCAGGTGAGGCATGTGCCTCTGGTACATATGGTAAGTAGTAGTTCCATCCAGAGAGTGCTAGGGGACATTTAGGACTCATATTCATATTTGTGACGTGTCCTACCCTCCAGGCCTTTGACATGCTACTGTGGGTGGCAGTGACTGTGGTAGCAGCAACCAGTTCTGCTGGCCATTGCAGGTGTGGGTGGCAGTGACTGTGGTAGCAGCAACCAGTTCTGCTGGCCATTGCAGGGCTTAGTTATTTCCATGTTGTATTGACAAGTATGTAATTGTCATGCAACAGACTCATTATTATAGGAGGTGTAGTTGCAAGACATATGTGCATGCATACAATGTGTTACATAAGATTGGCATGAACATGTGTGCTTGGATGGTTATGAAGTGTGACACTGACCTGTCTGTCATGCTTTTCTAAAATCAATCTGCTTCAGCACACATAATACATTTGATGACAGCCATGTCATAAGTAGGTGACACAACTGTGGAAATTCTGCAACAGTCTGTGCAGTTGTCAGCTCTACCTGATAGCTTAGGCCTCCTGTCAATCCATCAACATCAACATGTCTTTGATTGTGTACTGGATCAGTGTCTGAATCACAGGCCCAAGTGTGCTGTCATTTGTCATATTATGTGTAGTAGTGTCACTGGTAATCAGGATATCTTTGTAAAAACACCAGGAAATCTCCAGTGCTGATTTCGTCTAGTGACCTAATGCAATGAACTGTAGTTCAGAGGGTCCTAGGTCCAATACTTGGCAGGGTTGTATTTCTTTCCTAATGTTATATCACTGCACTGCATGATATATTTACATAAACACCAGTAATTCTCAACAGCTGAGTTAGCCAAGTGGTGTAATGCACTGAATGGTAGTTCAGAAGGTCCTGGGTTCAATACTTTGCAGTGGTGCATTTTTTTCCCTAATGTTACATCACTGTACTGCATGATATATTTATAAAAACAGCAGTCACTCCCCCAACTGAGTTGGCCTAGTGGGCTAATGCACTCTCCTGTAATATAGAAGGTCCTGGGTTTGAGACTGGGCAGGGGTGGCTATTTTATTGATGTACAGAACAGTGTCAGAATCAGATAAGGTGATTAAAGGAGTATTAAGCAGGTTTGCACAGGTTTGCACAATGTGCCGCGATACTAAGCAGCACTAAAACCCATGCTATTTCCAAAAAAAGAGAAGAAAAAAGGGGTGATAAGAAAGTGGTGAAATGGGGACAAGCAGGGGAAAAACAATATGAAAGGCAACTAGGGGTGTTCAGGATTGCTGTAGGAAAGGACCGTAGCTTTCATTTCTTGGGCAGCAACAGCTATGCATGATGTGGACAGAGAGGGGTGTGAGTGACATAACTTTGCTGAATAATTGATGGGATGATTGATTCATGGCAGTGTATGTGGGGGCAAAATGGAGAGCTCTGTATGGCATGAAATTTTTGGGGGGGACAGATGCCCATTTTTTTTTTTTTAAGATGAGAGTGGGATGTTGGGGAAGAGTTGTATGTACATTTGGGGAGGTAAGTTTGGTAGAAAAGATTGCATTTGCAGACAGACAAGACAGCAGACAGGGGCAGTGTATGACACATGAGGGGGGTAAACACCTTGGACGGGAAGGGTGGTTGGGAATCAGAGGACCAAGTCCCTCCAGATGTTAACAGTGGGACTGAGATCCCCACTCATGGGCAGTCACCACTGCCCCTTCACGGCCCCAAAGGTGGCTGTGCTGGGGGCTGGGTGCCAGGGCCAGCCTGCCCTTGAGGTGCACCAGTCTGCCCTTGATCTGGTGCAGTCTCTTATCCAAGTTACACTGGATGGCCCTGTGCACCATAAATGAAACCTGAGTCTGGGTTACAACCTCCTCTCTGTGCCCGAGCCAGGGGGTGACAGGGCCCATCCCCTGAGGTGGTTCCACCTGTGAGTGGTGCAAGACCAGCAGAAGGAGCAGCTCCAGTTTTGGTCCCAGACGTGCTGGGACCTGATGCCACGGCCAGATGAGGTGGGATCGGTGGATCCGTTGGAACCGACCTACCCAATCGCGTTATAGTGTTCAGGTTTGTCAAGGTGTATAGGTTAGTCATGAACAGAACATTTAAACATTAGTTGTAACAGCATGCATGGGTGTCCAAATTAACCCAGAACAATAAAATTGCATAGCATATAGAATGCAGGCATGATTTCAGTAACAGGCAGTATTGTAACAGCATGTCAGTAACAGTTACTGCAAAAGGCTAACAGCAGTGGAATTTCAACAAGGTATGTTAGTATGCAACCATTGTAATATATAACCAATAATTCAACACAAGGCCCAACATTACTTTTTGAGAACAACATACGTGGAAATTAAACTATACCCGTAGTATAAGAATAAAAATGTGTGATGCAGATAAGGGGTGGCAGGAGAGAAAGACATTCCATTACCAACTGTATAGGCTCTATGTTTCACAACAGTATTGCTCAGTGCTTTACAGGTCTGTCCTTACTTTACATCTACATGTGCCCTATAGCTTCTGTAGCACATACAAACCTCTCAAGGCATCCACATGGTATGGTATGGGCCAAGCTGTAAGAACTATAGGTACATAACTACAGGGGACTATTACATGTCAGGGGAACATTTATGACTAACAAGGTGTACCCTACACTGATGTTGTGTGAGTGTGCTACTGGTATACTTCAATTGGATTTATATCTCTGTCCAAGATTATTGGCAACAGTGATCGCTAGCCGTGACAGTGTGACACTTGAGAGACATGTATCGTGCATAGTGCAGGGAGTTTATATCTATCCTGCTGTCATTTGTAGGCATGGGGTTAGACTATCAGCACACATTCACAGATGCACCAGACATATAGCCTTTACCAACAATAGAACATTTCAGTTGTCTTATTCAGTTGGAATAATAGTTTATTTCATGACTTTTATTTAATGGAGCCTTATCACCTGGATAAGCAATGCTATTTACACACTAGTATATCTGGACACAGACGTTAGTATACCCTTCATACAGCTACTACAGACATTTCTTTACCTGTAAGTCTTGCGTGGAGAATATCCGTTAACAATATGTGACTGTTTCTATAAATAGTCAGTACTACTTGTCTGCTGCTGTAAATAAATCTTACTACCAGTCCCTGGATTCAAACCCTGGTCTGTGTGTGGAAAAAGTAACATATGCTTTGCTTATCACCCTGAGCTGCTGGGCCATGGCTCTGTGTTGGCTGACTGATATATGCCTACAACTCACCTGGTGACAAAGTGTGACCTGGTAATATAGACAGAGTGTCACAGAAGACTACAGTGACAGTTAAACATACATTCATGAGATTCAGGCATCAGAGAGATAGTGGTGAAGTGTGTATTAATACTTGGAATGCAGGTATATACAATTAACCTCTAGTGGATGGGAATATGTGCAATCTGTACAGACCATATCAGGGTGCCGGGATGCCTACCTGACCCATATACATTTGCAGATGGTATATTTCAAGTCTACAGCTACTACTGTCTCATTTTTGCCTGCATCAGCATACCTACATTCAGGAATGCATATAGCTGAAATGCAAAGGTTAATACAAGACAATCCTGAGAGAAACACACTATAATACCTTACACATTACTATTCAAGGTTTATGTGTTAGTGCAGAACATATATCAAATTGCATTCTACCTTGTAGTACAGCTCCAGAGCTTTACTTTTGCATAGCAGTTCTTTATCAACCAAACTTCAGTCACTTCATTGTGTTATACCCATATTTGCTTTGTAGCTCTTGTAGAATTGGATTTCTTCAACAACAGAACAGAATACACACAACAATTGGTAGAACAAAGCTTTACTGAGAGTGATATGACACAGTCATTGGTATACCTTTGGCAAACTTTATTGTTCTCCACTTGAAATAATGCATGCATTGAAGGTGTGCTGTTATTACACAACCTATGCAATGCTAACTTTATTTCCTTCACAATCCTAACTGCAGTTGTACTGTATTTCCTGTAGATCATGAATGAATGTAATTTATTCCCTTCACATTTAAAATGTCAGTGTACTTTATTACCAGATCATTAGTATTAATACCATGTACACATGTCATTCCTACACATTATAAATGTTATTGCAGTACACTCAGAACAGAATATACCTACTGGCTCTTACTACTGTCCTCTTTCTTATTTATATTACTATATATTGCAAAATATATCTGTACTCACCATACTTTTGGTGCATCCTCGGTAGGCACCCTGCATGTGCCTCCAAGTTGCAAGCCCTCTCCTCTGCAGCTTTGGTAAAGGAAACACACCATTATGCATACCTGTCTATCAGATATTCATGTTAGGATTTGGTAAAGCAATAGTTCCTATACTTACAAACTTCTGGGGCATAACGGTCCTGAGTGTCTTGGATCCATTGGGCCAAGAGCTCCCCATTCCTTCACTTCAGGTCATCGTAATGATGACACACCTGCTCAC
This sequence comes from Protopterus annectens, assembly GCF_019279795.1. Taxonomy (NCBI): domain Eukaryota; kingdom Metazoa; phylum Chordata; order Ceratodontiformes; family Protopteridae; genus Protopterus; species Protopterus annectens. The sequence goes on from NC_056737.1 coordinate 196,223,809, forward strand.
CAGTGCGGAGGATTTCAGTTACAGTGGTGAGGTCATGTTCCAGACAGTCCCAGGCCTCAGACTTCTATTCAGAGCCCTGGTTCTGGACCTGCAGCTATCTGTCGCCATGGTCTTTGACAAGGAGTCTAACCATGAACCTGGACTGCAAAATGCCCAAGCACTGCACCTGGAAGCGTGTCCCATCTCCGACTCCAGCCATAGCTCCTGCAGTGATTAAACTCCAAAATGTTATGGCTGTATTCCCACCTGTTCAGCTTAAATAAGACTGTTTTCCTGCACTTTGCCACCATTGGGCCTTTTTTAAAAATGATAAGCAAAGCTTAGCCCTGCACAAACGCACTAAGCTTAGTTGAGCAGTGCTTAAACTGGCAATGCTTACCATTGCTCAGGGTGCATAAACCCACTTAGCTGAGCTGAGAACTGCTTAAACTGGGATTGCTTAGCAGTGCTCAAACCAGCTAATTGGAGCTGTATGTTGCTAAGTACTGCTAAAACAGGTCCTGTTTAAGCACTGCTTGGCTTCATTTAGCAGAGTTTAGCTATGGGCAAACAACACTGTTTGCAAAATAAAATTATTGAAAGTATTTGTTCATTAAGTATAATTTATTATTATGTGTATCTATTTTACTTTATGTCCCCTAAATATATGCATTTTACTACATTATCTGGTAGTGTAATTTTAATGTGCTGGACACTTGTATGTAACTGAAGCTTTTATACCCAGGTCTCCAGTGAATATGGGATTCTAGTCAAGTTGGACTAACCCGGTTAACAGATTTCAATGTATACATAAAAAAAGAAAATTACAACATTTCCCTATTGCATGTAAAAAGCTGATCGGCCAGTATTCAAACTGTGCACATACAGCACATGAAGTCATCACTCTAACCATTCAGTAACCGAGGATATGGTGATCAGAGCTATATTGTTCTATATAGCTTTCATTTACATTTAAGCACTGCTGAGCACCGCTCTGTGCAAATCCCCTCAGCTATGTTTAAACTTGAACTTTTCTATTAAAATTAAAAGAAAGCATCTGGTTTCTATTTTTAGATGTCTGGCACATCATTTTTATTGCTAAGCGCCACACTGCACCAAGCAAACATGAAAAAATAAATAAATAAAAACAAAAAGGCACAATGACATTTTCACATTTTATTTCAATGCCATACATCACTCTAACAGTACAGGGTGTGTGTTATGGACACTCTAACACACCCCCTACATATATATTTTCCTACTGGCTGAGAACACCTACATTTAATATTTTAGTGCCATATGACATTTTGATAGTGCAGGGGATGTGTTATGGACACTGTAACACACCCCCTGCATATACATTGTGCTACTGAATGGGACACACTTACATTTAATATTTTGGAGCCGTACAGCACTTTGACAGTGTAGGGTGGGTGTTATGGACACTGTTACATACCCCCTACATATAATGTTTACAACAGGGCAAGGATACAATTATATTTCCTATTGCAGTGCCATACTTTGACAGTGCAGGGGGTTTGATAAACATCTCCAAGCACTGTAACACACCCTCTACACCGATTCAGAAACCATGTACATGGCTCTCCGTTTAGTAGTTTGCCTTTATTAATATGCAAGGTGCACTGCTGAGGGGGGGGAGCTACAGACACAGCCACAGTACACTCCATGTAGGGCTAGCACTATTCCTACTTGAAGTTTATTAAATCCAAGGGATTGTTTTTAGACTGGCAATATTGCACTTGTTGGTGGAGCCATTCATTTGGATAGTTGTAGACATAGTATGACCCGAAAAAATGAAATAGTGATGTGATGCGTGAATAGAAGTGTGGTCATTGGAAGTGCAGGGAGTATGCCTGGCTACACCTCATGCCTGCTTTTATGCATAGTAGAGTCGTATTACACTTTGACGTTATAGATTTTTATAACACATGCATGTATTGTTTTACCTTTTTAATACATATTTATTGATTGTATTCAACAATTTAGATAGATATATCTGCTTTATTTACTCATACTATCAGGGCTTGATTAGTTGTATAACATGGTTTCTGTTTTTGTTACCACTGTACCTTTAAGTCTTGAATTGCTTGAAGAGAACAAGGTTATTTAAACTGGATTAAGGAATTTGCATACAGTGCTGATGAAAACCCATTTGAAATGATGAGGGATGGAAGTGCTTAACTTTGTTTCTTATTTTGCTTATAATTTGTACTAAGTGTTACATGTATCTTTTGTTTTGAATGGAGTTTTATCACAGCCTTACTGCAGTTTTACTTTATTTTACTTTTTCTGGTCCCATGTGTGACTACTTGGTATTTTCCATAAGTAGAATACATTCCTTCCTTTTCACCCAGACTGCACAGTTTGTTTGGGCTGCTGTTTTTTTTTTTCCCTGTGCAATTTCTCCTTCAGTGATCTTTGATATATGAAGTAGCACCACACTCCAAAACTGAGGGGGTATATAGGTGCAAACATGTTCTGAAGGGGCAATCAGCAAGTTCAACATTTACTGTTTTTATTGGAATTGAGGTTTAATTTTTGCACTGCTTTGACTGTCAGTGTCAGATCTCATACTTCAAATAGTAAATTGGTAATTAGCTTAGACGATTAAAGATGTGTTAATGAGCTTTTGCCTGTGGTCCAGTGGTGCAAGGTTTGATTCCCTCAGCTCCCATTGCCTAACTGTGTGATTGAGCAACTTACTTAACTAGACATTGATCCAGCACTGATTCTGAAAAAAGATTCATGGAGATCAGTCCTCTAACTGAGAAAACAAATACAAATAAAATAAAACGTATAGTGAAGCCAATTACATCTGCTGTCTCTCCAGTACCATCTGGGGTCCATTTTCTGTTACCTTAGCCTTTTCTGCTTCATTGTTTTCCTGTGAAGTCTCCCAGTTAAACATGTTCTTTTCTCATTATTTACTTATACTTGTTTTGTTCTCTATTATTTTTTTTTTAATTTTCCTCAGTTCTGATTTACTATACTACATTACCACAGATCATTTTATAGTTTCACTAAATATGCAACAACCGTTTAGACATAATTCACATTAATAAATGTCATCTGGAGATTATCTGTTGTGCTAAAGCTAACTGTTACAGAATGCATCTTTTCTGGCTTTGTATACAATATTTATTTATTTGTGTGTATACGTTTATTTACTTACTCATTCATTTAGTAATTTATTTTATTAATTTCTTTGTTAACCTGGGTAGAGCACTGATCCATTGTTAAAATTCAGTTGATCGTGAAATTGTGGTTTATTGCATGTGTCGGGTACACAGAAAATGGAATATTCATTTATTCTTTCAAGTATTTACTAATTCACCCATTTTCTGATACTTCTTTTACAGTCAAAGGGGAGTTGGAACCTACACTTGGGAAAAATGTGGAATGCTTACTAAAAGCTTTAGCTAAGAAACTCATAAGATGGATAAAATCTCTTATAATTTCTAAAAGATATGTTAATAAGTTAACATGAGTCAATATTATTTACTATGGATATCAGTTAAAATTCTGTGATTGAACTGCGTGACAGACATTTTAATGTGGAACAATGTGAAACAGGGACATTTTAAGACTCAGAATGAGGAATGCTACTATCAATGAGGTTCAGATAAGAGGGATTGACAGCTGAGTTGCCACATTCATAACCATTCTATTTTTCATACCAGACACTGGATGAAAGGCATCATAGCCACTGCAGTAATATATGCTGAGTTTATAAACAAAAAATATGCATGTTTTAGCACACACTCCACACAACATAGAGTGAAATGATTGGTAAACTGAACATTAGCTAAGGAGTCAATGCACTATTATCATAGCCAAGCTCTGCTACTTTAGTATAGGATTGCCTCATTAGCTATTTGGCCATGGTGTAGACATGGGATCAGCTAAAAAATCTAACACTATGGGATCGAAGAGGAGAGACTGGACCAGTCTGCTCTTAGTGATACAAAATGGACTGCATTTTCTTCATTACAGGAGTATACATTAGAATGCAAAATATCTGGGTAAGGGAATAACAGACAGTTAAACTTGACAAAATTTCTAGATTCAAATCTAATGATCTGGAATGCGTGTACTTCAAGTGACAGACAGAAACATTAAACACAATTAATATTGTTAGTGATATGTTTTATGCACAGTAAAACTTAAAACATTTAAAGCCATAGTATCTGAGGTTGAATATAGCATAGTGCATTACAATATTGCACCCATCAATACCAACAGAGAAGAAAAATATAAACTGCAGCATTGTTTAAGACTTATCCTAGTATACATCTTGTCACACTGCCAGCTCAGCTATCTGGAATTTTGTAAATAATTCTAAGTGATTTGGGAATATTGATATGATTTATAAAGAACTGTGTGTTATGTACTGAGCTAAAATGTAACCACAGCATGCTATGCTTTCTTAGAACAGAAATGCATATAAACTATATACCATTGCAAATGTATGTTTTAATAGTAGATACTGGAATATACAGAGTTAACTTGCAAAACTTCAAGAAAATAGGCTGAAATTAAAGAGTTTTATGATTGTGTCATAAAAGTTAGTTTCAGTGCAGCAGGGAGAAAGGATGTCTAGAACTAGGTTGCCATCTGCATTGCTTTGTAAATGTTTTACTGTTTTATGTCTTCTAGCAACTGCAAACATCTGAAAGCTATGTATTTTTCACACAGAGATTTTAAATGTTGAACACTGGGGGTTTAGCCTGGGAACTGAAGACAGGTGACAAAAAGTGATGTCATCCAAGCTAACCTAGCAGTATTATTTGATATTAATTTAAGAACTCTCTCAGAGAGAGAGAGAGAGAGAGAGAGGTCATGCATTTTGTATTTTGTCTTTGACCTGGAAGCATCCACTCATCAGCATTGCATCTGGACTTGCCTTGCTCTGTAAGTAAGTTTCTAGGGCTTAGTAACTCTTTTTAGATATAGTTAGGAATATAGTAAATATTAGTTTAGATGTTTTCTGCATTTACTTGAGACTGTCCTGCAATGCTGTTTTAAAATATTTCCTGTAATTTTGAACTCTGAAGTCACCGTGTTGAGTTACTGAGTATTGTCTTGTTCTTTTATTATTTATTATTTATTATTAAATATATTTAAACCTATCTTTGTGGCTGATATTTGTGAGACATATTTAAGTTCTTAGAGTACTTGCATATGTATTTGGTAATGCTGTACAGAACACTTCTAAATAGCCTTGCTCAGCAAGATTGGACACCTTTTGTAAGGGTCGGGCCTTATAGTAGCTGATAAGTAGGCGTTGGTGACAATAGAAACTACCTTATAGTCTGGCTGAAGGGGGCATAGCTAGTAAACCTGTGCCAGCCTTCCCTAGGTGTGTGTGTGTGTGTGTGTGTGTGTGTGTGTGTGTGTGTGTGTGTGTGTGTGTGTGTGTGTGTGTGTGTGTGTGTGTGTGTGTGTGTGTGTGTGTGTGTATCTAAACCAAATCTCAAAGTGTGAGTGTGTGTCAGTTACTTGGGCAGGGACATGAAGCACTGGTTTGACAGACCAGGTGCTGGAGGTCTTGGCTTGGCCCCTCAGCTAAGATCTTAACCCTATAGCTGCACCAGTGGGGAGTCTTATTGGGGAACTGAAGAAAGAGGGAGAAACCAGTCCCAGACTCACTGTGATCTCTGTGTATTCTTAAGGGAAATTGCATTTTACTGTGTGTGTGTACTTGTCATGGCCCCATTGTGCACATATCCTAGCTGTTGCCAGTGGTGAAGACTGAGGCTCCTTAAATACTGGGCCAATGCAGGGGTGTCACATATTAATTGGTTGGCAGTGATGGGATATCCACATCACATATTAATTGGGTGACAGTGCTGAGATAGCCACATCAAGTACTCTTGTATGTGATGTGGCTATCTCAGCACTCATACATGATTGGAAATCTTGTAACAATGTTAACCCTACTTCCCATATAAACCTTCATGGTTTCAAACAACTAATTGATAGTCCCACTAGAATAAATAATAAGAGTAAAAAAGAAACCACCTTAGACTGGATTCTTACAAACTCGTCCCTACAAACCTACCAAACTGGCATCCTTCCTGATGACCTCAGCGATCACTCCCTCACCTATGTCATTAGAGCTAAAACTAATGTAAACTTACCTACCTCTCACAGAACACTATATTCAAAAAAAATTTAATCCTGAACAGTTTCAAACTGAACTGTCACTATACAACTGGACCCCTCTAAAACACCTCTCACTTAACAATGCTGTTGAACATTTCAACTCAGCATTCCTTACAATCTTAACTCAACATGCCCCAAGTCGTACCATTAGAACAAAAACCAAAACAGCACCTTGGCTAACCTCTAATACTAAACAAAAAATTAAACTCAGAAATAAAGCTTGGAAAAGATGGTGCTCCTCTAGAAACCCAACAGATCATCAAACCTTCAGAGAGCTCAGAAACAATACCAAAAAAGCCATCCTTTCAGATAAGAAAAATTATTACTTTGAACTACAGCAATCCACCAAAAAAGAACCAAAAAAGTTCTGGTCTACCATCAATAATCTACTTACCCCAGGCAAAGTAGTTACACCAAACCCACAGAATTTAGACCCTGATAATCCCCCTTTAATTGCCAATAACTTCAATACCTTCTTTACTACTTCCATACAAAGTCTAGCTAACCACTTATCTCCTGATGCATCCCAACTCCTCTTAAGTAACATCAACAACTCCCTTCTTCCCTTCAATTTCAACCCATACCCACCTCCTACATACAATCTTTCTTACAAAAACTTAAACCAACTACCCCCTCAGCAGATACGCTTCCTGCTGAATTCCTTCAAGTAGCAGCTAAAGCTATTGCCTACCCTGTTTCTATCCTAATAAACCGATCTATAAAGGAAAGTACTTTTCCAGCAATCTGGAAGATATCACACATCATACCCTTACATAAAGGAGGTAAATCCACTGACCTCTCCAACTTTCGCCCTATAGCGCTATTATCTCCTCTAGCTAATATCATGGAAAAATGTATACACAAACAACTACTTAACCATCTCCTTCATAACAACCTACTAGCTAACACTCAGCATGGATTTAGACCTTCACATAGTACTACCACTGCACTACTTTCATTTACCAACACCATCAACTGTAACCGCAACAACAACAAACTAACCTCCTCTCTTTTCCTAGACCTCTCAAAAGCCTTCGACATGGTCAACCATACACTTCTTCTTCACATATTAAAATCCCTTGCCTTGGATTCCTCTTCCTTATCCTGGTTCTCATCCTATCTTGAAAACCGACAACAAGCAGTACTCTGGAAAAATTCTCTATCTGCTCTACTGCCTATCTCTTTAGGAGTACCTCAAGGATCTATACTAGGCCCACTCTTATTCTCTATCTTTATTAATGGTCTCCAATCATCTATCCAAAACACAACCTGTATACAATATGCAGATGATTCTACCATTATATGCACAGCTTCCAATCAATCGGAACTCCAGTCACTGACACAATCTACCTTTTCAACCGTCGAACAGTGGTTCTCAAAAAGATGTCTTCTCCTCAACCCCAAGAAAACAAAACTGTTACTATTCTCACCTACCCACAAATCTTCTCAACTTAACTTCACTGTTACTGCAAGTGACAAGTCCGTCATCTCCCCCGATTCTACTATCAAACTGCTTGGTGTTACTATTGATAATAATCTTAACTATGATTACCACATCAATAACACCATAAAAGCAGTTAATAAAAAGATTGGTTCACTGTACAGAATTAAACCCTTCCTTACACCAGAAGCACGGACCACCTTAGCACAATCACATCTTATCTCTACTCTACTGTATGCTTCCTCTATTTACACTAATCTCTCTAAAAGCAACCTAAGGAAACTGACTACATCCTACCACAATATAGCTCATTTTGCCACAGCATCCCAATATAGAACTCACCACTGTCTTAACTTAAAACATTTACACTGGTTGGAACTTCCTAACAAGCTTATATATCAACAACTCTTAATAACACATAACATTCTATATCAACCATTAAAGACACCTGCTCTTAGTAACCTCCTAATCCCCTGTAATAACTTGAAACAGCTGCTCATGAAAAGCTACAGGTCAACACAACTAGAATTACAAATTCAGCAGGTAACTGCCTTTTCTCCAACTCAGTAGGCAAAATATGGAATAACCTCCCCTCACACATTACCTCTCTAGCCTCCTTTCATCTTTTTAAAAAACAACTTCTTTTACATCTGAACAACTTCTGGCTTTGCTCCTGTACCAATCCAGACTAATCTACTTCTTTCTTTCCACTATCATATTTCCTGAATTCTAAACTGCATCTTTCTCTGGGATATCAAATGACCTAATGACTGTACTGCTGCTATTGTTCTCTAATAAAAAAAAAAATATATTAACAATGTCTTTTATAAGTATGTATATACATTTTAAAATATGTAATATCCCATCCTCACATAATTGTACTGTAAAGAATTACTGCCTTTCTCAATATGTAGATAGTACTATGTGTTTTTATTACTTGAACTAGACTAAGATGTATGCATTGTTGCTCACTGTCTGTGTCACATGCATTTATTGTAAATGTTTAATTTTTTTTTTACAACCTTGTTTTAATCTTGGAGCTTTTCTCCCCGGGCCTCCACTGAAAATGGAAATTATCCAGTTGGACTAGCCCGGTCAACAAATGTAAAATAAAATAAAAATAAATAAATCACATATTAATTTGCTTGTAGTGGTGTGGATATTGAATTCGTGTAGCCTGTGCACAGTGGTCACTGAAGGTATTTGTACTCTCAAACAGCCACACAGTGAACATCCAGAGTTTCATATCACAATTGTTTTATTTATTTATTTATTTATTTTTGGTAGCTTAGTTAGTTAGGAAAAGCAGGCAAGCATGTCAGCAGAAGAGTATGGAAAGCTGACAAGGAGCCAGTTGGCTGAAATGTGCCAGGCTAAAGGACCGGTGTATGCCAACCTGACTAAAGCAGACATGATTGCAGCTTTAATCACAGCTGCATCACAGAATGGCAACCAGGAGGACAATCAGACTGGCTTTGGGAATGTACAACTCACAGAAAATGGACAGTTCACCCTTTCCACAGAGGACTTAAAAATCCATCTGGAGTTAAAGAGACTTGAGCTGGAGGCCAAGCATTTGGAATATCCCATCCTCACATAATTGCACTGTAAAGAATTACTGCCTTTCTCAATATGTAGATAGTACTATGTGTTTTTATTACTTGAACTAGACTAAGATGTATGCATTGTTGCTCACTGTCTGTGTCACATGCATTTATTGTAAATGTTTAATTTTTTTTTACAACCTTGTTTTAATCTTGGAGCTTTTCCCCGGGCCTCCACTGAAAATGGAAATTATCCAGTTGGACTAGCCCGGTCAACAAATGTAAAATAAAATAAAAGAAATAAAGAGGCTGAGGAATTAATTTGCTTGTAGTGGTGTGTGGATATTGAATTCGTGTAGCCTGTGCACAGTGGTCACTGAAGGTATTTGTACTCTCAAACAGCCACACAGTGAACATCCAGAGTTTCATATCACAATTGTTTTATTTATTTATTTATTTATTTTTGGTAGCTTAGTTAGTTAGGAAAAGCAGGCATGTCAGCAGAAGAGTATGGAAAGCTGACAAGGAGCCAGTTGGCTGAAATGTGCCAGGCTAAAGGACCGGTGTATGCCAACCTGACTAAAGCAGACATGATTGCAGCTTTAATCACAGCTGCATCACAGAATGGCAACCAGGAGGACAATCAGACTGGCTTTGGGAATGTACAACTCACAGAAAATGGACAGTTCACCCTTTCCACAGAGGACTTAAAAATCCATCTGGAGTTAAAGAGACTTGAGCTGGAGGCCAAGCATTTGGAAATAGAAGCCAAATGTCTGGAGGCTGAGACTGAAACATCTAGAGGCTGACTGTAACATCTGCAGGCTAAGGAGAACTGAAATGTCTGGAGGCAGGGGCAACATGAATAGGAGATGCTGACACTTTGCCAGGATCATGGAGGTAATGGGAAGGAGTAATAAAACTGTACCCCAGATCTGCAGGCTACAACAAAGGTCAGAGGCAGGGGCAACATGAATAGGAGATGCTGACACTTTGCCAGGATCATGGAGGTAATGGGGAAGGAGTAACTGAACCCCAAATTTCCACAATTTAAGGTCAGTAAATTTCCTGCACAATTTATTTTGATTGTTTCATTCATATGTTTGAGAGGGTATGTAAATAGTATAATGTTGACCAAGGGCTCTGGGTATGGTTCCTGAACCCTTACTCCATGGTAAAGCTGTAACTGCTATTTCTAAATTATCTGATGCTAATTGCTTAAGAGGGAGAAAATTTTGATTGTTTCATTCATATGTTTGAGAGGTAAATAGTATAATGTTGACCAAGGGCTCTGGGTATGGTTCCTGAACCCCTTACTCCATGGTAAAGCTCTAACTGCTATTTCTAAATTATCTGATGCTAATTGCTTAAAGTCAAAATGTGTTTGTTAGAGTCATGTTTTAAATGTGTTTGTTAGAATGTTTTAACCTGAAGCTTAACCTGAAGCTTACAAAAGTTTCAAAAGTTTCATGAGCACACAAGGCAGGCAGATGAAGTGTGTGAATATGTTGCTGAACTAAGCACTTATTTTCATAGGTGGGTGAGTGGATGTCAGGTCAACACTTTTGAAGGGCTGACAGACCTTTTGTAAGGAACATGCCCTTAGCACTTTCCCTGACAACATGAGAATCTGGTTAGCTGATGACAATGCTACTGCAGATGAGTTGGGAAGAAGCAAGACCTATACCTCAAACAGGGCATCACTGCACAGGAAAGGGACACTCAGTGCTGCGCATGGGACTGAGGAAACCCATGGTGGACAGTCCAGACTGCCCCAACATAGCCTGCCAGTAGCAGGGGAAGCCACTAGTCCAAGTACACATCCAGGACAAAGGGTTAAATGTTTTAAATGCAACCACTGGAGCCATGTAGCATACAGATGTCCATGGAGGCAAGGTGGGGAGTGTGTATGAATATGTTGCTGAACTAAGCACTTATTTTCATAGGTGGGTGAGTGGATGTCAGGTCAACACTTTTGAAGGGCTGACAGACCTTTTGGTAAGGGAACATGCCCTTAGCACTTTCCCTGACAACATGAGAATCTGGTTAGCTGATGACAATGCACTACTGCAGATGAGTTGGGAAGAAGCAAGACCTATACCTAGCAAACAGGGCATCACTGCACAGGAAAGGGACACTCAGTGCTGCTCATGGGTCTGAGGAAACCCATGGTGGACAGTCCAGACTGCCCCAACATAGCCTGCCAGTAGCAGGGGAAGCCACTAGTCCAAGTACACATCCAGGACAAAGGGTTAAATGTTTTAAATGCAACCACTGGAGCCATGTAGCATACAGATGTCCATGGAGGCAAGGTGGGGAACAAAAGGTGGGACAGCCAGTAAGTGGGAATTACAAATGACAGCAGTAAGTTGTCTCGAGATAACAAGGGTACCAAACTACCATAAGAAAAGTAACAAAGTGCAGCCCAAACAGACACCGTAATGCCCGAAACAGCAAAAAGTCCAATCCTTGTTGTACACCAAAAAGCGTGTTTAGGTAAAGTTATGGAGGCAGAAGTTGAATTCACTTTTTAGATAAACCACCACTAGAGTTGGATGTAGAACCTTAACGCATTTATTAAGAAACCAAGCGTTTTCGCTGTAAACAAAGTTCCAGCTTCTTCAGAGGTACATATTAAACAAGGCGCCAAAATCAAGTTTATATACGGCACGCCCATGCCTTGAATACTAACGTAATCGCTAAAAAAGGGCATGTCAGCGGCATAACAACAAAATACCTAGTTTAAAAAGATCTTCTGTCTAACAATCTTTGAAAATCTTTAAAGAGTCTTTAAAGAATATACTCAAGACTTATTAGTGAATCAGAAAGCTATAAAATACAAATAATACATACAAAAAAATCGCCATCAAATTATGTCTGTATACACCACAAAAGATATGTATATATGTAAAAATATGAATTTAACAAGTTTTAAAGATGTTCCTGAATAAATCAGAAAACTTCTAGGAATATCAAGAAACAAAAAATCTTATTTTAAAAGTCTTATTTTAAAAAGTCTTATTTTAAAAACCTGTTGTTAAGCACCACAATACACGGTTCTTGCTATTAATACTGATTGAAATACATAATAATAATACATTTGTCATTCTAATTTTAAAAAACCCAGTTAAACAAAATAAGATAGTAAATAATCAAAGAGACAACACTTAATTCTCTTACTATTATAACCTCTTTCAAAGGCATCTTTTGACTCAGAGACTCCATAATCATTAACAAATTAATAATTCCTACCTCTCAAGAACTACTCTTTCGATATATACGGAAATTGAATAACATAAAACTACCTTAAACTCTTACATGTACTAGAACATTTAATTTCCTTACATAGTCATTATACATCTCAAACTCCGAACAATTCAACTGTAAAATGCCTAACCAATACTTTCAATAAACATGAATGTTCAATAAGCCTCTTAAATCACATTTTAAACCATTAGAGCCTAACCATCCAAAATCATCCTATTGAAAGACAACTAAACAACCTGTAAACTCCAACAATCTCATTCTTCTTACAGTAGATTAGATTATTACCCACTTGTATGTTCAGGTCTACTACTTAATCTAAAATCTAATTTCCGTTATATAATACCATTCTTTAATATATGAAATCTTAATCATGTCCAGTCATACAAAACCTTTTAAGTAAAAGGTTTTGTGTTCAATTGAAGGCCCTACCCATAATAAACTTACTAAACCTACTAATCTCCTCACTAACTTCTAATTTTACTGAGTAAGAAGATGCCCTCCTTCTTATAATCGTATAGTTATAAAATGACTTTGGGTACCACTAAAGACATACACCAAGTTTACATTTTCAAAATATTCTTCCCTACTCCTTACCCTGCCAATCACTTCCTTTAAAACTATCTTTATTATGGAGGCACTATTATCAGAATTCATAACAGTACCTAGGTACTGCACATTAAAAAATTCACATTCACACTCATATAATAGCCACACGTCTACTTAACACAACATCTGATGAACTTCCTACAATTATGTGTATTAAGCTAACAATACTCTAAATTTCATCACCATTAAAAGGATAAAATACTCCTAATCCTGTAATTTATTTATTCATTTTGAAACGCAAAACAGTTATCTGCAAGTAGGCCAAAAATGTTACTGCCTTAGCTCATGGGGATCCCATTACTCTGCTTCTAAGATAGTAATTCATTAAGTTAAAAAGTTCACGAGTAAATTCCATAATTGGGTTACTAAGTCGATTCATTTTATCCCAGCGTCCAACATAATGAAATCCATTCAATGCCAGATGGGGTATGACGTTAAATCAAATATAGTAGAATTAATTTACATAACTTTCAACTAAAAGCATTCCTTAAAAAATTCCTCTTCAACTTCAACATGCCAATTTGCTGTTGAACATTTCAACTCCAGCATTCCCTTACAATCTTAACTCAACATGCCCCAAGTTACATTTACCATTAGAACAAAAACCAAAACAGCACCTTGGCCCTAACCTCTAATACTAAACAAAAAATTAAACTCAGAAATAAAGGCTTGGAAAAAGATGGCGCTCCTCTAGGAAGCCAACAGATCATCAAACCTTTAGAGAGCTCAGAAACAATACCAAAAAAGCCATCCTTTCAGATAAGAGAAAAATTATTACTTTTGAACTTCAGCAAACCTACCCAAAAAAGGAAGAACCAAAAAAAGTTCTGGTCTACCATCAATAAATCTACTTACCCCAGGCAAAGTAGTTACACCAAACCCACAGAATTTAGACCCTGATAATCCCCCTTTAATTTGCCAATAACTTCAATACGCTTCTTTACTACTTCCATACAAGTCTAGCTAACCACTTATCTCCCTGATGCATCCCAACTCCTCTTAAGTAACATCAACAACTCCCTTCTTCCCTTCAATTTCAACCCCATACCCACACTCTACATAGCCGCAATCTTTCTTACAAAAACTTAAACCTTCACCCCTCAGCAAGATCACGGCTTCCTGCTGAATTCCTTCAAGTAACCCAGCTAAAGCTATTGCACTGCCCTGTTTCTATCCTAATAAACCCAGTCTATAAAGGAAAGTACTTTTCCAGCAATCTGGAAGATATCATACATCATACCCTATACATAAAAGGAGTGTAAATCCACTGACCTCTCCAACTTTAAGCCCTATAGCGCTATTATCTCCTCTAGCTAATATCATGGAAAAATGTATACACAAACAACTACTTAACCATCTCCTTCATAACAACCTACTAGCTAACACTCAGCATGGATTTAGACCTTCACATAGTACTACCCACTGCTACTTTCATTTACCAACACCATCAACTGTAACACGCAACAACAACAAACTAACCTCCTCTCTTTTCCTAGACCTGTCAAAAGCCTTCGACATGGTCAACCATACACTTCTTCTTCACATATTAAAATCCCTGCCTTGGATTCCTCTTCCTTATCCTGGTTCTCATCCTATCTTGAAACCGACAACAAGCAGTACTCTGGAAAAATTCTCTATCTGCTCTACTGCCTATCTCTTTAGGAGTACCTCAAGGATCTATACTAGGCCCACTCTTATTCTCTATCTTTATTAATGGTCTCCAATCATCTATCCAAAACACAACCTGTATACAATATGCAGATGATTCTACCATTATATGCACAGCTTCAATCAATCGAACTCAGTCACTGACACAATCTACCTTTTCAACCGTCGAACAGTGGTTCTCAAAAGATGTCTTCACCTCAACCCCAAGAAAACAAAACTGTTACTATACACACCTACCCACAAATCTTCTCAACTTAACTTCACTGTTACTGCAAGTGACAAGTCCGTCATCTCCCCCGATTCTACTATCAAACTGCTTGGTGTTACTATTGATAATAATCTTAACTATGATTACCACATCAATAACACCATAAAGCAGTTAATAAAAAAGATTGGTTCACTGTACAGAATTAAACCTCTTCCTTACACCAGAAGCACGGACCACCTTAGCACAATCACATCTTATCTCTACTCTACTGTATGCTTCCCTCTATTTACACTAATCTCTAAAAGCAACCTAAGGAAACTGACTACATCCTACCACAATATAGCTCATTTTGCCACAGCATCCCAATATAGAACTCACCACTGTCTTAACTTAAACATTTACACTGGTTGGAACTTCCTAACAAGCTTATATATCAACAACTCTTAATAACACATAACATTCTATATCAACCATTAAAGACACCTGCTCTTAGTAACCTCCTAATCCCCTGTAATAACTTGAAACAGCTGCGCTCCAAAGCTACAGAGTCAACACAACTAGAATTACAAATTCAGCAGGTAACTGCCTTTTTCTCCAACTCAGTAGGCAAAATATGGAATAACCTCCCCTCACATTACCTCTCTAGCCTCCTTTCATCTTTTAAAAACAACTTCTTTTACATCTGAACAACTTCTGGCTTTGCTCCTGTACCAATCCAGACTAATCTACTTCTTTCTTTCCACTATCATATTTCCTGAATTCTAAACTGCATCTTTCTCTGGGATATCAAATGACCTAATGACTGTACTGCTACTATTGTTCTCTAATAAAAAAAAATATATATATATATTAACAATGTCTTTTATAAGTATGTATATACATTTTAAAATATGTAATATCCCATCCTCACATAATTGTACTGTAAAGAATTACTGCCTTTCTCAATATGTAGATAGTACTATGTGTTTTTATTACTTGAACTAGACTAAGATGTATGCATTGTTGCTCACTGTCTGTGTCACATGCATTTATTGTAAATGTTTATTTTTTTTTTTACAACCTTGTTTTAATCTTGGAGCTTTTCTCCCCGGGCCTCCACTGAAAATGGAAATTATCCAGTTGGACTAGCCCGTCAATAAATATAAAATAAAATAAAAATAAATAAATCACATATTAATTTGCTTGTAGTGGTGTGGATATTGAATTCCTGTAGCCTGTGCACAGTGGTCACTGAAGGTATTTGTACTCTCAAACAGCCACACAGTGAACATCCAGAGTTTCATATCACAATTGTTTTATTTATTTATTTATTTTTGGTAGCTTAGTTAGTTAGGAAAAGCAGGCAAGCATGTCAGCAGAAGAGTATGGAAAGCTGACAAGGAGCCAGTTGGCTGAAATGTGCCAGGCTAAAGGACCGGTGTATGCAAACCTGACTAAAGCAGACATGATTGCAGCTTTAATCACAGCTGCATCACAGAATGGCAACCAGGAGGACAATCAGACTGGCTTTGGGAATGTACAACTCACAGAAAATGGACAGTTCACCCTTTCCACAGAGGACTTAAAAATCCATCTGGAGTTAAAGAGACTTGAGCTGGAGGCCAAGCATTTGGAAATAGAAGCAGCAAAGAGACTGAGACATCTAGAGGCTGAGGAAAATGAGAAACTGAAATGTCTGGAGGCTGATGAAAATGAGAAACTGTAACATCTGCAGGCTAAGGAGAAAAAGAGGCAGGGGCAACATGAATAGGAGATGCTGACACTTTGCCAGGATCATGGAGGTAATGGGGAAGGGAGTAACAGAACCCCAGAAACAACAAAGGTCAGTAAATTTCCTGCACAATTTACAGAGGGAGAAAATTTTGATTGTTTCATTCATATGTTTGAGAGGGTATGTAAATAGTATAATGTTGACCAAGGGCTCTGGGTATGGTTCCTGAACCCCTTACTCCATGGTAAAGCTGTAACTGCTATTTCTAAATTATCTGATGCTAATTGCTTAAATTATAATACAGTCAAAATGTGTTTGTTAGAATGCTTTAAGTTAACACCTGAAGCTTACAGGAAAAAGTTTCATGAGCATAGGCACAAGGCAGATGAAAGTGTGTATGAATATGTTGCTGAACTAAGCACTTATTTTCATAGGTGGGTGAGTGGATGTCAGGTCAACACTTTTGAAGGGCTGACAGACCTTTTGGTGAGGTTTAATTCAAAATTTAAACAAAAGAATGGATTCTTTTGTTACTAAACTTGACGCTTTGGACCAACGCATCAAACTTATTCCACCTCAAACTGTCGGATTTTCTAATCCACAAGCAGGTCTACCTCCAAGGACATTACAGGAAGGAGGCTTAGGAAATTCTACTGGCACTATTTCATCACTTAACCTGAGTTCTCTACCCCTGGGTCAACCTGTTCGTAACGATGATACTAGGGAAACATTGGAAGGAGCTTGCAATGTCAGCGGCACAGTAACGGAAGTTTTTTTACAACCAGAAAACGGCGTTTGTTTACCAATGCCCCCAGGGCTTATTGGTGTTCCGAACTTCGGCATTTGGATTCAAAACACAGATAATTTGAGGCTTTGTTTGCCTCAGGAACAACCGGCTATGGGGCAATCTACTTCAATGGTTAACGAAAACTTAATTACAGACCATTTAAGAGACTTTGACAATAAACTAATGAAATTAAAAAAGTTACAACTAGAGGTAGTTTATTTTCAACAGTGCATTTCAGAAAGAATTATACCAAAGGGTCTCCGCTCCTCTTTCTGCCCTACTGGAATTTTTAATAATGCTGATTTTTGTGCAGATTTAATTTCACTGTTTGACAAGCAAGGCATTGAATTGATGGAGCTAATTTCTAAACATTACAATGTGCAAATCACCAGTTTAATAGATGAAGTTAACCAACTTGACAATTTACTGAAACAGAATTTGCACTTTGACAGATACAAATACGATTACTCCCGTATTTTTGCGAGTATCGATGGTTTAGTGGAAAAGTTAAAAGCAAATAAAAGTAAAAAACTGGCAAGGGACAGGTTGAGCTATTCTAATAGGACAGCTTACCCTAAAATAAAGGTGTTAACAAATATCCAGCATGGCAGTACCACTATAGAGGTTGGAAATGACAACAATGTTTCCAATACAGGAGGAGGTGGAGATTGGGAAGAAACAAATGAGAACTTTAATGCTGGTGCACCTCCACGTAGTAATCATGTCAAAGTACACAACACTAGGAGTGGCCAACAATATAACGCCAACCATCAAAGAAATGAAAATTCGGAAAGGCATTTTTTAGGGAACACGAAACAATGCCCTTACTACAACAAGAACTGGACCAGACGTTAGTGATGGGTGAAACCACTACTAATCAAACGCCCACAACTAACATTAACATCTCGGGCGATTTAAGTATTCTGACCAATGAAAAAGGTGACTTTACTATCTGTAATTTTTCAAGTTTTTATGTATCGCCACCTTTAATAGAACTTTTAGCATTTGGCAATACATTTGTGCCTACAACTAAATGTAACCTTGTCAGGACATTGATTGACCTTAAATGCTTTGTCAGAAAACTAAACCTGTATATAATGTTTAATAATAACCCCACTACTGTGAATCCTAGTTTAAAACTAGCAAGTATCTACAACCCTCCTTTACACAATATACTAACACTTTTTGAAAAGACGTGTGAACTAGATCTTAGGCACATGGCCACTTTCTCACAATGCAAAAATGACCGTTCTTATTATAACATCACTGAAGAACAACTCCAAGCATTAGAAAACTTATGTAAGGCACCAGTCAGAGTAGTAAAACCTGACAAAGGGGGTGGGCTTGTGATCTTTGATAATTTTTCATACATTGATAAGATGGAAATAGTACTTGACAGTCCGGCCTATAGTTTATCATCACTGAATGAGATGAACACCTCAATTTCTAGAACTAGAGGTTACTTGAGGGACCTGTTTATTAGTGGGTCCATTGATAATGACACATACAATTACATTGATATCACAATGCCTAGAACACCAGTGATCTTTGGTATACCCAAGATTCATAAAAACATGGTCAATCCACCAATTCGAGCATTGATTGACAGTCGCCTCTCCTTTACATACCCTAGTGCTCAACTAGTTGAAACCATTTTGAGTAAACACATTAAGAAAATATCACATATATGCAAGGACTCATGGTCATTTTTGAAGAAGATGTGTGAAATTGATTATAGTGAAACATTCAATTTTCTCACTATAAACGTTATAGATTTATATACGTCTATACCCCATCTAGAGGCAATTGAATGGATTTCATTAATGTTGGACCGCTTGGGAGCTCCTAAAAATGAAATCGACTTAGTAACCCAATTATTGGATATTATACTTACGTCAAACTTTTTTACTTTTAATGGGAATTACTATCTTCAGAAGCAAGGCATAGCAATGGGGTCCCCATGCGGAGCTACAGTGGCTAACATTTTTATGGCCTACTGGGAGGCAGATAACATCTTTAATGACGCCAACAAAATGAATAAAATCAAATTTTACACACGGTATTTGGATGATATTTTCATCCTTTTTGATGGTGATGAAACTTTAGCAAGAGGGTTAGTTGAGTACATAAATAACACAACTAATTTTCTAAAATTTACATCAAAATTTTCAGAGTCAAGTACTGACTACCTGGACGTCCACTTATATAAAGATGTTGGCAATGGTGAATATTTTTCTAAGATATACAGAAAACCAACCTACTGTAACTCATTCCTGCACTATAATAGCTGCCATCCTTTTAAACAAAAGAAAGCTATTATTAAAGGACAGTTGATTTGAGCAGCCAGAATGTGCAGTAGGGAAGAACTATTTTTGGAAGAATGTAAAACATTGGAGGGAATGTTCAGGAATCGAGGCTACCCAAATACCCTATTTGAAGAACTACTGGACGAGGTTAATAGAAAGAGAAGGGAAGGGCAGTTCCTTCCTCTACTCCCATGTAAAATTATAAGTGGACAGGCCGAGAACTCAGAAGGATATCTGAGTTCTGGGGAAAGTACTATCTCAACAAATGGACCTTCCAATATTGGAACAACCAAAACCTTTTTTGTAAATAGTTTTATTACGAACTACAGCACTGACTCAAGGAATATTCAATTCATACTTTACAAGAATTGGTATTATATAACAAATAATGAAGAACTTTTGGAAAAATTAGGTAGTAGACCCTTGATAGCATACAGGAGGGGTAATAATCTAAAGTCCTTACTAGAAAGAAGCAAACAGACAGAATGGTTGACTAGAATAAAAGGTTGTTTTCAGTGTGGGGCATGCAATTATTGTCATTTTGTCAAGGCCTCTAACTCTTTCGTAATTCGTAGTAAAAAGTACAATATTACACATAGGCTTAATTGTGAATCCAGATCCATTGTTTACTTAGCAAAGTGCAATTGTTGCGAGGCATTTTACATAGGTAAATCTGACCGGAGATTTCGGGACAGAATGTACTAACATGACTACGCAATAAGAAAATTAAAAAAAGAAAATGCCTTAGCTAAACATGTAATTAAATATCAAGGACATAGTTTTCACTTTATTGCAATAGACCAGGTAGTAAAATCAGAAAGAGGGGGCCCAGTACCGCTCTACTTAGAAAATAAAGAATTAGAGTGGCAAATATTGTTAGACTCATTCTCATACCCAGGTCTGAAGGAGCATTGCAATATAGCATGCGTTCTGAAAAAGAGGAGCTACAAAAGGTAACCCCTAATT
Source organism: Protopterus annectens (assembly GCF_019279795.1). Taxonomy (NCBI): domain Eukaryota; kingdom Metazoa; phylum Chordata; order Ceratodontiformes; family Protopteridae; genus Protopterus; species Protopterus annectens. Next base: position 196,244,478 of record NC_056737.1, read on the forward strand.
TACAGTTTCTTGAAAACACCCTTTTGACTGTGTCATTTGATCCTATTCTTTTGTTCCTGTCATTCAACTTGGTTTTTATTTAACTCATATTTAGAATGACAAATGTATTATTATTATGTATTTCAATCAGTATTAATAGCAAGAACCGTGTATTGTGGTGCTTAACAACAGGTTTTTAAAATAAGACTTTTTAAAATAAGACTTTTAAAATAAGATTTTTTGTTTCTTGATATTCCTAGAAGTTTTCTGATTTATTCAGGAACATCTTTAAAACTTGTTAAATTCATATTTTTACATATATACATATCTTTTGTGGTGTATACAGACATAATTTGATGGCAATTTTTTTGTATGTATTATTTGTATTTTATAGCTTTCTGATTCACTAATAAGTCTTGAGTATATTCTTTAAAGACTCTTTAAAGATTTTCAAAGATTGTTAGACAGAAGATCTTTTTAAACTAGGTATTTTGTTGTAATGCCGCTGACATGCCCTTTTTAGCGATTACGTTGGTATTCAAGGCATGGGCGTGCCGTATATAAACTTGATTTTGGCGCCTTGTTTAATATGTACCTCTGAAGAAGCTGGAACTTTGTTTACAGCGAAAACGCTTGGTTTCTTAATAAATGCGTTAAGGTTCTACATCCGACTCTAGTGGTGGTTTATCTAAAAAGTGAATTCAACTTCTGCCTCCATAACTTTACCTAAACACGCTTTTTGGTGTACAACAAGGATTGGACTTTTTGCTGTTTCGGGCATTACGGTGTCTGTTTGGGCTGCACTTTGTTACAAACTACCACAAGAGGTTATATCCTGTTTTAGTGGATGGGAAAGAAGCCACTGCTAAGAGAGATACAGCCTCTGACCTAACCCTTGTGAAGCCTGCAATGGTGGCAAAGGAGCACTATTTGCTTGGGCAGTCAACTCCATTCAGAGCTTTAGGAAGGACCCCGTTCTAAATACCTTTAACCATGGTTCACCTTGACTGGGAGGGCAGAAAAGGAAGCCAGCAAGTAGGTGTGTTTGAGGGTATCCCTGCAGATGTGTTAATAGAGAATGATTTTGATAATGCAGCACCTTGTGTGCATGCAGATACACACAGTCAGGCTTGGATACAAGCATGTGGGTCTGGTAGCCTGGGGGAGACTCAGACAGACCACACAGTTACAGCCATGATTGGTGAGGTGGTTACTTCAGGGAGGGAGCTACCCTGTAACAGTGAGATTGAAGATGAGACACAGCTGCTTGTGGACAGAGTGACTGCAAGGGCAGAGGTGAGTAGTAGTACCCAGACTGACAGTGAGGCACCTCTTTCAGAGGATAGCAAATTTCCTGTGGAAGGGGAGCTGGGAAGGGTTACTAAAAGATAGCTGAGACAGGCTCTGCTCTCAGACCCTATATCACAAGACCTGAGGGAGGTAGCTAGTGAGGCACCTGATTCTCAAGGGAAGGGAGAATATGTACACTGGGACAAAGGGTTACTATATAGAGAGTGGACCCCTGAAGGAGAGCTAGAGGGTGAGAGAATATAGCAGTTGGTAGTACCCAGAGCCTACCATCTGGCACTTCTAGCCATAGACCATGATATTCCCTTTGCATGTCATATGGGTGCAAAATGTACAAATAAACATATTATGCAGAACTTCTATTGGCCTGGGATTTCTAGAGATGTAACAGGGTACTACATGACCTGTGAGCAGTGCCAAAAGGTAGGTAAGGCAGCAGACCAGGTGAAAGCTCCTTTGATGCTTTTGCCTGTGATTGAGGAGCCATTTCAGAGGGTAGCTATGAATATTGTGGGGCCTCCGAGTATCCCAAGTTCCACAGGGAAATAGTATATCTTAGTGGTAATAGATTATGCTGCCAGATATCTTGAAGCAGTGGCTCTGTCCTCCATTGAGGCAGAAAAGGTGGCAAATACTTTGTTAGAGATTTTCAGCAGGGTAGGCTTTCCAAAAGAAATACTGACTGATAGAGGTGCCAATTTCATGTCAGACCTGCTGGCTTGTCTGTGGAAGTACTGTGGGGTGAAGCACTTAAAGTCCACCCCCTATCACCCCCAGACTAGTGTAGTGGTCTTGTTGAGTCTAGACACAAGAAGATGCTATGGGCATTTGCAGACCAGTTTAAGAGGGAGTGGGACAAATATTTACCCCATCTGTTTGCTTACAAAGAGTTGCCCCAGGAATCCACAAGTTTTTCACCCTTTGAGTTGTATGGACATTGGGTGAGGGGACCTATAGATTTGATTCCAGATGAGTGGTAGAGTGAGTGTGAATCCCACAAGAAGTCTGTTGTGGCATATGCCCTAAACCTCAGGACAAGAATTAGGGAACTCATGGACTTGGACCAGGGAACCTGGCAGAAGCCCAACTCTAGAAAAAGGTCTGGTATGACAGGAATGCTTGAACTAGAGAGTATGCTGTAGAGCAGCAGGTAATGGTTCTCATTCCTGTCAGACACAACAAGCTGCAGACAGTTAGGGAGGGACCCTACAAAGTAATAAGGAAGGACAGTGATGTTAACTACATAGTAGAACTGCTAGGCAGGAGGCAGGGGCACAAATTGTACCATGTTAACATGTTGAAACCTTACCATGATAGGGAGGCCCTTGTGCTGAGTATTTGCAGTGGCTGGCAGGAGGAGTCTGAGGGAGGATCTGGTGACTGATCTCTTCAGTGAGACTCAAACTGACACCTCATTGGAAGGGGTAGCAATGTCCCAGCAGCTGTCCCCTACCCAGGTTTTACAAATCTGAGCAGTGATACAGGAGTTTGAGGATGTGTTCAATGGGAAATCAGGGTGCACCCACCTGGTGCAGCATCATGTGGATACAGGACCCCAAAGGCCTATTAAGCAGGCCCTTTATAGGGTGTTTAAGATAGTCAAACATACTCTTAGGGATGAGATACAGGAAATGTTGGAATGCGGGGTAATTCAGGAGTCCAGCAGTCCCTGGGCCTCCCCAGTGGTGCTGGGCCCAAAGAAATATGGCAGCACCAAGTTCTGTGTGGAATACAGGAAATTAAATAGTCACACAGAGTCAGATGCTTATCCCATGCCTAGGGCAGATGAAACCTAGAGCAGCTGAGTGGGGCTAAATATATTACCACTATTGATCTTACCAATGGTTACTGGCAGATGCCCATGACTCCCAGTGCTAGAGATAGGTCAGCCTTTGTGAATCCTTTCAGCTTGAATGAGTTCATAAAGATGCCCTTTGGGATAAAAAAATGTCCCAATGACTTTCCAGAGGCTGGCAGATCATACCCTAGCAAGAGCAAGAGATTTTGCCCTTGCTTACCTAGATAATATTGCCATCTACAGCCATTCCTGGCAAGAGCCCCTTCAGCATGTCAGGGAGGTGCTGGGCAGAATACAGAGGGCAGGGTTGACCATTAAGCCCAGCAAATGTCAGGTGGGTATGGCAGAGGTCTCCTACCTCGGACATAGAGTGGGAAGTGGGAAGATCAGGTGAGAACCTGCCACAGTGGAAGCCATTCAGGCGTGGCCTGCCCATGTTACTAAAATGTAGGTGAGGGCATTCTTAGGGACAGCAGAGTACTACAGAAAGTTTTCCCCAATTATAGTACCATGACTGCTCCCCTCACAGACCTGACAAGGAAAAATAGGCCAGATAAGATAGTGTGGACCCAAGCATGTGAACAGGCATTCCAGAAGCTTAAAGAAGCTTTGGGAAGCCTCCCTGTGTTAGCCAGTCTAGATTACAACAAAGAATTTGTTGTGCAGGTGGATGCTTCAAACCATGAGGTGTGGGCTGTACTTATCCAGGTCTCCTCAGAGGGCGAAGAGCACCCAGTTGTATATTTCAGTTATAGGATCTAATCCAGGGAGGAATGCTATGCAGCTGTAGAAAAGGAATGCCTAATCATAGTGTGGGCACTACAAAACCTTCAGCCTTATCTTCATGGAAGGAAATTCACTGTAGTTTCAGATCATGATCCCTTAACATGAATACATTAAGCCAGCCAGCAAAATGCCAAGTTACTAAAGTGGAGTCTAGGATTGCAAGCATATGATATGACAGTGCATAACCACATTGGGATTAACAATGCCAATGCAGATGGGCTCTCAAGACAGGGAATGGGTTATGGTATTCCCAGTTAGACTCAACACACTCCAGCAACATTTCTTAAGGGTCACTTGAAAAATTAGCTAGAGTTTTTTTGGGGGGAAGAAATGTCACACCACCAGCCCAGCTCTCTGGAATTGAGTAAATAATTCTATGTCATTTGTGAATATTGATATGATTTATACAGAACTGTATGTTATGTACTGAGCTAAAATGTAACCACAGCATGCTCTGCTGGCTTAGAACAGAAATGTATATAAACTATATACCTGTACAAATGTATGTTTTAATAGCAGAAACTGGAACATACACAGTTAACTAGCAAAACATCAAGAAAATAAGTTGAAATTAAGTGTTTTATGATTGTGCCATAAAAGTTAGTTTCAATGCAGCAAGGAGAAAGGATGTCTAAAACTAGGGTGCATTCTGCATTGTTTTGTGTTTGATTGTTTTATGTCTTCTAGCAACTGCAAACTTCTGAAGGCTATGTGTTTTTTACACAGAGATATTAAATGTTGGACACTGGGGGTTTAGCCTGGAAACTAAAGACAGGTGACTAAAAGTGATTTCATCCAAGCTAACCCAGCAGTAATATTTGATATTAATTTAAGAACTCCCTCAGAACAAGACTGTGCATTTTGTATTTTGTCTTTGATCTGGAAATATCCACTCATCAGCACTACGTCTGCACTTGCCTTGCTCTGTACATTAAGTTTCTAGGGTATAGTAACTCTTTTTAGATATAGTTAGGAATATAGTAAAGATTAGTTTAGATGTTTTCTGTATTTATTTGAGACTGTCCTGCAGTGTTGTTTTAAAATATTTCCTGTAATTTTGAACATTGAAGTCACCATGTTGAGTTACTAAGTATCGTCTTGTTCTTTTATCATTTATTATTAAATATATTTAAACCTATCTTTGTGGCTGATATTTGTGAGACATATTTAAGCTTTTTAAGTACTTGCATATGTATTTGATGACACTGTACAGGCCACTCCTAAATAGCCTTGCTCTTGGTCAAAACTACCATTTGGAGTTATAGTAACATTACATAGTAAGATTGGACACCCTTTGTTAAGGGCCTTAAAGTAGCTGATAAAGAGCTGGCTGGTGGCAGTGATAACTACCTTATAGTCTGGGCAAAAGGGGGCATAGTTAATAAACCTGTGCCAGCCTTTCACAGGTGTGTGTGTGTGTGTGTGTGTGTGTGTGTGTGTGTGTGTGTGTGTGTGTGTGTGTGTGTGTGTGTGTGCTTGTATATTGATCAAATCTCAAAGTGTGCATGTATCAGCTACTTGGGCAGGGGCACGAAGCACTGGTTGGACAGAGAGGGTGCTGGAGGTCTTAGCTTGGCCACTCAGCAGAGATCTCAACCCTATAGCTGTGCCAATGAGGAGTCTTGTTGGAGATCTGGAGAAAAAGGGAGAAATCAGCCCCAGACTGACTGTGGTCTCTGTGTGCTCTTAAGGGAAATTGTACTTTACTGTGTGTGTACTTGCCATCATCCCAATGTGTAGATCCATCACTGTTGCCAGTGGTGAGGATTGAGGCTCCTTGATTATTGTGCCAGGACAGGGGCATCACACATCTAATATAGCATTTTTAGTATTACATCTCTTTTTTGCTAATTGTGCTAGTACAGGATTTTTCAGTTAGTGAAGAACCAGATGGGGGGCTGGTATAACAGTTAAGGTATTTACCTTACAGACACAAGGTGCAGGCTTTGATTCTTACATGGGCTAATTGGCTAGGCTTAAAAAAGCCATCAAGAGTAGTTAGCCTACTACTAATCTATGAATCAGAAAATAATAGTTTGCTTCCCGTTAACAACCAATAGGTGAGACAGTCTGAAGAAGGGGGCAGGGAAATAATCAGGGAGCTAAGGAGCACTGAAGAAGTTCCACAAAGCTGATGATCAGCTGGAAACATGCCAAACAACCAAAAAAGCTTCAGTTGTCATTATGTAGAAAATAAAGTTTGCTGAGATAATAAATGTAATTGCTTAGACAATGCTTCTTTTTGTAATCACTTTGATACCATTACTGAATTGACTTGTCCTGACAACTGGTGAACGCTTTCTTTCAAAAATAAACCACAATGTAGAACCAGTTTTTCAAGTTTATAGCTCTTTTGTAAATTAAAGCATTAGTAAACCAGCAAAGTACAAACGAGCCTTGTCTTGTCAGAGATGAAAGCTTTTAGCAGTATTTGTCAATAACATCCTTGTTTATATTGCACTCAACAGTTGTATTTTTTGTTAAATTGCTATTGTGTGTTGAAAATGGTGCAATTTATCTAATTTGTCATACATTTGTTTACAAGGTAGTCATATGGCTGGTTAATATTCTCTCTCTGACTTTTTCATTGAAGAGGATATACAAAATAGAGCTTTCAAAGACTTTGAAGTAGCTGTATGAGTAAAATAGCCATTTTTTTTCAAAAAAAAAATAATATTGAATAATCTTGGAGGGCAATACACGGGAGATAGGACTTTTATCACCTCCAAGAAAATGCTGTCTCCCAAGTCCTAGTTACTGTTAGGAAATACAATTTAATCTGCTGCAATCAGCCACCAGAATTTGCAGTGCTGTAGCTCAGCAAAATTTTACCACAAATGCTTTTGTATGTTTGATCATGATACTCCTTGTAACCAAGAGAAATAAAAAAGTGTTTAAAGCTGGCTAATTTCTGAATACAGACAACCATTGAACAGGCCGTTTAAACATGCTCTTTTCTTGTTTTGAAATATGAAAACCTTCCTTTCTTGCTCTTATATGGTGCAAGAGTTGAAAAGTATTAAAATGTATGGGATGTGATGTATGGATGATATAAATTTTGCTTTTTTAAGTTGCTCTGCTTGTAATAACTTGCATTCAGTTGTCTCTTCTATGTAATAAATAAAGTTAAACTTATGGAAGGTTTAACATTCATGCTAAATCTGCATGCAAGATATGTAAAACAATTGTTTTACTTTTTATTTAAGAACACCCTTGGGAAGAACATTAATAAGTAATGTGGTTGAATAATCAGACATAATGAGTCTGCATTTTTTTACTCGTACTTTGATTTCTTATAAAGTTTCAGATGTTCAGTGAAGCTGTTTACCCCCATACTAAACTATGGGGGCACAACTAACACAATGGTTCTTCTGCTGTGGTAGGGAAAAAAAATTCAAAAGGTAATGCGTATACTCTACTGCAAAACTGCAGGGCAAGAAGCAATGTCTTATTGTTACAATTATTTGTTTATAACAGATTTTGATCAGTAGATCAGAAAAAAAGATCTTTACATAATTAAGCAGAAATACAGATAATAATGGTGTCTACATCTTGAATCTGTCCAAAGGAAAGTAGCCATAGTACAACAATATGCAGACCTGATGGATAAACAAGAAATAAGAATACACTGGCAGTTGGAGCAGAGGGTTAAGGCGGTGAACTGTAGTTCTTGTGGTAAAGGGTATGATTACCTCATCCCTTATATGCTTACTGTGGGACCTTAAGTAAGTCCCTTAACTAGTGCCTAGGTGCAAATGGGAATTTGGGCTAGTCTCCTGGATGAGGAGACTAGTCATTATGAACTGATGGAATAGCATGATATAGAGGAACAATGGATGGTGCACTTAACAAAGGTGCATCTGTTATGTGATGCATATGGAAAAAATGCCCACCAGATATGGTGGCCTGGATGATCTTATCTCTGATGTTCGGTCACTACTTACAATGCATCAGAGAAAAGAAACTGGCTAGTTTCACACATGTAGTAAGAGTTTCAGGTTTATATACCCTGAAGAGAGACTGGCTATTGTTAAAGGCGAATTAATCACCTACCTGAAGTATAGACTTCTGCTATTCAGCACCATATTCATGAAGAGCAAGCAGGTATTGTGGATACCAGTAAACCTTTTGTGATTCACTATCCTCAACAGAAATATGATTTTGATTTTTCTGATACTTGAAAATCTACACATTCATGCTTCCTTATTCTAGTTTTGATTGTCACTTCCTGAAGGGTGAGACTTTGGGGTAGCTACCCATTAATAAATATGACAGCATGTCACCTTCATATTTATGCAGACTACTATATTTGCACTGCTACCCTCCACACATAAATATTTGCCCTTCCACTCATTTACCTTTGTAGCAAACATTTTGGCTAAGGGAAAGCTATCTTTTTTAACAGCAAAGAAAATAGAGTCTAGGAACACTGAAAAAGCAGGGATACAAATTTTCTTTTGTTGGTGTTTCACTAGATCTGTGCTGCCTAGTTGTACATTGATTTCAATATAGACTTAAAAATATGAAAAAGGTGAGTTTTACACTTGGTTACCACATTCACCCTCTTCTATGAGTTTGTGTGCACCCAGGGCAAGTAATCTTAGTGTTCTGGGGTGTGGGAACTTGCACCTGAGGCTAGGGGAGGGTGGTTTAACAAAACAAAAAAATGTTTCATGCATTTTGTAACCTTAGGATTGTCTCTGTTATGAGATTGCAACATCCCAAAGTTATAGACATTTTAGCTTTACCTTGTATCACTTAAATAATACTCAGTTAATCAAAGAATGCTTGGGGCTGAGAAAACAAATGTGTGTGGTATGTTCTAAGGCTGTGGCAGTGCTGAGTATTCTCAGACCAGTTATAGCCTCATTATGGATATCTGGCATTGTCTTTCTGCTTCTACCTTGTGATGTGCAATTCTGTGGGCCTCTTTCAGTTTAAGAAGGCTATCAATAGGCTAAAGAAATGAAAAGAACACAAAGAGTGGAAAAGGAAAACAAGAGGTACCAACTGGCCATGATAGCCTTCTCTATAGGTATATAACTGCAACTGGCAGCAGTCAGTAAGGGATGCTGTGAAATGAATAAAGTTTTAACTAGGTTGCACTGTTCTACTCAATAAATACTTAATAATGTGAAATTGCATTTATTCTGCTATATTTTCTCATGAAGACTGGTTTTCATACCATAAGAGCTATAGCTTGTCTCTCGTTATCTGTTAAGAAATTTACTTGTTGCTGATTTTACCATCTCATTTTATCCTGCTACTTTTTTAATAGCTATTTAATAGCAACCCTTACTGACTGCTGTTAGTTGCAGTTACATATTTAAGTTTTAACAAATTTAATTTGTCTGGTTATAATGTTTTGTATGCGGTTCCCATGCAATTGTTTCAAATCCTTAGCTTATACCTATGTATATGTTAAGTTCTAAATAATCCTGCTATCCATAATTCATACAAGGATTACTAGTAATATAATGTTAATGTTTATGACTCTTTAATACTGTTTAAAAGCACTAAGCTTTCTGATTATTTTCTTAACATGTTTAGAGATCAGTACTCTTTAATTTATTTTCGATGATCTTGTAAATAGGTATCCTTAAGGTATTAGATATCGCATGCAAAATGTAGAATCTGAGTGGTAAAGCTAAATACAGTCAATGTTAACTGGAATTTTCTCTAAAAAATTAAAATACTTTAACATAACACTTATTATTATTATGGGAATGGGGGAGATGAGGAACATAATGATAGAGAATATGGTCCAGGTGATATCAATAACCCTTTAGGTTATCCCCCCCTTCGAAGATCCGAGAGATTGAGGAACAAGACAACATACTTTCTGAGGAATTGGAGGGGGTGGAACAACAGAGGGGGACATCAGAGGTATTGATGTTGGCTAATTTATTAGATGAGGGTCCAGATGTAGGAAACAGAAAGTGGAGGTATAGAATCCACAGGTTACATGTTAAGGTATAATAGTACACTATTTTTAACTATAGCAATTTGGATATTACAGAAGAGTTTTTTTTAATTTGCTTGTGAAAGGTTTTAAATTTGTACCCAGAAGGAAGTGTGAGATTAGTAAGTTACTTATAGACCTTAAAATGTTCATTAGAAAGAAGAATATGGAATTATTATTAAAGCACAATAATACTGTGGAAGGGAATTTAAGGAAAAAGAGTACTTGGAACCCTCCACTACACCCCCAGTTAAAGAATTTCGAAAGTCTGGTTAAGAATAAACTCAGAAAAAGGATTTCTAATAACAAAACTTGGTCAAATTTTCACAAAGAAGAAAGTCTTATTTTGAATACACTTACTGAAAGTAAGTTTATAAGGGTAATGAAACCAGAAAAGGGGGTGGTACGATCATAATGGATTCTATAATTTATGAAAGTAAAATGATGGAACTCCTTCAAGATGAGGTTAAGTATTCCAAAGTATCACTAAATTAAATAAATATTGCTTATAAGAAAATGATTTGTTATTAGAAGGAGTAATAGATGTGGAAACATTCAATTTTTTGTATAATAAAGAGCCGAGAGTTCCTAGTATTTTTCTATTCCAAAGACCCACAAAAACTATAGCAGACCCTCCAATGAGACCGATAGTGGCAGCTAGTCAATCAGCCACTGCACCAATAGCCAAATATTTGGATGTGAAGTTAAAAAATGCCTCCCTAAATTCCCAGAACATGCTCAAAGATTCATGGGATTTCCTTAAGAAAGTAAAGAATGAGGTGTTTTCTGATCAGTTGATGTTTGTAACTATAGATGTAGTTGACTTGTTCACTTCCACTCCTCATGGTGAAGGGTTGGAATTTCTGGAAGAGTGACTTAGGAAGTGTGGAAAATTCAATGACAGAGACATATATATTTGATAACTACTTTAATGGAAATGGTACTCAAATACAACTTCCTTTACTGTGAAGGTGAGTTCTTTCATCAGGAAAAAGGTGTAGCAATGGGAGCAATGTGTGCACCAACCTATGCTAATTTGGTCCTTTCATGGTGGGAAGAAAAATACATTTTTCACTCCATATATAAAAATGATTTGGTCCTATATAGTCGATTTCTGGATGACATATATATCTTTTAGACAGGAGAGGAAAATAAGTTCAATGAATTTGTGAACTACATATCTTTAACTACTAACTTTTTGAAGTTTACTTATGATTGTGAACATGAATTCATTGAATATTTAGATGTAAGGATTAGAAAGGACAAGGAAAATAAAAAGTGTAAATCAGAAGTTTTTAGGAAAGATACATACTGTAATTCATTTTTACACTTTCAAAGTGCATATCCCTTTGCCCAGAAGAAGAGTATTGTCAAAGGTCAACTTGCAGGGGCAGTAGGATGACCTCAGATAATGATGGGTTTTAAAAGAAGTATACCTATTAAAAATATGTTTTTAGAAAGGGGTTACCCTGCTTATGTGATTGAAGAAGTGATTAAGGAAGTGACTTTACATAGTAGGGACAAATTTGCTCCAATTTTAGGAGCAGAAGACATTAATGCACGGAGTGAGGAGATGAGTAGCAAAAATAATGGTTATGAAAATGTCTTTGTTCTCGACTACAGTGGTGACACAAATGTTATTATAGAATCATTGAAAGAAGAATGGGATAGATTTAGCAGTTTATCTAACTTGAATCTCCAGATTGACATACCTTTGAGATTTGTTTTTAGGAAAGGGAAATGTATAAAAAACATATTGGAAAATAATAATTATACTAAAGGAAACAACAAAAAAGCTGGAACTTTTAAAAGTGGATCTTGCCCACAATGTCTCTACATTCTTAAGTCAGAGATATATGTCTCCAGTCATAATAGATGTATTGCCTCTAAAGTACAATCTAACTGTGAATCTAAAGGAGTAGTTTACCTTGTGACCTGTGAGAAATGTGAAGGTTTTTATGTAGGAAAGACTGAGAGGTGTTTAAGGAGAAGAATTTACGAACAACTATATGACTTTAAAAAATGTAACAACAAAAACGCTTTATTTAAACACACAGAGAAATGTGGGCAAGTAATTTTTAAGTTTTTTTTTATACTACATGAGGTTCAAAGAGATGCCATAGGGAAACCATGTGAAACACAATTAGAATACCGGGAGGTATATTGGCAGTTGATTTTAGAAGCCAACAGATGGTCCGGTTTAAATGACATGTTGTCCCTGGCACCAGTTGTGAAATTACGAGCTGCTAAGTTGTAAGCTTTTATACGTAACATCTTTTAATATTATTTAAAAGTTATATATATATATATATATATATATATATATATATATATATATATCTATGTAAAGTGTTTTGGTTTTCAAGATACTTTTTATCATTCTTCACTTTGTGTACACATAAACTTTCAAAACCAAAGATGATGCATTTTTCCATTAAGGGTAGTGTCACACTACTATTTCATGTGTTTATTTATTCATTCCTTTGGTGTTTCAAACTAGAATTTTAGAGTTAGGAATTGCTTATATTTTAATGAATTAGATCAAATGTACATGAATTTCATATGTTTTAAGTATTTTTATTCTATGTTTTATATTTTAATATGTATCCTTGCAAGCCATATATGATTGTACTAAGTGTTTTTTATAATAATTATTTTATAATTGATGTTTAATTAATTGGCTGGAATTAATTATTGAGGGTGGGTTTTGTTATATAATAAAACAAAAACACGACCAACCAAGTATTTCCGAAACATTTTAATAATCCACACACTAAGCGCTTTCACCATCAACACATGGCATCATCAGAGTGAATGGGATCCAATTGAACCAAAGCTTTATACATTTTGGTTAAACCCTAATCCAATTAACCAGAGCCTTAATTACCTTGTCCTTAAAGAAGCATGTGTCAAATAAATACAAATACATATACTGTCCCTAGCATGGAATTTGACAATAATAATTGTATAAATTACACATAGGAAATACATGTAAATACATACAAAAATGCATATCCAATAATTAACCTTGTAAACTATACACTTAATTGTTGTGTCATTTTAATGTTTAAATAACATTTTCTTTTTGCTTCAGTATTGGTTTTAAGGAGATGTATTCATTGAGCCCAGGTGGCATGAAGGCATTTAACATAATCTGACATTTATACTCCAAAAGCTCCACCTTTAATTTTTCATCTCCTCCTCTTTCACTATGCAACACCCTGTCTATAACAAAGAATACAAATCTCCTAAAATTGCTACACTTTGTACTATATGTATATAAAGCATTGTGTGTATCATGACCCTTGATGGCCCTAAGATGCTCACCTATCCTGTCTTTTAATCTCCTAATGGTCTTACCTACATAATAAGCACTACAGTTGGTGTACGTGGCTAAATAAACCACCTCAGATGTATTACAATTCACTCTACCTGGACATGAAATGGTTCTATTATAACCTTGTACACCAACATAAGGGCCATCATTGATATACCTACACATCCTACAAGTGCCACATCTACTCATTTTGGAAATAGTATGTTTGATAGTATGCTGTTCCAAAAATTCTTTAACATTTCTACCCCTTGAGTAAACAATTCTGGGAAACCTACCCAAATTTTTTTAAGGTCTTACTGAAACAAATGTCCCAAGCTGTTCGTACAACTTCCTCAGTATCTTTTGTTTGACCATTGTAAGTTAACACTAAAGCCTTAGAATTAAATGAATCTTAGTGTGTAGTTATCACATTGTCAATACTCTTCACCCCTAAATAGGGGGAAACAATGTGTTTCTCTTACTTAAAACCTCTTTACGTATTCTAGTCCACAACTTAAGCGGATAGCCTCTTTCCAAAAACATTCCTATTAAAATATATAACTCTTTCTCCAAAATTTTGTTGTCATTTACAATTCTGGACAATCTTACCATTTGCCATTTTACAATACCCCTACGTTGATGTAAAGGGTGACAACTAGTGTAATGCAGTAGTGAATTACTATATGTTTCTTTGCTATATATTTTACTCACTATACCATCTAAACTTTTTAGTAGAGTGATATCCAAAAAATCTATTTGTTCATCACTCCATTTGCTAGTAAATTTCAAAAACTCGTTGTTGAATTTAAATACACTACAAAGGATTTAGCTTCTTGTTCATTACCTTTCCACAGAATCAGAACATCATCTAAGAATCAACTGTATAGTAATATTTTTTCTTTGTAAATGGAATTCAAAACACATTGTTCCTCCCAATGGAGTAAAACTAAATTGGCAAAAATAGGGGCACACTTTGCCCCCATTGCCACACCTGAGATTTGATGAAAAATCTCCCCTTCGAACATCAAATAATTGTTCTTAAGTACCATTTCCATGCAAGAAACAATGAAATTTACAATGTCATTACTAAAACATTTACTTTTGACCAAGCTTTCAGTGAAATAATCTATACCTTCTTCGTGTGGTATAACTGTGAACAGATTTATCACATCAATAGTCAAAAAAGACCATTTGGTACCTGAAGTTTGAAAGTTGTTAAACCTTTGCAAACAATGCCACAAATCCTTTAAAATGTGCTGGGCCCCTGTCACAACCCGCTGTGTTTTTTTATAAACATAATCTGCCAAAGGTTCCATTTTAGAGTCCCTAGATGTACACTTCCCTCAGTGCCATGGATTTATTAAGAAAATCATTGTCGAGTTGCAGGCTTCTGTATTTCCGACACAATCCCTCGAACCACTCAATTTGCTTCTTTAAGGTCAAGGTAATCCTTCTCTCCTCATTCGGGACTGAGAATTCCACTTCTGGTAGGTGAAGCCATTGCTGAATATCCCTTCCTTCTTGTTGACTACCTCCGTTGTTGTTGACATCACATTTACCATTCCCAATGAAGTTGTTCACCGCCTCGAGGGCTGGCGGTGAATGTAAAGTGAATAACTCTGCTTGCGAGTCAATTAACGTCACCTGCGGATTGTGAAAGATGTTTTTCTAGTCAATAATGCCGTCAACTGCTTGACGGAAGCAGTCAATTCAACTACTGCTGCTTCCATGTGACACAGAAGGTGATTTTATATGAAAACTTTAAAATTACTATTAATATTATAAACGTCCAAGAAAATAATATTAAAACTCAATATAAAACTCGGTGTTGTTGAAAACACTGTTATCCAATTAGGAAATCCTCTTAGGTCATACAACAACACGTAAATAAATAACAAGAAATACCCAATGGATATAAAACTTGTAAATAAAACAAAAACATGACCAACTAAGTATTTCCAAAACATTTTAATAATCCACACATTAAGCTCTTTCACCAACAACACATGGCATCATCAGAGTGAATGGAATCCAGTTGAACCAATGCTTTATACTTTTTGATTAAACCCTAATCCAATTAACTAGAGCCTTAATTACCTTGTCCTTAAAGAAGCATGTGTCAAATAAATACAAATACATATACTGTCCCAGCCTCAAATTTGACAATAATAATTGTATAAAATACACATAGGAAATACATGTAAATACATACAAAATGCATATCCAATAATTTACCTTGTAATCTATACACTTAATTGTTGTGTCATTTTAATGTTTAAATAACATTTGCTTTTTGCTTCAGTATTGGTTTTAAGGAGATGTATTCATTGAGCCCAGGTGGCATGAAGGCATTTAACATAATCTGACATTTATACTCCAAAAGCTCCACCTTTAATTTTTCATCTCCTCCTCTTACACTATGCAACACCCTGTCTATAACAAAGAATACAAATCTCCTAAAATTGCTACACTTTGTACTATATGTATATAAAGCATTGTGTGTATCATGACTCTTGATGGCCCTAAGATGCTCACCTATCCTGTCTTTTAATCTCCTAATGGTCTTACCTACATAATAAGCACTACAGTTGGTGCACGTGGCTAAATAAACCACCTCAGATGTATTACAATTCACTCTACCTGGACATGAAATGGTTCTATTATAACCTTGTACACCAGCATAAGGGCCATCATTGATATACCTACATATCCTACAAGTGCCACATCTACTCAATTTAGAAATAGTATGTTTGATAGTATGCTGTTCCACAAATTCTTTAACATTTCTACCCCTTGAGTAAACAATTCTGGGAAACCTACCCAAACTTTTTTTACGGTCTTACTGAAACAAATGTCCCAAGCTGTTCGTACAACTTCCTCAATATCTTTTGTTTGACCATTGTAAGTTAACACTAAAGCCTTAGAATTAAATGAATCTTGGTGTGTAGTTGTTATCACATTGTCAATACTCTTCACCCCTAAAATAGGGGGAAACAATGTGTTTCTCTTACTTAAAACCTCTTTACGTATTCTAGTCAGCAACTTAAGCGGATAGCCTCTTTCCAAAAACATTCCTATTAAAATATATAATTCTTTCTCCAAAATGTTGTTTTTCATTTATAATTCTGGACAATCTTACCATTTGCCCTTTTACAATACCACTACATTGATGTAAAGGGTGACAACTAGTGTAATGCAGTAGTGAATTACTATATGTTTCTTTCCTATATATTTTACTCACTATACCATCTAAACTTTTTAGTAGAGTGATATCCAAAAAATCTATTTGTTCATCACTCCATTTGCTAGTAAATTTCAAAAAACTAGTTGTTGAATTTAAATACTTTACAAAGGATTTGCCTTCTTGTTCATTACCTTTCCACAGAATCAGAACATCATCTAAGAATCGACTGTATAGTAATATTTTTTTTTCTTTGTAAATGGAATTCAAAACACATTGTTCCTCCCAATGGAGTAAAACTAAATTGACAAAAATAGGGACACACTTTGCCCCCATTGCCACACCTGAGATTTGATGAAAAATCTCCCCTTCAAACATCAAATAATTGTTTTTAAGTACCATTTCCATGCAAGAAACAATGAAATTCACACTGTCATTACTAAAACATTTACTTGTGACTAAGCTTTCAGTGAAATAATCTATGCCTTCTTCGTGGGGTATAACCGTGAACAGATTTATCACATCAATACTCAAAAAAGACCATTTGGTACCTGAAGTTTGAAAGTTGTTAAACCTTTGCAAACAGTGCCACGAATCTTTTAAAATGTGCTGGGCCCCTGTCACAACCCGCTGTGTTTTTTTATCAACATAAGCTGCCAAAGGTTCCATTTTAGAGCCCCTAGATGTAACTATGGCTCTAAACGGTGGATTGTATAAATCTTTGTGTATTTTTGGAATTCCAAACACAGCGGGGGTGACCGGGTATTCAACTTTCAAATAATTGTAATCATCACCATTGATTGTTCCCTGGTGTAATGCATCCAACAAGAACAAATCTATCCTATGATAGGCTATATTTACCTCATTTACAGAAACCCTCAGGTAGGTGGTGGTGTCATCCAAAATGTCCAACATTTTAGCTGTATAGTCAAATTGTGACATGATGACAGCCCCCCCACCTTTATCTGGTTTCATGACTCTTAACTCTCTATTGGTTGCTAGTTGTAATAGAGCTTCCCTTTCACTTCTATTCAAGTTATCATCACAATGCACTTTTTGATTCATTTTTACATTGTTAATCAACCCACCAATACACATTTTCTCAAAGGTCACCACTTCGTTATTGTATGGTGGAATAAAAGTACTCTTTCTGTTCAAACCCCTAGATACCATAACATTTGCTGGGATATCAATTGCCTCAGTAGAATCCTTGAAAAATATCACCATATTTAACTGTCTGGCATATAATCTTATGTTATAATAAGTTTTTACAACATTAGCTTTATGTTCAGGTACAAATGAAAAACCTTTACTCAAAACATCATGGTGATTTTCTTTTATATCCATGGCACTGTAGTTGTATACATTGAACCCTGATTTTTTTATATACTTTAACCATAGGCAATACATTAGCTTGTGTACACAACGAGTCATTGGTAATGTCCAACAAACTTTCATCATTGTTGTCCAACAAATTATTGTAACTAACAATAATGTCGTCTACATTTGATATGTTTTCGTGTTGTAATTGTTGTTGGTCCACTGTCTCCTCGTAGGATATTTGTTCCTCATATATGGTGGTTGTTCCTGTTGTCACCCATTGTGATACTGGTTTCGTTCCACCCCATCCCTCCTGTTTTGTAAACATTCTGACCTCCTCAACTGTGGAGATCGATCTAAAAAATCATCATTTTGGCCTACATCATTATCTACTGTCCTACCATTGTATTCATCATGTACATCTACATTATTGTTTTCATTGTTGTTGACCGTATCTTCCCTTCTCTTGTTGTTTTTACCCGGGGGGTAGGCCACATTAGTTTTATAATCATACATATCCCTAGATAACTTCCTAACCTTGATTTTAACACTTTTTTCAACATATTGTTCCAAATTAGACAAAACAGACTGGTAATTTTTAATATATTGAGTCAATAATAAATCGTTCACAATACTTTCATTTAAAGAAACAACTTCTTTTTCTAGTGCCAACAACTTACTTTGATTGTTTTTGACAATAATGTCCATCATTTGTAGTCCAGTTTTGTCAAACAAGTCCACTAACTCTTTGTACGCCTGTGTAACCTCAGTAATCCCATTCGGTAACTTCCATAACCTGAGTCCTTTCGGCACTTGCCTCAGTGCCATGGATTTATTAAGAAAAGCATTGTCAAGTTGCAGGCCTCTGTATTTTCGACACAATCCCTCGAACCGCTCAATTTGCTTCTTTAAGGTTAAGGTAATCCTTCTCTCCTCATTCGGGTCGAGAAGTCCACTTCTGGTAGGCGAAGCCATTGCTGAATATCCCTTCCTTCTTGTCGACTACCTCCGTTGTTGTTGACATCACATTTACCATTCCCAATGGAGTTGTTCACCGCCTCGAGGGTTGGCGGTGAATGTAAAGTGAGGAACTCTGCTTGCGAGTCAATTAACGTCACTTGTGGATTGCGAAAGACATTTTTCCTAGTCAATAATGCAGTCAACTGCTTGATGAAAGCAGTCAATTCAACTACTTCTGCTTCCATGTGACACAGAAGGTGATTTTATATGAAAACTTTAAAATTACTATTAATATTATAAAAGTCCAAGAAAATAATATTAAAACTCAATATAAAACTCAGTGTTGTTGAAAACACTGTTATCCAATTCAGAAATCTTCTTAGGTCGTACAACAACATGTGAATAAATAACAAGAAATACCCAATGGATATAAAACTTGTAAATAAAACAAAAACATGACCAACTAAGTATTTCCGAAACATTTTAATAATCCACACACTAAGCGCTTTCACCATCAACACATGGCATCATCAGAGTGAATGGAATCCAGTTGAACCAATGCTTTATACATTTTGGTTAAACCCTAATCCAATTAACCAGAGCCTTAATTACCTTGTCCTTAAAGAAGCATGTGTCAAATAAATACAAATACATATACTGTCGCAGCCTCAAATTTGACAATAATAATTGTATAAAATACACATAGGAAATACATGTAAATACATACAAAAATGCATATCCAATAATTTACCTTGTAATCTATACACTTAATTGTTGTGTCATTTTAATGTTTAAATAACATTTGCTTTTTGTTACAGTATTGGTTTTAAGGAGATGTATTCATTGAGCCCAAGTGGCATGAAGGCATTTAACATAATCTGCCATTTATACTCCAAAAGTTCCACCTTTAATTTTTCATCTCCTCCTCTTTCACTATGCAACACCCGGGGCAGGATTCACGAAGGCTTGCAAGGAGTCTAAGAGTAGTGTAAGACTCCATGCAGCCTTCGCAATCCAGGAACAGCCCAAAGTCCGTGTAAGAGACAAGCTAAAACGTCTCTTACATGGAGTGGGCGTGGATAAGCTAATCACCTCACTTGCAGCCGAATAGCATGCAAATGAGGATGATTAGCGATCCAGGAAGCCCAGAACAGCCCGTGTAAGAGCCGTTTTAGCTGCAGAAATGTACTCAGTTGACAACTGAGTATGTTTCTGCAAAAACCACAATGGAGCCATGTCAACTCCAAATAAAGGGTGCATATATCTCAGGCAGCATGCCAATGGCCAAATATGTGGCCATTGGCAAGGTAACCCGATGCAAAAATATTAAAAATATAATTTGTTTAAACCCAGCGCAGCCCCGCGCAAACGGGCTGTGCTATATAAAACATAAAAATGAAGGTTATAAACCCACAAATGTGGGTTTTATGCAATACATGGATTTTCAGTGCAGGGACCAGCAGACCAAAAACAACATGGCCACCGTGTAGTGGTTGCTAAGGGGGGAAGCTGAGTCTAAGAGATGTAACTAAGCATTAGTAGGCAATCTGATGCAAATGACTGTTAGGATACTGAATTCCACTGTCACATAGCAAATGAGCACATTCTGAGTAGTGTAAGAGTTACAGAAGGGGGAGGAACAGAGTAGGAGATAGGTGACATCACAGGGGGGAATGGCAGAAAGAAATGCAGTTCATTGGAGGTCAGAGTTACATGACAGATGTCAGACAGATATCATGGAAAGAGGTGTGCCACTAGATAAGCATGGGAAAGTCAAGAAATGGAAGGTGTACACTGTTGCTAACACCAAAGTTTCTTGCTGGGCATGCATGCGCATGTGTGCACGCCATGAAGCACGAGTAAAACAGTGTGCGCATGTGTAAGGCAGACTGAGCATGTGGGAGCCTGTTGGTAGCTGTTTAACACTGTTTGCGCGGGTGTGCGCGCGTGTAGGGCAGACTTAGCATGTAGAAGCCTGTTGGCAGACCTGTAACACTGTTTGAGCTGGTGTGCACGCGTTTTAACCCGAATAAGACTATTCTGAGCCGTGTAAGCATGTGTGCGCACGTGTAAGCCACTGTGAGCGTGTTTCTGCTGGTATACACACTACTTCCCCCTGAGGAAACAGAAAGGAAAAAGGAAGCAACATAATTAGTAGAAAGCTACCAGGGAATATTGCTGGAGCTAGCAGGTAAAAACAATTAGAAGCAGGCAATTACACAGGCAGAATAGTAGCTCAGACTAACACTTAAAAATCTGCAAACAGCAGTGCAAGATGTTTCTCTCAAGAGACACTGCAAGACAGGAGTAAGCTATTAGAAGTGAAAACTGAAAAAGCTGAACTCAGAGCAGAAATGTTAGGGGCTGCCATAGCTGTCATAATGAGACATAGGCGACTTGCTGAGGGTGGTGACAATGCAGATGGTGCCAGACAACCCACAGTGAGGAGACGGAGAAGAGTGTACAGGCCCAGGGTCACCTACCATGGGTTACATGAGCTGGAGATAGTAGAGCGCTATAGAGTGGACAGAGACCTCCCGCAGCAAATAGTGGAGCTGTGCAGGCCACGCCTCACACACAGAACCAACAGAGGGGAACCCATCCCAGTGGAAACCAAGGTATGTGTTGGCCTAAGAATACTAGCAACAGGTACCTTCCAGAGACCAACTGGTGATATGATGGGGATATCACAGGCATCAGCCTCCAGGGTACTGCACCAGTTCCTGGATGCCATGTCAGCACATGTTGGTGATTATGTATATTTCCCCAATGCCCGTGAGGTATTGGCCAGCAATATGCGTCTCTTCCAGCAAATAGCGGAATACCCTGAGGTAGTGGGTGCAATAGACTGCATGCACATACGCATCAAAGCACCAGCCGGTGAGCGGGGTAGGGCCTACATTAATCACAAGGGCTTCCCTTCCATCAACTGCCAGGTCGTGTGTGATGCCCAGGGCATAATAATGAATGTGTGTGCTGGCTGCCCTGGGAGCTACCATGATTCCCACATCTGGCATTTGATGCAGCTGTACCAGACATTTGCCAATGGGGACATCCCGCACGGACAACTAGTGGGGGATGCAGGTTATGCACTGGAGCCGTGGCTGATGACACCCATCAGAAATGCAAACACACCTGAACAGGAACGCCATAATGAGGCAAACGCACAAACACATAATGTAATAGAGCGTGTGTTTGGGCTGCTCAAGTCACGGTTCTGGTGTCTGGACACATCTGGTGGAGCCTTGCAGTACACACCAACTACATGTACCCAAATTGTCATGGTATGTGCTATGCTACATAATATGATCTTGTGAAAACAGCTGCAGCAGGACCAGCATAGGGCCGGGCCAAACAGCCCCCCACCATTGCCAAGGCCATCACAGGCAGAGCGTGACTCAGAGGAGGAACAACCTGAGCCTGCCCCAGTAGGCAGAAGGAGGCATGCCCAGTATGCCCTGACCTTGGCAAAGAGGCAACGCATAGCACATACACTGGCTCAGTAGGAACCCTGGGAATGATACCCCCTCTGACTCACTCAGATAATAACAGGGATGCCTAAAATGACATGACCTGCTCACAAACATGTACAGGGAGTGTAATATGTGCATCCGACAGAGGCAGCCCTGCAGCACCACCTGAGGCATGAATGCCATGTGTTAAGTAATGTAACACCATGTACTATATGCACACCTGAGGACCCTGAATAACATCCTACCCTCACTAAGCATCATGCCACAATATGACAATGAGATGATCAAGTGCAATAATTGACTGAAGTATCGCAGTTAGTCAAAGGGGATCCAATGTGTGCCAGCCTGGGATGACATGCTGTGCATGACATGATGCTCCACCTGCTAGGACTGGTGTGCACCTATCAGTGCAGGCCATATGGATACTGGCAAAGGCTGTTGTTACCCACAGCGTGCCCTGAATAGGTAAGGCTCAAAACACAAACCTACCTCCATAGGTATCAGAAGGGATAAGAATAAGATAAGGGATAAGTTGAAACAGCAAGATGCATGCAGTCTAAACTCACCCAGTATGGAGAATGTTGATATATGTGCTGTAACAGAAAACTGGGTCAAGGCTCACAACAGCACCCTAACACTACCAGGTTACACCTCATACTGTGCTGTACAGCCTCAAAACATGGAACAAGCTACAAAAGGAGAGTGACTAGCAATAATTGTCAAGGATAACCACACCCCCATGTTGGTACCACAACAAGAAGCAGCATGGACTAGCCATGGTCAAGTAACAGTGGCTAAAACTGCCCCCAGTTTATAGCCTGCTACAGACTACTGTCCCAACACCAGGAACTGCACCTGGCCTATGCTGGAATACATGAATATATCAAGTCCTCCAAACCACATTATATTGGGTGACTGAAAATACCCAGACATAGACTGGGAGCATTATACTAGCTCCAACACTGTAGGACAAAAGTTCATAGAATCCATAAACCAAAATGCCCAGGAACAACGTACCACTCCCACAAGAGGGGTAAGCATACTGGATGTGATAATCAGCAACATGGGTACTGGATGGCAAGACAAGAAGTGTATTGCTCACTGGTAAAACCAGACCATAGAGTAATCACACTGGATATACAAATCCTGACCACAGTCCCTGGCCAGAAAACCACAGTGGAAAACATGTGTAAAGCAATATTTGCACTCCTCCAAACTGATGTGGAATCCATTAAAGGTCCTGTGCAGGTGCAAAATATGGGCCACACCTCAGAACCTGTAATACAGCCATTCCATGAACACTGCCAGGAATGCTTGGATTATGCAATCCTAAATTAAAACAAGACACAATGCCATACACGCAGGCATCTGGCATGGTTGACACCAGCCATAACCAAACCATGCAAGAGAATGAGGAAGCTACTACATGATAGAGCAAACATAAACAATGAAGTAATCACTGATCAGTAGTATGGCAATAAAATATGTCCACACATACAATCCACTAAGGCCAGCCACAACAAGTTGAATCTGTGAATCTTGAGGCAATGTTACACCTGCCCCAAGTACACAGACAACCCCAACTCCCCAAGAAAGACAAATATATGTGAGGGATGCAACCATCTATCCAAACTGGAGGCTGAGCTCCCTCAACTCAGTACTCCCAAAACTAGTCAGGAGGAGAAGGTAACCACACACACCACAAACACAGTCCCACATAGACCTATCACAACTGCAAACCAAAGACATAAACACAGAAAAACATTCCCGGAGGCACAAATTACAAACACAGCACACCAACAGAGGCCTCTAAAGCAGACACCCAATCAAACAACTTCCAAACATAGCACATGCAACACATAGTACACAAAGCTGGTGTGCCAAATAGTCACAGGCCAGAAGGAGAAACAACATGCCTGATAAAGTTGTAATAGGTGACTCCATAGCAAGACACACTGCTGTCCCGCAGACCAAACTGAACAAGGGAAAGGGTACAGTAAGCTGCCTGTAGGCTGCCACAATACACCACATAACACAAGTATGCAGGTCACCCCAAAGCAAGTAGAAATATGATGCAGTCATAGTCCATGCTGGTGTGAATGACCTGAGATGTACCTCCCTAGACTACATGAAAAGAGACATAGATGAGCTCTCTGATTATGTAGTCCAGGCCGGTATGACACTCACCATTTGCAGCATCCTACCCTTACCAAGAATGATGCCACAGTACAAACACGGAATGATCAGTTATAACAAGTGGCACACTTACTGGTGTCATTCCAAGGGGATCCAATGTCTGTCTGCTTGGGATGTCATGCTTGACAAGCCACGCAACTGTTCCAGGGATGGCTTGCACCTGTTACCCCTGGGCGTCTGGATATTGGATAAGGCTTTTGCCACATCCATAGAGCCTTTCGTAGGCAAGGCTGAAAAGACTAACCCACCACCCTAGAAAACATAAGTGGAAAGAAACATAAGGGTAATGCTGACCAATGCCAGGTGTGTAAACCGCAATATGCATGCTCCCAAGGCCATCCCCAGTATGGAGAACATCGATGTCTGTGCAGTGACAGAAACCTGCTGCAAGCCTCCTGACAGCACACCAGCACTACCAGGTTATACCACATATCATGCGTCATGGCCCCAAAACCTGGAACAAAACATAAAAGGAGGGTGAGTATCCATATTCAGCATAGACACCCATACGTCCAGGTAACTGACAATGCACAAGGCATTGGAGTCCACCCATGTGCAACTAACTGTAGGCAAGACTGCTGTACAGTCTGTAGCATGCTACAGACCACACTCTCACACACAGGAACCCCACCCAGCCGTCCTAAAGACACTGGACAGTACGAATGTCCCACCAAATACCAAACAAGGTACCACAAATTACCACATAGGTGGTAAACCATTATGTATGGAAGGAGTAATCAGGGACCTAGGGACACAAGTGGACAGTAACCTGTTATGTGACACTCACATTGCCAATGTGGCTAGAAAGACTGTCTACATTGGACACCGTATCATGAAAGGATTCACATCTACGTCTCCAGAGGTCATTGTGCCCCTATACTGTTCTCTTATCACACCTATAATCTAGTACAATGCCTCATATGGGATGTACCTTACCTGACACCTGCAGCAGTTAGAAAGACCTCAAAGGTATCTCACCAACAGGATAAAGGGTCTCAAATATATGTCATATGCTGCCTGGCTGTAGACACCCCAGCTGAATGCAGCCACATACTGTCTACACAGAGGCATTGCATGCCTGTTGTACAAGGCCATGCCCAACACAGGAGTAATGGACATGCTCCACCCCAGAAAGCTCAAAGCCATCGGAGCTGTGAGAGTGAGAGATGTCAACCTCAACACATAATGAAATAGGATGTGCTGGAGGGACAGATACATAATCCAGAGGCTCCCCACACCCTGGACCAGAATCCCACTCCATGTTAGGCAGAGCCCCTCACTGACACTCTTCAACAGGAATCTTGCCAAGTGGATGGATGATCGTAGAGTTACACTGGGGGGTCTTCACTGTGTCATGTCCAGACAGATGCACAGCAAAGCAAATCATAAATGGTCATAATATTCACATAGCAAGGCCACACACACTCTGGCTAGGCTAACAAATGCCCTAGGGTGGATAGCCTAGTATGAACCTATGAACCTATGAAGATACAAATTGTACAGGACACTAAGGATAATCCCAAGGCTTTCACAACTGATGGCAGGAACCGTGTTGGGAATTCACAGATATTCTCTGAATCACACAAATATCACAAACAACATACCAAACACACACACATATTGCCAACATACATCCTGACAGGTGCAGTGCAAACCCCCCCCCCCCCCCCGAATGCAAAATATCTATCGCAGCAGACTGCTGGCCCCCTGACATTGCAGATGCTGAGGTAACAGCCAGCATCTACAAAGCAAAACACACAGCAGCAGTGGTATGAGATGGTGTCCTGGGCTGAGTCCAACATGGACTCTAAGACGAATGGAATGCCAAATCACACTACTGCTCAATGTCAGCCTTACCACAGGATATGTACCCAAAGAGCAGTGTACAACAACAGTGGTCCTTCTCAACAAAGGTATTGCCTGAATGGATACTGAAAACTACCACCCCAGAATCCTGAGAAGCTCGGTCTGCACAGCTATGGAAAGGATCAGCATGTACCGCAGACATAAAGATATTGGGGACCTACCGACACCGGACCCTACCCAGTGTGGCTTTCTTAAGTGCAGATCCTGCCCCTAAACATGTTTGACTCAATTGAAACAGTCATTAAGGTCATTGATGAGGGCAATGTGGTCCACACAGCGTAGCTGGACCTTGCAAAGGCTTCTATACAATACCCTACGTGTTCATTATAGATATGCTCACCAGCTTAAATATAAACCCCTATGTCAGTAGAGGGGTTGCAAACCATACCAAGGACAGAACAGACATGGTCAGACATGCTGCAGCCATGTCAGACTACAAACTAGATATAACTGGCATCCCACAAGGCTTGGTCCTGGGATCTCCCTCGTCTGGTATATATGTCCCATAGGTACAGGCCAACATTAAAGGACTGTGTCTGAACATGTTTGCAGAGGACTACAAACTGCTCACCATATGTGATCCACCAGCTGACACAAGCATCCCACAAAAGGGCCACATAGAAACAGACAACTGGTGCCATAGCCATGTCAGCAAGCTAATTGCAGAAAAGTGTATAGTCAACCCCTGTGGATATACAGTAAGTGCCCACCAATTACCACATAGGTGTTAACCCATTACGTACTTAACATGTAATGAGAGACCTGGGGACACAAGGTGATAGATATCCTGCATTGGACAAACATGTGCTGTAGTGTTTACAGAAACATACCATATACCCATCTAATCATGAAGGTTGTCAGATCTAGATAAGGGGAGGTCATTGTGGCTCTGCAGTCATCCTTCATCAGCGTTACAATTGACTACAATAGCCCCTGTGGGATGTACCTCAGCAGACACCTCCATCAACTGTAAAGTCCCCAACAGTACCTCACCAGGAGTATCAAAGAGCTTGCACAGATGCCATGTGTTGCCTGATTAAACAAACTGCAGCTACACACACTGCCATACTGCCCACCCAGAGGCAAGCTGTGCCTGATGTATAAAGCCATGTCCAAGCTGGTATCAATAAACATGCTGCACCTTGTACAATCTGAATGGCAGTGAGCTATGCACATGAGAGACCTGAACCCCAGCACTGACTTACATAGGACAAGCTGTACTGCATGATCCATAACACAGAAGCCACCCCCACCCATGAGTAAACTCCCAGTACAGGCTACCCATAGAGTCACTTATCGATTCTCCTCAAGAGGAATCTTGATGAGTGGATGGGAGATGGTAGCTTTATCCTGGGTATCACTGTCATGTCACAGGTAGACAGAGGCACAGTATACTAGCCATGATATATGTCATGGCAAACTCCACTTACAATGTGTGTCAAAGGACAAACACACTCTCCGACTAGCATTAGAAATGGCCTAGGGCACATCGCTAGTGTTTGCAAATGTACACCTATGTTGTGGAATACACTACCAATGTTGGACATGCCTGGTTTAAGTAGTTCATATCTGAACATAATGCAACATGGTCAGATGTGCACAACTGGCCCCTAACCAGGCTGTTGTGCTCACTATGGAAATGTAAAGCAGTGATAGGACTAAAGCCCAGGATACTGTCCACCACAGTTAAAGTACTGAACCAGTACACTATACAGTACTACAGTGTTAGGTCAGTGTGAAAGGATGTTGACAACTATATGCAAAGTATCCCATGCAAACACTGCAGGCACAGTATAATCCTGTTGTGTTTACACACAAAGCAGTTGTACAGTAACTACACAACATGACACACAACACACAACCATAAACGGGAGATATTTGTTGAAGTTCACACTCATCCACAAATGTGGTGGGCTGCAGAGTTCAACATATGGAATGCTCACACTGGGCATGCTCACACACTTTGATAAATGAGACATATGTCAGACAACATGCCATGGGAAGGCTGAACTGGGTATGCTCACACACTTAGGCCAAATCTCAGTTTAGCAGTTGGCCACACATATCTGGTATTTTTACGTGTTATTCCAGGAACCAACCACATTACAGCAATCTGCCCAGTGCACACAGTTAAATGACTACAGAGACATATGTGATATAGTGGATCCCACCCATATGCAAACATCTTCCACAGATACACAAGTTGTTCATACAAACAGGGAATGCTATGGCAATAAAGACGTGCAAACAGTCTATCAGCAACAAATAATGTGCATTTGACAATTAAACATATGGGTGTAGAGGTCAACACTAGGCTGTTTGCCCTAGGGAATGACAGCTTAGCCAGAGTGTGTTTGGCGTCTGCCTCCCCACAGGATGCACATTCCCCTTTCTAAACAACAATGATGTCAGCACCCTATAAGTACAGCAGGAGAAGGGAAACCTCACAGTAATGTGAATAGCGCGCTCTGCTAATGCATCCATCTTGAGTATCATAACATAGTTAGATAGGGGGTTTGAATCCTGCAAATGGCAAGTGTGTGTGTTTGGCTGAGGTGGGTAATTGTGTGTGAGGGAAATGTCCCTTTTGGCAACTAGGAGAACAGACTACAGGATGCACATTCCCCTTTCTAAACACTGATGATGTCAGCACCCTATAAGTACAGCAGGAGAAGGGAAACCTCCCAGTAATGCGAATAGCGAGCTCCGCTAATGCGTCCGTCTCGAGTTTCATAACCTATTTAGGTAGGGGTTTAAATCCTGCATGTGCTTGTGTTTGGCTGAGGGGGGTTAGTGTGTGTGAGGGAAATGTCCCTTTTGGCAACTAGGAGAACAGACTACAGGATGCACATTCCCCTTTCTAAACACTGATGATGTCAGCACCCTATAAGTACAGCAGGAGAAGAAAAACTTCATAGTAATGTGAATAGCGTGCTCTGCTAATGCATCTGTCTCGAGTGTCATAACATAGTTAGGTAGGGGTTTGAATCCTGCAAATGGCAAGTGTGTGTGTTTGGCTGAGGCGGGTTATTGTGTGTGAAGAAAATGTCCCTTTTGGCAACTAGGAGAACAGACTACAGGATGCACATTCCCCTTTCTAAACACTGATGATGTCAGCACCCTACAAGTACAGCAGGAGAAGGTATGTGGCATGGACAATGACTGAGTCATATGTGTCCATGCCTCTGACTGACCTGTATGCTTGTGTTATGTGGTGGACCATAGTGCCCCACAGACATATCACTGTGACCTTCACCTTGTCCAGCCTGGTGAGCGTGACCACACTGTACCGGACAATAAAGGTAGCTAACACAACTGTGGCAGGTGTGTTGTCTAGCCGTACAGGCTGTGACTGGCACACAGGATTTGTGTGCTATGTGTTATGTGTGATGTGTTCAGGCTTAACGTATGCCTGTGTGCCAGCTGCAGAGGTGTGTGCCGCTCAGGCAGGATGCTATTCTAAGGCTCCACGAATGGCCCAGTGTGTTCACGTGCTTGTATTGCTGTCAGTGTAGGTCTACATCAGACTGGTATTGTAGTCACTGTAGTATTGCATGCCACCTGACAGGTTATGCCAGTACTGGGTTCAGAGTGCTTATTCCCCAGTTTGGCTATGTGGTTCCATCTCATACATGTGTTGTACATCCATGTGTAGGGGAGAGGGTTGACTGTGTACATGTGGCAGCTGTGACATTGCCACATGACCCACATATTCCACAACTGTAGCATAGAGGTAACTGACCTTTGAAGATGCTACCATAGTATTGTGATTGCCATGGTGATTAACAGCACATAGGGCCAATGGGGAACAAGGTACATAGGTTCATAGGTTCATAGCGTCATATTAAGCAATCTGCCCTAGGGCATTTAAGAACCTAGGCAGAATGTGTTTGGCTGTCGCCATCCATTGTAAATATATCTTGCCATGCCCTTTTCCGAGGTTAGTATACTGTGCCTCTGTCTAACAGTGACACAGAAGTGATACCCAGGGTAAACCTACATGTCCCATCCACTCATCAAGATTCCTCTTGAAGAGAGTCAATGAGGGACTCTGCCTAACCTGGACTGGGATTTTACTCCAGAGTGAAGTGAGCCTCTGGGTTATGAATCTGTCCCTCCAGCATGTCCTATTTATTTCAGTGCTGAGGCTCAGGTCTCTCAAGCATGTATCCCGATGGGATTTGGATATTCTCAGGTGCAGCATGCCCATTAATTCTGGGTTCAACATGGTGTTATACATTAGGCACAGATCGCCTCTGAACAGGCGGTATGCCACTGAGTAGAGCTGGGGTTTATTTAACTGGTCAGCATATGGCATCTGTTTGAGCCCTTTGATCCTCTTGGTGAGGTACTTGTGAGGTCTTTCCAGTTGCTGCAGATGTCTGGTAAGGTACATCCCGACAGGGGGATTGTACTCAATTATGGGCCTGATGAGGGATGAGTAAAGAGGCACAATGTCCTCCCCTGATGTAAATGTGAATCCCTTCATGATGGGGTGGGCTATATACAATCTTTCTAACCACTTTGGCCACGTGGTTGTCAAATGAGAGATTGCTATCAACTTGGGTCCCCAGGTCCCTAATTACTTCTTCTGTACGTAATGGAGTACCACCTATGTGGTACTTTGTGGGCACTTTGTTTTTGCCAAAGGGGATGACTATAAACACTTTTGCATTCAGCTGGAGGCCATGGCTCTGGCACAAGTTGTGTGTTTCTATGATGCCCCTTTGGAAGATGCTTGCGTCGGCTGGAGAGTCGATTATGGCGGCCAGTTTGCAGTCATCTGCATATTTGGTCAGCCACAGTCCTTCCGTGTTGGCCTGTACCTCCGATAAATATATACCAAACAAGAGAGGTCCCAGGACTGAGCCTTGTGGGACACCACTCGTAACTGATTTGGAGTCTGGCATGGCTCCAGCAATTCTAACCATGTGTGTTCTGTCCTTGAGCCAGTGTGCAATCCATCTAGTGACATAGGGGCTTATATTTAAGCTGGTGAGCTTCTCTAGAATGCCCGAGTGGGGTATTGTTTTGAAGGCTATTGCGAGGTCCAGGTAGGCTGTGTGAACCACCTTCCCCTCGTCAATGGCCTTGGTGACTGTTTCAAAGAAATCAACCAGGTTTGAGAGGCAGGATCTGCCCTTAACAAAGCCAAACTGGGTATGAACCAGTGTCTGTAGGTCCGCAATATCTATATTTATGTGGTCCATGATGATCCTTTCCATAGCTCTGCAGACCAAGTTAGTGTGGCTTATGGGGTGATAGTGTCCAAGATCCATTGAGGCACCACCTTTCTGTAGAGGGACCACTGTTGCTGTACGCCACACTTTGGACACATATCCTGTAGTAAGGCTGGGATTGAGCAGTAGGTTTATGTTTGGTTGTAGCATGTCTTGGAGTTCATGTAGGACACAGCCCGGGACACTGTCTCGTCCCATTGATGCAGTGTGTATTGCTTTGGAGAGGGCGGCTGTTACCTGAGCATCTGAGATGTCAGGGGGGCAGCACTCTGCTGGGACACATATTTGCCCTTTCAGTGTGAAGGGGGGTGAGAAGTTTGCACTGAACCTGTCAGCTAGAATGTTGGCAATGTCGGTGGGTTTGGTGTTTCTATTGACATTTTGGACTACCTCTGAGGATATCTGGGAATTACCACCCAGGTTCCTAACATAACTAAAGAAAGCCTTGTGATTATCCTTAGTGTCCTGTGCAATTTCTCTCGAAGCTGGCCTTAGACAATCTTATGAGTGCCTGTAGTTATTTGCTAATACTGATCAGTGATGCCTTCCCTATTTGGGAATTTGCTGTATCATTTAGTAGCTTCCTCCTTCTATTGTGTAGTTTGTTTATGGCTGGGGTCCACCAGACAGGACATCTGCCTTTGGAGGATTGGGTCTTGGTTTTATTCGGGATCACATGATCCATGCATTCCTAAAGGTGTCCATAGAATGCGTTTACAGAGGAATCTGCGGTCTGGTCTGTAGTTTCCACAGGCCCGGGGGCTTTGAAGGTTTCCACCTCAGTTTTGAGGAGTGTGAATTTGCTTTAGGGAAGTTGTTCACTGTGGTTTTCTGGGCAGGTGGTGGGGTCGGGATGTGAATATCCAGTGAGATTAGTTTATGGTCCGATCTTACCAGTGAGGGATACACTTCTGGTCTGGAGCATAGAGTCCCCATGTTGGTGATGATCAGGTCCAGTATGTTTCCCCTTCTTGTGGGCATGGTAACAAGTTGTTCCATAGCATTTGAGCTCATATATTCTAGGAATCTTTGGCCTAGGGTGTTGGAGCTAGAGTCATGCTCCCAGTCCATGTTTGGGTAGTTGACGTCACCCAATATAATGGTGTTTGGAGAGACCTTCATATATCCACTGTTCACAGGACAGCCGAGTGCAGTTCTTGGGTTTGGGAGGGTGGTCTTTAGCAGGCTATAACCTGGAAGGCAGTTTCACCCATTGTTAGTTGCACATGGATAGTCTCTGATGCTTGGTGCTTTGCCACCAACCTGGAGGTGTGGGTATCTTTGATGAATATCAATACTCCCCCTCCATTTGTGGTTCGTTCCAAGTTTGGGGGCTGAAAAGCATGGTATGAGGTTAAACCTGGTAGTGCTAGTGTGCTCTCAGTAGCCCTGAACCAGGCATCTGTTATTGCACAGATATCGATGTTCTCCATGTCAAGGAGTGTTTTGGGTGCATGCATCTTGAGGTTTAGACTTCTGGCGTTGGGTAGCATTACTCTTAGTTTCTTATCCCTTGTGATACCTATGAAGGTGGGTTTGTCATTTGAGCCTTGCCTAACATAGGCACTATGGGGGTAGCAAGAGCCTTTGCCAATATCTGAAAGCCCAGGGGTGACAGGTGCAGGCCGTCCCTAGCGAAGCAGGTGGTTCAACAGAAGATGAATATGTGAGGGTGTAGTGCCTGTGATTAGTTAGCAGTAGCATATATGACTGCTCACGTGGACACATGCCAGGTAAGTCATATGCAATGTGTCACAGGCAACGTACATGTGAACAGGACAAACAGTGACATTCTGTCAAGTGAGACATGGACATACATATAGTAAGCTATGCAGATGGCACTAGGAGTCCTCAGAAGCTCTATAACTATGCATTGCAGGTGGGATCAGTATTCCAGGGTAATTGAAAGCAAACATGCATGCAAACAAAGCTACAGTAAACAGGGCTGCATGTAGTCCATTGTACAACAAACAAGCTGTACCACTTCCAGTAGGTAACACTGCAAATATGCAGGCACTATGCACATGTACATGGAAATACACGGGTCAGATGCCTAGGGTCCAGTCTCAGCGCACACAAGTGTACAGACCATGTACTGTCAGGATGTACAATAACTGGATGGAAACCCATGTGCTCAAACCTGCAGTAATACACATGTCAAATAACAGACACTGAGCCTTCACTCAGTGTTTCCATACTTAGTAGGATGTATGCTACCTGGCCTGCCACCACAGTATCCCTGACATATATGGGGACTCTCCCTCCTGTGACAGTTAGTTTTGTGTGTTGGGGCTGTCTAGCATGGTATGAGATGTGAGCTTGCAGTGCTAGGGTGCTCCTGTGTGTCCTGTACCAGTCGTGTAATACTGCACACATATCAACATCCTCAAACATCCGCATTGCAGAGTCCAGTGTGGGCAACATGCCACTTGCAGTTTACATGTCCATCATTGCATATTACTACATTCATTACCTTATCCCCTGTTGCTACCTATGTATGTAGCCTTCTGTTGACATCCTTACCATCAGTATGCCAACATGTGCAGATGATACACTATGGTACGTACCATGGGTGTAGACAACAGTACATGACAATCACACCCTTACTGCATCAGGCATGCTGTGATATACCCACAATTAATTCAGCACACAGTACTGTTATCACCCTGTGCATCAGCAACATGTTAACCTGTACCTGCACAGTTGTTACAGATTGCAGGAGGTGGCACAGTTTCATCATATGCACAGGGTGTGAACTTGTTATGCCTGAGTCAGCCACCGATACCACCGATTGACATGTATGTGTATGTGTGTTGGTGAGGGACAGCAGTAGAAGGTGGGGCAATGTTGATGCAGTGTGTGCATGTATGCGGTAGCCCTAGGTGTTGTCAATTCGCATGTGTGTATGGATGCACACAGTTCCACCTCATGGCTGCCATATACTGGTGTTTGTGGACAGCCACAGACTGTACCTGCCAGGTCATATAGATCAGTGTCTCTGGCCACGGACACGGTACCTGTGCCTTG
This sequence comes from Protopterus annectens, assembly GCF_019279795.1. Taxonomy (NCBI): domain Eukaryota; kingdom Metazoa; phylum Chordata; order Ceratodontiformes; family Protopteridae; genus Protopterus; species Protopterus annectens. The sequence goes on from NC_056737.1 coordinate 196,278,890, forward strand.
CAGGGGTGCTACGGACTGTATCCGGTACCAACCCAGACTGGGTACTGTCATCAGAAGCAGGTGTTCGTTGACTGGACACAGATCCCTGTCGGGCCTGGCCAGAGCCACGTGCACGTGGTCTCCTGGGGTGGTCTGATGACAGCACAGACCCAGCATTGCTGGGGCTGCTGCTGGCACTATGGGGGCGGCTGCAGCCCTGTTGTCGTCCGTGACGACTGCCAGCTGCTGCTGTTGCTGGCATACGCCCACGTCGACGCCTCAACCATCCACCATCGCCCTGGCTCATGGACATGTAGTTGTGGAACCGGTCTAATATGTCCCCACAACGTCTGTCTATGACATCGGTGAAATTACGGATGGCAGCTGTAATGTCATGCATACTGTCAGTCATGGCTGTGCGACATGCTGTCAGCTCCCTCAGACCCTGTCTGGTGTACCGTTCCATACGTGACTGTGCCTGCATGACAGCCCGAAACATAGCTGAGGTTGTAAGACCTCTGTGGGCACATCTGACAGGGGCAGTACGCCTACGGATGTTCCCACGAGAACCCCTGGACATCTATCTGTGTGGTACCATCTCTGGGCCATGCCCATGGCTGCTGTGTGGGGAGGCATGTGCCACAGATACCACATTACCCTGGTCAATGCCCACTATATGCTGTCCATCACCTAGGGACATTGGTGACAAAGGGTGTATTGGCAGGATAACTGTGCGCATTGATGGGGTCGACAGCTGTGTACTGTCAATTGGCTGACCAATGGCGGACCCTGGCATACCTTCCTGTGCCATTACACAGATGTCATCATTATCAGTACCCATGGCACCTGATTCAGGTTCCCTGCTACATGACACCAGAGCAGCACCAGAACCTGTGGGAGAGAAACAGGAAACACAGTTTACAATGTCTACACATTACCAGTGATGCACACATCCACACATGCACAGGTCCAGACATGCACACATGCACACATGCACACATGCACACATGCACAGGTGCACACATGCACACGCACATGCGCACATGCACACATGCACAGGTGCACACATGCACACATGCACACATGCACACTTGCACACATGCACACATGCGCACATGCACACATGCACAGGTGCACACATGTGCACATGCACACATGCACAGGTGCACACATGCACACATGCACAGGTGCACACATGCGCACATGCACACATGCACACATGCGCATATGCACAGGTGCACACATGCACACATGCACACATGCACACATGCACACATGCACAGGTGCACACATGCACACGCACACATGCACACAGTTTCACACAATTGTACAGTACTCAGTATGCGTGATATCAACACATAGACACAGACACACCTACATGCATACAAAGAGCACTACTAAGTGAGCCTAATATTACTATTACTATCAAGACTATTACAGGTATTGTTAATACACACTCACCAGCATGGATAGGCTGCATTGCTGTTACACCGGAGGGACCTGCAGACGTGAAGAAACTAATGTCAGTGGGCACAACTGTGCCATTGTTACTGAGTATGATACAGGTCAGTAGTGCAACAGTTGCCTTTCACAGGTCAGCTGCTAATATTGAGGATATCACACTTGCACATTAAATACTATGGTGACAGCTACAAACCAAGGACACACCTCACACATGCATTAACTACCAGTGTACACAACAGTCAACTATACATATGGCATATTACCTGCACGCTCACTGTCTTGCTGCTGCGTGGCTCCAGCCTCCATCATAATGCATGTCTGCTGCTGTTGTTGTTGCTGGCAGACTGGAGCCACTACACTCATGAGTAGTCCCTCCAGTCTGGTGAGTGGGGGATGTGTAGCCACCCCACCACCTGTGGCGACTTGTTGCCTGTGGATATCCGATGCACGCTGACGGACATTTCTGATTAAATCACTGCAGTGATGTCGTACCTGCTCATATGTCCTGTTATGCATGCCTATGTCATTTACCCGACGGACCAGGTCTTACCACAGTGCAGCCCTCTCCTGCTGATTCTGGCTGGTGCGGGAAAAGGGTATTGCATAATCCTGCACCAGGCTCTGGTGTATCTCCTCATCCTCAGCTGTGGAGTAAGCGGGATTCCGCGGGTGAGCCATGTACCTGAAAAAGAAAATAACCTGATATCAGCAATATATGTCAGCAGGATTTGCCACACATACTACACATGCTACTTGACTGTTATGATACAACATATCTCACATATATAGCATCTGTCTGTCTATTGGTGGATACACATGTAAATGGCCAGGTATCAGTGCTCAGCCAGCAACTGTGCAACAGTACCTGGCACACTCCATACGACATACTACCAAACCCCAGCAATCAGAACACTGATTCAGGTCAAGAGCACCTCCTCACTCTGGGGGTTTGTATCTAGGTATTGTATGGCCTACATCATCAACTACTGTGAGCTGACCACACACTAATTGCCCTGGATATACATATCCCACCTCCACCACCAGCACAAACGACTATAGTGAATAACATTGCAGATACAAACTTTACACTTTGTAACAGTGACATGGTATCCTTTCAGCCCACTGGGCCAGTGGCAGATACAACCCACAATGCTGACCCCTACACAAATGCTTTCTACAGACATCTCCGAGAATGCATGGATCATGCAATTCCATATATGACCAAGACACTCTCCACAAAGGGACAGCATCCTGTCTGGTGGACCCCAGCCATAGACAGATTGTATTACAAAAGATGGAAGCTACTGCAAGACAGAGCATAATTCCATAAAGGGAAGGCATGTCTGAGCAGCACTAGTAAGGATCTATTTTCCATCATACAAACATCCATGGGCAACTTTGTGAGGGAAATCAAGAGGGACAGTACAGATAACCAGAAGGCCTTCTTCAGTTATGTTAGCAACCTGGTCAGAATCCATCCTCTATGCCCATAGTTAGTACACAGCAACAAATATTTCACTGAAACCACAGATATTGACAACATTTTGGCAGACAGGTTCAGTGCAGGTGTCACCCCGCCCTCTCCCCCAAAATAAGACATAGTTATCCCAGCTGACTGTAACCTCCCTGTCATCACAGATGTCCAGGTGAGAGCTGCCCTCATGAAAGCAGAATACACAACATGACTGGGACCTGATGATATCCCCAGTTGCATGCTACATAAACTCTGACAGGAGCTAAACACACATATAGAAGTGCTATGTAACACTAGCCTGACTACAGGATATGTACCTGTACACTGGTGCACAGCAGCAGTGGTTCCACTCCACGAAGGAGGCACCTCAACATACCAATACAATACAACACAATACATTACATTACAATACAATACTATACAATATGCTATTGCCCCTGGGACTACAGCAGCATACTGTTCTGCTACCCTGACCATTGTGACACATGTTTTGTGATGGTACCTGCTGCTGTCACACAGTTACACAGGGTGACTCATATGGCATATTACCTATCTGACTAACATTCAGCAGGGGTATGTGTGACATTTACTCATGGGGAGTCTTGCTTCTTAACACTGTGTGGTTTATTGCAGGGTATGTCTTATCTGTGGGTAGGAACTTTTACCTACACATGTGCTCTCTATTGCAGTGGCATGGACGACACACAGCAGTCATTTAGGTTGTGGATGGTGTGAGGTGTTACTATGGTTGTTGGACATCTGTCATGGGTGTGACTTACGTATGTAAATCCGGGAGTGGTAACCTCTATGTGGGTAGTATGTGTGTATTCTGTGGTGTTGTCAGTCACTGTGCATTGGTAATGTGTTTGAGTGCATTGTCACAGTGTTGTACATGTCACTGTGTCCTCCATATCTGTAGCTGTCATGTGAGGTCCATACCATGGCATCCATTATGTGGTGTGGAGGGGTACACCGACCTACATCTCCATAGCTGACACACCATGTCTGCTGACACATACCATGTGCAGGTATTCCAGGAATAGTGTGCCACTGTGAATATCATTGGGGCCACTGTTGTACACATTTATGACCCTGTTCACCCCTGACACATGCAGTGGTGGGCAGCCAATCAAATATCTGGTGGTTACTGGTGTAGGTGATTTGAAATGGGGTATGGTACTCCAGTTTTGACACTGGTGTTCACTCCATGCCTTTGTCACCAGGCACCTGTTGCAATACATCTGTACACATGTGCCTCACTCAGAATATATATACATCTCTCTCTCTCTCTCTCTATATATATATATATATATATATATATATATGTATATAGATATATCTATATGTATATATATATATATATATATATATATATATATATATATATATATATATATATATATGTCTGTATACATATACACATATATATATATTGATGTAGATATATTGCTATAGATGTGGAGAGGGGGGGGACACAGAGGGGGTGAGAGTGACAGAGGGGGTGGGACAGGGGGTGTTGAGGTCGTCATATACAGTCATACCTGTAGATAACGTTAAAATATAAATAAAAATGCTGGTTACTGCCACAGCACGCTTGCTTATAAACAGGTCTGAAGAAGCTACTAGTTAGTGAAAGCGCTTATCGTAGTTCATCTGTGCAATAAACTGATTTATCTGTTTCAGAAGACTGGATTGCTTGGATTTTCTACACATTGGATGTTATTTCTCACTCTGTCGACGCTTGCCTGAGTTATTTACTGAGTTATTTACTTATTTATATACCTGTAGATAGTCAGATCAGTCTGTCTATGTATATGTATCTACATATATCTATATCTGTATGTGTGCATTACATATATATGTTTGTACATATTCTATCTATCTACATCCGTCTATGTATTCCTACATCTCTCTCTATGTATGTATACGTATATGCATATTATATATATATATATATATATATATATATATATATATATATATATATATATATATACATACATACATATTTTGACATACATACGTATCCATATGATAGACAGGTATATCAACATGTTTGTCTACCATACTGTATACACACACTAACATACTGCTAAACATACATAACTGTGAAACCTACTGTGTACATTGCACTACAACCTACAGTCAACCTACATTGATATGTGCACATAGATGCTCTCACATACAAATGTATGTACAGCCTTCACTGATAGTTGCTATATGTCCCCTGCTCTTTACACATCTTCATATACATATGGATACAGACCAATGACACATATGGAGGGTTCACACTATGTAGACCTTTATAGTATTACTTTACATTACCTGTGTTTGTCACAGCTGCTTGTGTTGCCATCTGGTTTTCTATCCTGCTGCTCCACTTCCCAGTTGTCAGCTTTCAGGTGGCTGTTGCTGAACAGTTTTGTTTGTGTCTGCTTAATTTTAATTTTCTCTGTCTCTGTCTCTGTCTCTCTGTCTGTCTGTCTGTCTGTCTGTCTGTCTCTCACGTCCTCCTCAGGGTGCAATGAAAGTATTGCATGTGTGGACTGGGAGTACAGCATACTTTTGTAGATATCTGCATATGCCCATGTGATGGCCTCTGCACCAATTGTTAGCCAGCATTTGCTAATTGCATGCAGCCAGTTGTGTACTGATTGCAGTTCTCACTGTGATTTCAGAACAGTGCTATAAAAAGGTATGTGAGATAGGCATAGCCCTTTCAGATTTTAAGGGCAGGGACCATGCTGGTATGCTGTGGACAATGTTCTGTGAGTGTAAAGGTTGGTATCTCTCTCATATTTCCAGCTGTGTTGTAGATTAACATTCCTCCATTCATTTCTCCAGTTTCCTGTACTAACTGTGTATGTACACTGACACCTACAACTACTACTACTGTTAATGTGTGTGTGTGTGCTTTCCTTTCACTTTTGCTTGCACTTTGTTGCTAAGGCTTCAATATTTGCCCTTTACAGTCACTACTTGTATGCCTGCTAGGTGTCCTGACTGTAGTGTGCTGCTGTAGCTTTCCTATTTTCCATGTACATTCACACCTTGGAATGCTTTCTATATCTGCTAGGGTGTTACAGCATGCAGTGCGGTCTGGCCATGGTGTGGGCCTTGACATCTATTAGAGTATTTGAGTATGCTGCTGAGCAGGCCCCAGAGACTCTCAGGTTCATCTGTTATCTGCCTCATGAAATGGTACATATCAGTGGGGTACACCCATTAAATTGTCTGGTATGCTGCAGTTGTGACTGTGGGTTAGCATGAGCATATGTATTACTACCCTTATTCAGCCATGCAAGTGGTGAATACTTTCAGGACTCCATAGTTACCATTGCATGTGTTGTTACACCTTTCTGCCTACTGTTTGTACATTTCACATGGAGTCTGTGGGGCATCCCTGTAAGTCATTCACTGTTGCTATGTCTAGGCTCTTAACTATTCAAATATGGTGGTGTCAGACCTCTCATGTGTACAATTATTTGCAGGTTGTCCACATTTCTGCCTCATATTTTGGTCAATATCTCATGCACAGCTTTTTCTGGCAAATCACTCTGGGCTCAAGTCAGAATATAGTGACAAACATTTAAGTTTCAGACTTCATACCCTTCCAAACATCCCACAAAATGCAGACCCTGTTACTCTCTGAACTGTCTGCGCTTGTTGTAACATTATTTGTAATGTGTCCCTGGTTTTGGGCCTTTGCTCCACATATTTTATTACTTGGTCCGGATGTGTTCCTGTAAGAGGTTGTGGGGTATGGGCAGTGATTATCCTGCTGTGAGTATGTGTGTGGCTTGCAAGGTGCTACAGTGACATTATTACCTACTAGCTACCAACTAGCATGGCTGTTTCTGTTCACACACTACTATTATGGAAATCCACTAGTTTTGACAGTAATTCTAAATGACATGCTTTGTGTACTACACATCCTACATTCCCTTTACATTCATTCCTACTATTACATGATATATTTATTTTAGCACAATGTTCTTGTATCAGAGTCATGGCTTAGTGGTAAGTCATGCAGGCTACTGTTTCCAAGGTCCTGGGTTCTAGACTGCCAGTGGGATATTATTTTGCTTCTGAACTGACTACAGGACCTGTCATCAAAGTAACTAAGGCACTTTTAAGCAGTTGTAACCGGGTTAGCGCTCACGCATGCGCACAGGCGTTTAGCTCCGCGCACACACGCACACCCACGAACACCCGCTTAACCGCTAAACGGCTTACTCTTGCACACCCGCTATTTTTTTTGAAAGAAATGAAAATGGGGGGACACGAAAGTGGTCGAAAGGGGGTCACAAAGAGGGTAAGACAGTAGGGAAACAAGCTTGGGTTTTGCAGGAGGGATGTAGGTAAGGCCCATAGCTGCCCATTCCTTCATCAGTAACAGCTGTGCATATGTTTGTAATTTGGTGTGACATTTGATACCTTCCACCCCTGAGAGAGGTGTAAGGACAACAGTAATACTTGTTGTACAGCCAATTGTAATTGATAGTTTCCATGTCTGGTAGACATATGTGCGGAATGGGCAGCTATGTATGGGGCGTAATTTTTTTGTGGGTACAGAGTGCCCTTTTTTTTTTTTTTTCAGGTGAGAGTGGTATGTCAGGTGAGGGAAGTCGGTATAGCTGGGGAGGTAGGTTGGGTAGGTCAACAGACAAGACAAACAAGGCGCATACAGGGGCAGTGTATGACACGTGTGGGGGGGTTACACAATTGACGGGGACGGAGGTTTGGATATCCAGAGCCCATGAGCCCACAGATGGCAACAGTGGAACTGATATCCCCACCCATGGGCAGTTGCCACTGTTCCTTCACTGCCCAGGATGGGGCTGTGCTGGGGGCTGTGTAGGCCGGGCAACAGGCATGCCCGTAAGTTGTGCCACCTGTGCCTCAAGCTGGCGTAGGGGCTCCAGAACAGAGTCCCGGATCTTCCTACACACCACAGTCCAGACGCTACGGAGGGTGAGTGGTGGTTCTCCTCCAGCCACGCTTGCAGAGGGGGGATGGGCCCCATCCCCTGCAGCGCTTCCACCCACAGGTGGCACAGGGCCACCAGAGGAGGGTCCAGACTGGGCACTAGTGCCAGGTGCACGCGCCAGCTGAGGTGGGAGAGGTGGGTCCACTGGATCCCGCCTTCCCTGTCGTTCTATGTTTTGCATTATGTCATGACAGTTTGGGTTAGTAACATACAATACCATTCGCAATTAGTTGTAACAGCATGCATTAGTATTCCCATTAACCAAACACCCAGATATTCACACCATTGAACAGCAAGCATAACACATGCATAATTTGAACAGCAATACACAGTCCAACAACATGCAGGGTTGATTGATGGCAACAGGCCATCAGGTTTGGATGTATGAACAGGGCAGATGCATCAATGGACATGCAAATATTTAGGACCCATCAGGACAAATGTCCAGGGGTGTTAATTGTGATTGCACATACCATTTTCACGTGGAATGGATTATATGTGGTTATAGGGTGGGGTGAAGAAAATATTATTAACACCTTCGAATACCAATACATATGTTGTACATTTCTAATAGCTACAGATATATACACACTACTGTTCTAACTACAGTTTCCTATATGATAACTACTTCACTTTGATGATAGGACTGTTACTGCTAAATCAATATACATTTTATTGTTATTCATACACGTTCATATCTGGCTTTGTTCAGCAGCATCATCCTGCTACATTTGCTTTATATAGCTATAGACAACTGTGGATGTTTGATATTTCAGACAATCATACTATCTGCATATCGCAGACTGAGAGCAACATATCCAGATTTTGGGATACACATTCCAGCTGCAGCAACACTTTGGACACATTTCGAAGTTTGGTTCTACTTGTCACATTCATTTCATTCTGTACTGACTGCAGTATACTTTATACAGGGGTTATTACTACTTTATTGGTGGATTCATAACTCTTTCTCACACCCTCTTACTTGTTTTCATTTTACTATTCAGGATGGTACTTACTTCTAGGCTTTATTGACATGTTTTACCTGTAGTTATTACAATCCTTTCCAGCAGTCTCACTTCTGTCATGTTTCAGTATTTCAACAGGAATATATTTCACACATGTGAGTTGCTCATCTTCTGCAGCTGTACTTTTCAGCCTGCTGCAGGTTGTGCACTATGATATTATAGGTGGGGCATCTTTATTTCAGAATTTATTTCAGACATTTTCATTTTTCTGTTTGGATTTCAGACTGCAACACACTTTTGTAATCAGGCAATACTTGCAAACACTTTTACACTGTTACTTGCACATTTTATTACTTAGTGACTACACTGCACTATTTTGCTAACTGTCATACTTTTATATTTCTTTACAGTTACTGGGAGTGGATTACTGACCTGCCTGGTGGTGCAACCGCACCAGCCTATCGCCATAGGCTCGTCGGTTCACAGAACGGACACCTGCAGCTGTAATATAAATGAAGTAATATTGGAATACACATCTCCATAATATCAGCTAATTTAATTTCTTACATACATAATTAAATGTAACTTACTCAGTAGTGGGGCGTTGGGCATTTGCCAGGCCTCCTGGATCCAAAGGTTCAATTGGTCCTTCTTGCGTCTCTTCAGGTCCGCATGGTGGTGACGGACCTCCTCACCAGTCCTTGGAATCCCTGTGGCACTGGTAAGATCATGAGCCAACCGGTCCCATGCCTCAGCCCTATATGCTCCCCACAGGACCTGGCCCTGCATGAGTTGGGCCTCATGATTGTGGACTAGGAGCCAGACCATGTATCTGGACTCCTCAATGCCCCACCTCTGTGCTCGAAAGCAACTACCCTCACCTACACCTGACATTCTGGCTGCAAGTCAGTTCTACAATCGTTTATGCTGTGTATTCCCGCCTATGGGGCTTATATATGCCGTTTTTCCTGCACTTATCTGTGATTGGCCATTTTGGAATTGTATCCAGTTCACAAAACCTGCTTTGTCATGCTCCACTTTCTATTCATTCCTATATATTTGCTATTACTGCATTTCTGAGTACAGCTGTCGTAGCTTAGTGGTTCAGTACCTTGACTATGGTGCATGGTATCCTGGGTTCGAACCTGGCCACTCCTGTTTATATTTTATGACTGTCTAGACAGGCTAGGGGGTGTGTCTGTGTAAAGGCAGTTTTGTTACAGCTTGCTCAATGTTGCCCGTTGGTTAGCTTGTTGGTGCGGTGCGCAGCTCCGCGCAAACGGGGTGCACTGGCTTATGCCTCATTTGGCTGTCAGCACGCATAGTACGCTCAGCTCAGCAAGGGGCACACAGTTTCAGCGTGTGAAACCTCTGCTCAGCTACAGGCACTCATTTTGCACCTGTTAAACCACTGCTCAGCTATGGGCACTCATTTTGCACCTGTTAAACCACAGCTCACCTACGGGCAGATGCACTCACCTTGTTAAACTGTAGCTCAGCTATAGGCACGTCTGGCATTTTTTATTGTTTTGTTATCTCACATTTCTTCAAAATAAATGGACTATTTCATTACATTTTACATAAAATGTGATTTTATATGTGTACATGTTTGTCAGGGACTTGTTTCGTGCTTATTTTGCTAAAAATAAAACTTGGTGTTGTGGGGGCTCGAACCATGAATGTCTGCTCTTCAGCTGACATCTCTACTGCTATGCTATTGTTTCTTGGCTTACTTTGCATATTTAGTTCTTATATGCTTTCCCACTGACTGCTAACTGTGGCTGCACTATGGGCACGCCCGCGCAAACGAGCGCACTCACGGTTAAACATCTTTACAATTTAAAAGAAAATTATGAGATGTTCATTTGTACATTTTATGTTCGTAGTCTGTGGGGGCATGTGTTGTGTTTATTCACATTTCCATGGACTCTGTCGTGGGTGTTTACTTTGGGCACTTTTACTCTTCTGGGGGCATGTCCGCTTGCAGGGCTCGGCCTATGGACATGCCCCCTACTGTCTTACATGGACCGTGTTAGACTTAGGTGTGATTCAGCATGCTCTCATGAATATGCAGAGCATGCTGACATCACTCAGTTTAACTGCAGCCTCCGTGTAAGAGTTATAACTCTTACACAGAGGCTTCGTGAATCCTGCCCTGTCTATAACAAAGAATACAAATCTCCTAAAATTGCTACACTTTTTACTATATGTATATAAAGCATTGTGTGTATCATGACCCTTGATGGCCCTAAGATGCTCACCTATCCTGCCTTTTAATCTCCTAATGGTCTTACCTACATAATAAGCACTACAGTTGGTGCACTTTTAGGAGATTTGTATTCTTTGTTATAGACAGGGTGTTGCATAGTGAAAGAGGAGGAGACAAAAAATTAAACGTGGAACTTTTGGAGTATAAATGGCAGATTATGTTAAATGCCTTCATGCCACCTGGGCTCAATTAATACATCTCCTTAAAATCAATACTGAAGCAAAAAGTAAATGTTATTTAAACATTAAAATGACACAACAATTAAGTGTATAGATTACAAGGTAAATTATTGGATATGCATTTTTGTATGTATTTACATGTATTTCCTATGTGTATTTTATACAATTATTATTGTCAAATTTGAGGCTGGGACAGTATATGTTTGTTTGTGTCTTTCGGCTTTTCCCGGTTAGGGGTCGCCACAGCGAACTCCGGTCCGCTAATGATTGGCAGTAGATTTTCACGTGCTGGCTTGCCGGGCCTAATGCACAACCTTCAACGAAGGAACGGTTGCGCCAACTACAGTTTCCTATATGTTAACTACTTCACTTTGATGATAGGACTGTTACTGCTACATCAATATACATTTTATTGTTATTCATACAAGTTCATATCTGGCTTTGTTCAGCAACATCATCCTGCTACATTTGCTTTATATAGCTATAGACAACTGTGGATGTTTGATATTTCAGACAATCATACTATCTGCATATTGCAGACTGAGAGCAACATATCCAGATTTTGGGATACACATTCCAGCTGCAGCAACACTTTGGACACATTTCGAAGTTTGGTTCTACTTGTCACATTCATTTCATTCTGTACTGACTGCAGTATACTTTATACAGGGGTTATTACTACTTTATTGGTGGATTCATAACTCTTTCTCACACCCTCTCACTTGTTTTCATTTTACTATTCAGGATGGTACTTACTTCTAGGCTTTATTGACATGTTTTACCTGTAGTTATTACAATCCTTTCCAGCAGTCTCACTTCTGTCGTGTTTCAGTATTTCAACAGGGATATATTTCACACATGTGAGTTGCTCATCTTCTGCAGCTGTACTTTTCAGCCTGCTGCAGGTTGTGCACTATGATATTATAGGTGGGGCATCTTTATTTCAGAATTTATTTCAGACATTTTCATTTTTCTGTTTGGATTTCAGACTGCAACACACTTTTGTAATCAAGCAATACTTGCAAACACTTTTACACTGTTACTTGCACATTTTATTACTTAGTGACTACACTGCACTATTTTGCTAACTGTCATACTTTTATATTTCTTTACAGTTACTGGGAGTGGATTACTGACCTGCCTGGTGGTGCAACCACACCAGCCTATTGCCATAGGCTCATCGGTTCGCAGAACGGACACCTGCAGCTGTAATATAAATGAAGTAATATTGGAATACACATCTCCATAATATCAGCTAATTTAATTTCTTACATACATAATTAAATGTAACTTACTCAGTAGAGGGGCGTTGGGCATTTGCCGGGCCTCCTGGATCCAAAGGTTCAATTGGTCCTGCTTGCGTCTCTTCAGGTCTGCATGGTGGTGATGGACCTGCTCACCAGTCCTTGGAATCCCTGTGGCACTGGTAAGATCATGAGCCAACCGGTCCCACGCCTCAGCCCTATATGCTCCCCACAGGACCTGGCCCTGCATGAGTTGGGCCTCATGATTGTGGACTAGGAGCCAGACCATGTATCTGGACTCCTCAACGCCCCACCTCTGTGCTCGAAAGCAACTACCCTCACCTACACCTGACATTCTGGCTGCAAGTCAGTTCTACAATTGTTTATGCTGTGTATTCCTGCCTATGGGGCTTATATATGCCGTTTTTCCCGCACTTATCTGTGATTGGCCATTTTGGAATTGTATCCACTTCACAAAACCTGCTTTGTCATGCTCCACTTTCTATTCATTCCTATCCCCTACCAGATTAGGCAATTCTCTCCAAAAAGAAAGTACTATTGACTGGATCCTTACCAATAGAGATTCAAGCAACTATACTACAGGCACCCTTCCCAATGACCTCTGTGACCACCTTATAACTTATATCATTAAAAACAAATGCCATACTTCCAACCCACCGGTATATAGACTAATTAGAAACAAAAAGAAATTTATCCCACAACAATTTCTTGCTGAACTAAAATGTTGTAACTGGACCTTATTAAGAACTCTACCCCTCCAGGAGAGCGTGATCTACTTCAATAACACATTCCTTAAGATACTTGACTCCCATGCCCCATATAGACAAATTAGACCTAAAAGTTGCATAGCTCCCTGGCTTTCTAAAGAAACAAAAACTAAAATAAAACTCTGTGATCAAGCCTGGGAAAAATGGAGAGCAACAAAAACCCCCCAAGACAGAACTAAGTTTCAACATCTAAGAAATACTACTAAAACAGCCGTTACCCTAGACAAAAAGCAATATTTCTGCCACCTCCAGCAGAAACACCAGAACAACCCAAAGAAATTTTGGGCATGTTTTAACAACCTCCAGCACCCAGGTAAAACTACTACCCCAACCCCTGAGAAACTTATTGAAAAAGGACAGGAAGAAATAGCCAATGCCTTTAACTCTTTCTTCACCGAGGCTATCCAAACCCTCGCCAGTCAACTAACCTCCTTACCCCCACCTGCTACACAACCTCTTGTTGAGGCCCCTACCCCTTTCACTTTTAAGCCGGTCTCCACATCATACATAAGTACTCTCTTAAAAAAGCTTAAACCAACCACCTTAGCAGCTGATCACCTCCCAGCAGAATTCTTACAAATTGCGTCTGATGTTATTGCATATCCTATATCCATCCTTATCAATAGAACCATTACTGAAGCCAATATCCCCACTCTTTGGAAGATTTCCTACATCATCCCGCTTCACAAAGGAGGCACCTCCACGGAAATATCTAACTATAGACCAATAGCGATACTGTCCCCAAACGCGAAAATTATGGAAAGATGTATCCACAAACAACTTCTTCACTACCTAACCTGCAATCATCTACTATCTAACACCCAGCACGGCTTCCGCCCCCACCATAGCACAACCACTGCCCTCATTTCCTTTGTCGACTCCATTAATAAAAATCGCAATAGCAAACTTATATCCTCCGCCCTCTTTCTTGACCTGTCAAAAGCTTTCGATATGGTCAATCATCAGCTCCTTCTGTCCACCCTTGAAACCCTACATCTGGACACCCCATCACTAACCTGGTTCAAAGCTTACCTAACTGGTAGGCAACAGGCTGTCCTGTGGCAAAATAGACTATCAGGCCTGCTTCCTAATACCATTGGTATCCCTCAGGGCTCAATATTGGGACCACTTCTATTTTCCATCTTCATTAACGACCTCCACTCAGTTATCCCACAATCCACCTGCATCCAATACTGATGACTCCACCTTAATCTGCTCAGATCTCTCCCTCCTCAACCTCCAAACCTCCACTCAACTCTGTTTTTCTCTAGTAGAAAAGTGGTTCACCGACCTCAAACTCCTGTAAACCAAAACCAAATTACTACTATTTTTCCCCAACGCCTTCTCTACCCCAGGAAAAGAACTCCCAAAGACTGATAATACTACCTTCCATGTTAAATCTAATAATGGAACTATCATAACCCCTGTCACCAGTACCAAATTACTAGGTGTAACTATTGATCATAATCTCAAATTTGACATCCACATTACTCAAACCGTAAAATCTGTAAACAAAAAACTAGGATCCATGTACAGAATAAAAAACTTTTTAACTCCTACTGCCAAACTAACCATTGCACCCACCTCCTCTCTACCCTCCTCTATGCCTCCCCAGTCCTTTCTTTCCTCAATAAACGTGAACTAAACATGCTCTCTCTGGCCTATAACCACATTGCTAGATTCATAACAGGTTCTCCTTATCGCACCCATCACTGTCATAACCTGAGGCAACTGCTGGTTGGAACTGCCCAACCTTCTCAAACTCAACCAACTCACTGAAGCTTGTAAAATAATTAATCAACCAGATAGAACCCCATCTCTGTCTAGCATATTGATCCCATACACTAACCTAAATAGTCTCCGATCATCCAACAGCACCCAGATCTGAACCATTAAAGCTAATAATTCTGGCGGTGATGCCCTCTTTGCCAACTCCATTGGCAAACCATGGAACTCCCTCCCAAACAACCTTAGAAATACTACCTCTCATCACCAGTTCAAAAGCAACCTGAAAGAATATCTCAAGACACAATGGCTATGCCCATGTCCTGAACCTGACTAAACTAATACATATTACTTTCTTATCCAATCTATCCAAACCACTTTCCCCTTCTTTCTTGCTCCCAACTACTGATCTTGAAATCCGCCTTACCCAAAATATTGCGGGTGTCTCTTGAATTCGTATATATACTATTGGTATTTAACATATCTCTGCTATGTATAGCAACTGATCTATCCTTGTCCCATAATTCTTCTATATAAAGTTGTACTTTTTTACTAATCTTGCTAATGTAACACGTCAACTTGATTATACTTTTTTAAAATTTTTTAAAACCTGTATTTTTATAATTTGCTTTTCAATTTGTGATTTACCATTTATGTTGGAGCTTTTCTCCTCGGGCCTCTACTGAAAAAGGATATGTATCCAGCTAGACTAGCCCGGTTAACAAATATAAAATAAATAAATAAAAATAAATATATTTGCTATTACTGCATTTCTGAGTACAGCTGTCATAGTTTAGTGGTTCAGTACCTTGACTATGGTGCATGGTATCCTGGGTTCGAACCTGGCCACTGCTTTTTATATTTTATGACTGTCTAGACAGGCTAGGGGGTGTGTCTGTGTAAAGGCAGTTTTGTTACAGCTTGCTCAACGTTGCCCGTTGGTTAGCTTGTTGGCGGTCGCAGCTCGGCAAACGGGGTGCGCTGGCTTACGCCTCATTTGGCTGTCAGCATGCATAGTACGCTCAGCTCAGCAAGGGGCACACAGTTTCAGCGTGTGAAACCACTGCTCAGCTACGGTCACTCATTTTGCACCTGTTAAACCACTGCTCAGCTAAGGGCACTCATTTTGCACCTGTTAAACCACTGCTCACCTACGGGCAGATGCACTCACCTTGTTAAACTGTAGCTCAGCTATAGGCAAGTCTGGCATTTTTTATTGTTTTGTTATCTCACATTTCTTCAAAATAAATGGACTATTTCATTACATTTTACATGAAATGTGATTTTATATGTGTACATGTTTGTCAGGGACTTGTTTCGTGTTTATTTTGCTAAAAATAAAACTTGGTGTTGTGAGGGCTCGAACCATGAATGCCTGCTCTTCAGCTGACATTTCTACTGCTACGCTATTGCTTCTTGGCTTACTTTGCATATTTAGTTCTTATATGCTTTCCCACTGACTGCTAACTGTGGCTGCGCTATGGGCACGCCCGCGCAAACGAGCGCACTCACGGTTAAACATCTTTACAATTTAAAAAAAAATTATGAGAAGTTCATTTGTACATTTTATGTTCGTAGTCTGTGGGGGCATGTGTTGTGTTGTGTTTATTCACATTTCCGTGGACTCTGTCGTGGGTGTTTACTTTGGGCACTTTTACTCTTCTGGGGGCGTGTCCGCTTGCAGGGCTCGGCCTACGGACATGCCCCCTACTGTCTTACACGGACCGTGTTAGACTTAGGTGTGATTCAGCATGCACTCATGAATATGCAGAACATGCTGACATCACTCAGTTTAACTGCAGCCTCCGTGTAAGAGTTATAACTCTTACACGGAGGCTTCGTGAATCCTGCCCTGTCTATAACAAAGAATACAAATCTCTTAAAATTGCTACACTTTTTACTATATGTATATAAAGCATTGTGTGTATTATGACCCTTGATGGCCCTAAGATGCTCACTTATCCTGCCTTTTAATCTCCTAATGGTCTTACCTACATAATAAGCACTACAGTTGGTGCACTTTTAGGAGATTTGCATTCTTTGTTATAGACAGGGTGTTGCATAGTGAAAGAGGAGGAGACAAAAAATTAAACATGGAACTTTTGGAGTATAAATGGCAGATTATGTTAAATGCCTTCACGCCACCTGGGCTCAATTAATACATCTCCTTAAAATCAATACTGAAGCAAAAATTAAATGTTATTTAAACATTAAAATGACACAACAATTAAGTGTGTAGATTACAAGGTAAATTATTGGATATGCATATTTGTATGTATTTACATGTATTTCCTATGTGTATTTTATACAATTATTATTGTCAAATTTGAGGCTGGGACAGTATATGTTTGTTTGTGTCTTTCGGCTTTTCCCGGTTAGGGGTCGCCACAGCGGAACTCTGGTCCGCTAATGATTGGCAGTAGATTTTCACGTGCTGGCTTGCCGGGCCTAATGCACAACCTTCAATGAAGGAACGCCCGTTCATGCATGTCGACACACAGAAGATGCTCTAACTGAGAATCGAATGGGCAATGTCTAACTGTGAGGCGACAACGCTACCGCAGCACCACCATGGGTCATGGTTGGACTTCTTATTAAAAACCATGATGTCTGGCTGCTGCAGGGCAAATTCCAGGGATTGGAGTACAAGGCGGCAGCCTGGGACCGGCTGGCATGTGACCTCATCAGGCAATAGATATCGCTGGACAGGTGAACAGGTGCGTCACCATTATGATGACCCAAAGCACAGGAAGAAGGATCTCTTTGCCACTTGGATCCAAGATGCTGAGGCGGACAATGCCCCACAAGTTTGTAAGTATTGTAAGATTGTTTTGCCAAATGCTAGTATGAATATTTGATAGACAGGTATTGTCAATGGAAAAAACTTCAAAGACCAATACACGTAAAGTTCTGTTAAGGCATATTTAATTACTTGCTGCAAGGAGACAAAAACATGCAAATACAAGGATTTGTCTAACTACTAACAGGAAGTATACTTATTCTTATACTGTTTTACAAGACATGGCCTTCTATGGCTGACGTAATCAAACACAACTTTCAGTATTGTTCTACAGCAGATGTTACTCAGATTTTCTGCTGACATGACTAGATTTGTGAGAAACTTTTGAGAAAAACAACCTAGCCTTGGTGGGCACTAATTCGTTTACAGGCTTCTATTGTACAGTGTTACATTTCAAGGTACTCTTCTAACTCAGATACAAGCAAATGCTGATTGCAGTTCATATTTTCAAACAGGCTGTGTCCTAATTCTCTATAGCTTCTACAGCTGTGTATTTTCTCACAGCACAAACAGAGCTTCTTGTCTAAGCTTCATACAAGTAGTATTGTTCTATTCATTATTTTCCTAACATAAGCAGGAATCATCTGCTTCTCAGTAAATTTCCAAGGCACAAGCAAGATTTTAGCTAACAATATAAGGTCAGAAAGCATCTGCAGCTTGTACATATTTATGCACTATGAAATAGAATAAATGTGTTAACCCTTTTCAAGCTCTAAATGCACTAAGCATATTACTAACACACACATTAATACATATTTTTCTGACATTTCCCCCCCTTTTAATACTTTTATTCTACTTTCAAAATAAGCAGAAACATTTTTTTTTTCTTTTCCTAACCTCTTCCACTTAGGATTTGCAGTTAAGAGAGTCATTCAGTTTAAACTCATGAAAGCATTTTCAATCTTTTAACAGTTCTTCAAACTCAGTACTTTGATATAAGGTTTCAGAAACTGACATGTCTATAAAGTCTTTTATCAGTCTTTTCATGCAGGGGATGCCACAACAAACACATACTTCCAGTAGGAGCATTCCTACACAAATGGCAATCAGGATGTTCATTAGGATGGTACCCCACCCCCCAAACCATTTCTGGAAAAAGTCCATCAGTGGGTTTGGGCCTGGTTTGGTCATGGCCGACACTTGCTGAATTACCTCAAGATGATTGTCTATCTCGTGTTTATGGTCAGGAATATATGAACAGCATTCTTCTTGGATTAAAGTGCAAGTACCACCTCTCGCCACTAGGGCGAAGTCGAGAGCCATGCGGTTTTGAAGCACTACAGTTCTCATCACATTCAGTTCATCAATCACCAATTCGAGAGTGGAAAAAGTTGCATTAATCATTACTTCGAGAAGTTTTGACAGTTTTCTCAGCTCCCAGATCGATTTCACTGCTCCATATGCCGGTAATATGCCTGCCCACGATATAACGCTATCACTCAAGTCCATATGTGTCAGTCCTTTGCCTATGGAATGTTGATTTGTCCCACTGGATTTACAGGTTTCTTGATGACCTCTTGGACATTTTGAATTTTTCCTCGAGGTAAAACTGCAGTGTGTCATATGGCTGGAACCAGGTAACCCAAAAAACAGCTGCCATTTGTATACCTTTCTGCCACACACAAAATAACAGTCCTCTACTTTAGTAGTAACTTTGCTATGAATATACACTCACCTTGCATGAAACATTTTACTATCAGTTATAGACAGTTGTTTATAAAGAACAGAATTATGTTTTACTTCAAGTGTTTTGTGCATCAATCCAAGAAATGAATCATAATTTGTATTACAATAAAGATCTACATTGTTACCTTTAGTGTAACATTTATAAGGAACAGTCACATTGCAATTGCTCCAACCCACCTGAACACTATCATTTTTATAAAAACACACAGTTCCCTTTTGTGGAACAGACAAGTGCAATGCTATTTTATTCTGTGATGTTATGGTTGAGGTATCATAAATCAAGTTCTCCCAGGTCTCATTGACACCTAGGGGAACTGTAGTCATTAATAACCCCCCCCCCCCGATATGCTGTCGGCAAAGCTGTGCAAATCCAGCAATTCGAAACATTGAAAGTCTCAGCATACACATATTTAATTGCCTGGTAAGTGTTAAAGTTTGGATGCCAGTCTATGAGTAATGCTTCACGTTTATTCAGTTCAGTCTGTGTGCCTGGGAAAAGGAAAGGCCACAACAAAAAGATTATTGTCGCTAGTACAGTTAACAGGATGATTATGCAATACTTCTGAGAAAAGGGTTGTTCTGCATTCCTGTTTCTTCTGGACTCTATCATTTTTATGCTTGGCATGTGACAAGATTTTTGTCCAGTTCAAAGTTTTTGACTAATTTACAGTGTGTCAGGTGGATCCAGGAGGCGTGCTCAGCTATCTTGACTGCAGTGGGTGTCGACAGAAGCACTTGATATGGACCTTCCCACTTTGGTGATGCCCAATTCTTTTTCTTTACTGTCTTCACCCAAATCCAGGTTCCAGGGGACACTGCCACTTCTGACAGTCTGGTTTGTTCTTTATCTGAAACAGAATTTGACTGCAACAAATGTTTAGAATTTAACAAGTTTCGCATATACTCAGCTAGTGTACTGTCAGCTTCCTGGTCTGCGGGCATGAGAGATTTCCACTGAGGTATATAATAAGCCCTTCCAAATAATTTTTCAAAAGGAGTCAATCCTTTTGCATTCGGAAAAGTTCTCATGCTCAACCTTGCCAGGGGCAGACAGCACACCCATTTTCTCTGTGTTTCTACTATTAACTTCCTTAGATTATTCTTTAAAATCCCATTATGCCTCTCTACTAGCCCTGCAGATTGTGGGTGATACGCACAATGATTTTTTTAAAGAAATACCAAAATGTCTACTTAACTGTTGTATGGTCTGGTTTACGAAGTGTGTACTGTTGTCACTGTAGATCCTTTCCTGAATGCCAAATCTAGGGATGATTTCTTTAACAAGAATTTGGCCACAGTTGCAGCGTCTGGATTTTTAGTCGGAAAGGCTTCCACCCATCTGGAAAACATATCTACAATGACAAGACAATACTTCTTATTTTCACATTTATTCAACTCTATGAAATCCATACAGATAGTATGAAATGGATACGGTGGTGTAGGGAAACTCCCTTGCTTTGGCTTTAACGCCCCTTGTGCATGATGTTTATTACAAACAAGGCACATCGAGCAGAATTTTTTAGAGTAATTTAAGAATCCATATGTTGTGAACACTTGGTTCACCAGCTGTACCATCCCCCCTGTTGATGGCTCAACAAAGCTGCATATCTAAACAAATTAGACGGCAATATCAGTTTCACTTCTTTAGAGATGTACAGCCCCTTTTCGAGAATTGCTCCTCGTTTTACCCATCTTTTTTTTTTAACTTGCGTAGTAAGTGTCTGCATTGTTTTTAACATTTCTAAGTCTAAAATCTCAGAGGGTTGTAATTCTTCATTCAAAAGAAATAGTCCTGAAGCTGCCTGCTTTGCAGCTGTATCAGCTCTCACATTACCTTTTGAAATCCTGTCCTGTTGCTTGGTATGAGCTGTGCATTTACAAATAGCTACTTTCTGAGGTAACTGAATAGATTCTAAAAGATCCAAAATAAACTGTGCATGATTAATTGGTTTGCCAGTAGATGTTATCATTCCTCGATTTTTCCACTGTTGCGCAAAAACATGTACAGTAGAAAAAACATACTGGCTGTCAGTAAAAATATTCACACATTTACCCTTTGCTAATGTACATGCCCATGTCAAGGCAATCAATTCTGC
The DNA here is from genome assembly GCF_019279795.1 of Protopterus annectens. Taxonomy (NCBI): domain Eukaryota; kingdom Metazoa; phylum Chordata; order Ceratodontiformes; family Protopteridae; genus Protopterus; species Protopterus annectens. The sequence goes on from NC_056737.1 coordinate 196,300,552, forward strand.
TGCCTGTGCAGGTAAATTGTGTGGTAAAGATTTCACTTCTATAATGTCAGTATCAGAAACTACTGCATATCCTACTAGGTTCTGTCTTGCAGGACCCCTTTTGCAAGAGCCATCCACGTAGTATGTCACCTCGGCATCATCCAAGGGAACATCCATAAGGTCTTTTCTAGGCAGTGTCTTTTGCTCAATCACCTGCAGGCAGCTGTGTGGTGTGCCATATGCAGGGGTTGGGAGCAAGGTAGAAGGGTTCAAAGTCGTACATCGTTCAATTGTCATATGAGGTTGGCTCAACAATATAGTCATACAGGAAAGATACCTAGCAGGGGAAAGATATGCTACCTTCTCTTGCAGTAAAATAATCATGACTGCATGAGGCACTCTCAATGTGAGAGGGTGAAACAAAACTACTGAGGCCGAAGCCTGTACTGCCATTGCAGTTGCAACTGCTACTTGTACTCAGTGGGGTAAAGACCGTGCCACTGGGTCCATTTGTGATGAATAATAAGCAATAGGGCGTTGCTTGTCCCCATGCTGCTGTGTTAACACTGATGTCATATAACCTTGCTTACAAGCTACAGTTTGGAAAAAACATTTATGATAGTTTGGTAATTCCAAAACTAATGAGGACGCTATTAACTGTTTCAGTTTGCAGAAAGCAGATTCTGCTTCTGGTGTCCATTGTAACAAATCCTGTGCTGCCATAGGCTTTTTATAAATCAGGTTAGTCAATGGTGCAGATTCCAAGGCATAGTTTGGAATCCAACTATGACAAAAATTAGTCGTACCCAGGAAGGACATCATTTCCTTCTTGGTAGTGGGTTTTGGTGCTTGCAAAATCGCTACTTTTCTATCCTCGTCTAATGTCCTACCCTCCTTGGATATTACATATCCCAGGTATTTAACTTGTTTTTTCCAAAGCTGCAGTTTATTTTTGTTTACTTCATGTCCTTCAGTGGCTAAAAATTGTAATAGCGCTATGGTGTCATTTACAATCTTGCTGGGTGGGGGCTGCCAGCAGGATATCATCAACATAAAGCAAAATCTGACTACCTCTTGGTGGGGTAAATCTCGCCATGTTGCTTGCCATTTCTTGTGAGAATATTGTTGGACTTTCACAATACCCCTGTGGTAGTCATGTATATGTATACCTTTTCCCCTGAAATGTGAATGCAAACCAATACTGGCTGTCAGGTTGTATCGGTATCGAGAAGAACGCATTGCTGATATCTACCACAGAAAAATATTTCTGTTGAGGTTTTAAATCATTCAACAAGGTGTGTGGGTCTGGTACCGTAGGTGCCCTTGGTATTACTGCGTCATTTACAGCTTGTAAATCTTGGACCATACGCCACTCTCCATTCACTTTCTTAACAGGAAATAAGGGTGTGTTACATGGTGAATCAGGAGATTCCACCAGCACCCCTTCCTTAAGTAAAGCTGCTATAATAGGTTTGATTCCTACCTCTGCATCTTTTCTTAAGTGATACTGTTTTTTTTGTACTCTAAATGCTGACTTTGGCGTTATAGTAACTGGTCCTGCTGTACGAATAAGTCCTACATCTGATTTTCCTGTTGACCAGAGAGTTTCTGGTATATTCTGTAAGGCATTCTCTTCCTCCTTCAATAGGAGTGCTAATCAGCTGTCCTTGCTAGACTGCAAGTGCACAGCTGGGTGGGTCTGAGTTATCCAATTCAGCTTCTGCATTTGTATTCCCTGTTCTGACAGTTCTAACTCTGTCTGTTTTTCCCATCTCGTAACTTTTTCTCCTAAGTCTACCCATTTTACATTCTTGTCCTTAGTTAAGCTAACGTGTGGTAATCGATTAGATTTATAGAGTGCAAAGAACTCCTGGGGCAATGAACAGCTGGCTACACTGTTCCCTTCCATGTCCCAGTACAGATTACGTAGTATCAATCTGTTTGCATGATTTCTAAACAATTCTTGCTCATATTCCTTATCAGGTCCTGGTGTGTTACAATAATACAGAGTACAGTGCAACAAATGCTGTTTATCAATGTCAAGGGAGGGGAACTTGCTGATGGCTACGTTCATCAGCTCTTCGGTCACTGCCCCTGGACCAGTCGTAACCAAGTCCTGGCTGTACCAATAAAACATTTTACCCTCCATTTGCACTGCAAAGGTATCAATTTGTCGCTGTGCTTCCATACCCTGCATAGTCGGAACTACTGCTATACCAAATAGCTGCATAAGGTCTCTGCCCAAGAGGTTTACTGAGCATTTTGGAGAAATAACAATTTTGCTTTTCTGGGTCAATCCTGAAACAGGATCAGTTATCACAATATTATGGGAGAGGGGCTCCCGATACAGCTGTCCATTAGCTGCTTTCACTAATATGTAATCAAGTGACTCTGAGTTCTCTGGCAGTTTGGAGGGATGTATCAGGGTCCGTGATGCTCCTGAGTCACACAAGAATCTGGCTTCCCTCCCTTCTACCAGGAGTGTAACTTCTGGTTTCATGTCTGCTAAATTGAGCTCTAAGCTCAATAAAGCCAAATCTAATATTTCATTTTCTTCACTATCCGTGACTTCCTGCAATTCTTATATTTCTTCTGTCACATTCTCTACTCCCTCTGTCACATTTTCATTTGTCCCTCCTCTGCTATCCCCTTCTTAGTGATTCCTGACTATCATATAGCCAGTCCTCACCCTCCTTATCTTCCGTGGTTGCTTTCTTGTTTTTCTTGCAATCCCTTGCCAAGTGTCCCTTTTTACCGCATTTAAAACATTCACCCCTTTTCTACCCTTTTAATCATTATGTAACTCCTTATTTTTAACGTGGTACCACAGATTTTGTTACAGTCTCTTCAGAATGACTGCCTACCTGCTCTCTTTCTCTGATCTATGACAAGACAGCTATCTTTTTGTCCCTGACTTGTATAAACAAAGTCTTAACAAAATAAATACAAATCTAGTCCCTGATCTAAAACAGAAAAAAGGTAGATTCACTTTACCTGAGCCTTCGTGATTGATCACCTGGTTCTAGTAAACCCATCCTTCAGTCACAGATCAGAAAGTGGCTGGCCTCTTTTGTACGACAATTCAGTCGGAGGGCTTTTCAACTAAGAAGAACCAATGTGGTTTCTTACCCGTACGGTTTCAAGCCACCTGGCCTGTCTGATCCGAGGCGAAGTGAGGGTTTCCAGTCCGAAGGACCAATCTATCAAAGGAAAAAACTTCAAAGACCAATACACGTAAGGTTCAGTTAAGGCATATTTAATTACTTGCTGCAAGGAGACAAAAACATGCAAATACAAGGATTTGTCTAACTACTAACAGGAAGTATGCTTATTCTTATACTGTTTTACAAGACATGGCCTTCTATGGCTGACGTAATCAAACACAACTTTCAGTATTGTTCTACAGCAGATGTTACTCAGATTTTCTGTTGACATGACTAGATTTGTGAGAAACTTTTGAGAAAAACAACCTGGCCTTGGTGGACACTAATTCGTTTACAGGCTTCTATTGTACAGTGTTACATTTCAAGGTACTCTTCTAACTCAGATACAAGCAAATGCTGATTGCAGTTCATATTTTCAAACAGGCATTGTCCTAATTATCTATAGCTTCTACAGCTGTGTATTTTCTCACAGGACAAACAGAACTTCTTGTCTAAGCTTCAAACAAGTAGTATTGTTCTATTCATTACTTTCCTAACATAAGCAGGAATCATCTGCTTCTCAGTAAATTTCCAAGGCACAAGCAAGATTTTAGCTAACAATACAAGGTCAGAAAGCATCTGCAGTTTGTACAGATTTATGCAGTATGAAATAGAATAAATGTGTTAACCCTTTTCAAGCTGTAAATGCACTAAGCATATTACTAATACACACATTAATACATATTTTTCTGACAGGTATGCATAATGGTGTTATTCTCTCCCCACAGCTACAGAGGAGAGCACTCACAACCTGGAGGCTGATGCAGGGTGTCTGGCCAGGTTGCACCAAGAGTTTGGTGAGTACAGATATATTTTGCGATATATAGTAATATAAATAAGAAATAGTACAGTAGTAACTACCAATAGGTATATTCTGTTTTGAGTGTACTGCAATGAATGTGGTCATAGACCTGGACTGATATAAGTGAGTAATGCCAGGTACAGTTCAATATAGATGGAAGCATGAAACCTGATAACGTTGAGGAAAGAAAGTTACCACTGCATTAATAATGTTAAGGAAATAAAAGTTTATATTTTATTAATAATAATGTTATGATAAGAAAGTACAACTGCATTCATAAATGTTAAGTGAATTCATAAACTGCATTCATAATTATAAGGAAATAAAGTACAACTGCATTCAGAATTGTTAAGGGAATAACGTTAGTATTGCATACATTGTAGAATAACAGCTGTCTTTCAACACCTGCATTATTTAAAGTGTTCATCAATAAAGACTGTTAGATATATATCAATCACGGTTTCATATCACCCCTAATAAAGCTGCATTTTGCCAAATGTTGCGTGTATGTTGGGCTGTTCATCAAGAAATTAAGTATTAGAAGTGATGTGAAGTAAATACGGGAATAATACCATAAAGTGATTGAAGGTTAGCCGATAAAGAACTGTTTTGCTAAAGTGTAGATGTGGAGCTATACTACAAGATATAATGCATTATGATATTTGTTCTGCACTAAGATCTGAACCTAGAATAGTAATGGCTAAGGTATTATAGTGTGTTTCTCTCAGGATTGTCTTGCGTTAACCATTGCATTTCAGCTATATGCATTCCTGAACTTAGTAATGCTGTTGCAGGCAAGTATGATACTGTAATAGCTGTAGACTGCAAATATACCATCTGCAACTGTATATGGGGCAGGTAGGCAACCCAGTACTCTGATATTGTCTGTACACATCACACATATTCCCATCCACTAGGGATTAAATATGTGCAACTGCATTCCAAGTATTAATACACAGTTCATATACTATCTCTGTCATGCATGAATCTCATGCATGTGTGTTCATGTCACTGCAGTCTTGTATGACATTCTACCTCTATTACCAGGTCACACTTTGTTATCAGGTGAGCTCTAGGCATATATTATTCAATCAATATTCAGCAGTAGCACAGTGTGATAAACATTAGGTAGGCTATACATTTTGTCACACACAGACCATTGTTCAAATCCAAGGACAAGTACTACTAAATATTAATAGAAACTGTTATCTATTGTTAACAGACATTCTCCCCACAGGAATTACAGGTAAATAAATGGCTGTATTATTTGTTCAAATGGGTTACCAATTTGTGTGTCCAGAAGTACCAGAATGTTAACAGCAATGCTCAATGCTCAGCAAGGTGATAGGACTGCAGTAAATGAAAAGTCAACATGTACAATACTAATACAAGTTATTAAAACAAATAAAAGTGTTTAATCTTGTTACTGCCGTATGCCAGGTATGTCTGTGAATGTCTGCTTATAGTCTAACCCCATACCTGCCAAGGATGGCATGATAAGCATAAACTCTCTGTACTGTGCAAGATACATGTCTCTCAATTGTCATGCTGTCATGGACTGTGATCACTGTTGCCAAATCCCTGGGACACAATTTAACAGCCAATTGATTTATCTGAATAGCACAGTCACACTACATCAGTCCATAGCACTCTTTGGTAGTCACATATGTTCCCCTGACATGTAATAGTCCCTGTAGCTGTATACCTGTAGGTGTTACAGCTTGGCCCATACTGTTCCATGCAAATAGCTTGAGAGGTATGTAGGTACTACAGAAAGCTACAGGGCACTTGTATACATAAAGTAATGGCAGACCTGTAGAGTATATAAAAATTCTATTGCAAACAATATAGCCTGTACTGGTAGTAATAGCATGAACCCCCCCCCCTACTCCTTATCTGCATCATAATTTATTATTCTTATAAATCGAGTATGGTTTACTTTTGATATATATATGTACTTATTTATTTATTCTACATTTGTTGACCAGGAGTGTCCGACTGAGCTAAAAGAGCCCTTTTTCAGCAGAGGCCCAGGGAGAAAAGCTCCTTATTATATATACAATTATCCAATAGCAAAGTCATTTAAAACATATGAGCCAATACATAATGCATATAGAAGAAAAATATTTTAGCAATATTGTGCTATGAATAAGGATATATAAGCTAGGAAGTTATGTAATGCATGAAGAGTTCTTATTTAGACTAGCTATTAGGTAGCACATGAGCTATACCAGGTTCTCAAAAGCCGTTAGCCGAAAAAGGGTAGGAAGATAATTTGGGATACTTGGTGGAAAAAGAGGGTGATTATGAGAGGGAAAAAGTAGGGAGAAGGATGAAGATGGTCATTTGTTAGAGAGATATATTCAGGAGGTTGAGAACAGTGACAAGTCCAGTGCCCTTTAAAGTACTATTTGGTGGCTGATGTAAATTGTTTAGGATGTTAAGGGTTCTGATTTCAAGTATGAGTTTGTTCTATGCAATAGAAGGGTGGTAGCTATATATTTTACATCCGGATTTGGTCTTGGGTTTATAGATATGCAATAGATCTTAAGTAAAGCTCTGGAGATGTCTAGTTGGAGAATAATGGAGATGAGGGAGGATAGAGCTAGACAGTAAGAGGGCTGAAATAGGATAGAGTGGATGAGTTGGAGCTAGGAGAGGAGAAGCAGGTGGGGTAGTTCATGCCAATTTAGGTATTTTAGAGAGAGAGAGACAGTGATAGGATTTGTAAGTTTGTTGGGCTGCAAACCTAGCTATCTTGTTGTAAGTAGACTCTAGTTTTGTAAGTAGAGAGGTGTTGACATTTGTGAGAATTTGGGAGCAAGTACATTAGGCTGGGTAGGAGGTAAGCATGGGTGAGAGTAATCCTAGCTTCCGTGGTGAGAAACGTTTTGTTTCTGTACAGGAGCCCTAGTTTCTGGTGTTTTTTCTACTACAATTATTTACATGTAGGTCAAATTTTAGTTGATTGTCGAGGGTAATGCCAAGGCATTTCATGATGGATTCCATTTTGAAAGGAGTATTATTTAGAGACATTATGGAGAAGGTGGATTTGATGTGGCTAACAGTCTTGAGGAGGAAGAGTAACACTTCAGTTGTTTTAGGGTGGAGGATAAGCTGGTTATTGGAAAGCCAAGTTTCAACTGAGTTAAAGGATGTCTGGGTAGCTGATAAGAGTTCAGAGGGAGTGCTTGCAATGGTGATGACTGTAGAGTCAACAGCATATTGGCCTAGGTAAGACTGTGGACAACAAGTATCGAGTAGATTGGTGAAGATATTAAAAAGTAGTGGTCCAAGAATGGAGTCTTGGAGGACACCCGTTCTTACTGGGAGGGGAGAGAACAGTGCAGAGTGCCATGTCACTGATTGCAGTCTGTCAGTGGGATAGCTGGAGAACCATGTGACTGGATAAGAGGCAACGTTGAGGTAAGACAGTTTGTCCAGCAGAAGAGAGTGATAGACAGTGTCAAAAGCCTTTGAGAGGTCTAAGAATTACAAGAGATAAGTTTATGGTCATCTCTGGCTAGAGAAATTGAGTTGATGAAGGATAGTAGAGCTGTGGTAGTGCTATGTTTAGGTCGGAAACCATACTGAGCGTGAGTTAGCAGATTTTCCTGTATTAGATATTGCATAACTTGTTTGCGTATGCATTTCTTCAAGACTTTAGAGAAAGGGGAGATTATAGCATCATCATCTCCTTTTGACTTATCCCGGTTAGTGGACACCACGGTGGAACAACGGTCCACAGAACAATTGGCAGTGGAATCTTATGGTGCCAAGTTGCCAGCCCGATGCCCAACCTTCCACAGAAGGCACACACACACTCACATCTAGGATCAATTGAGAGTATACAATTCACCTACAGCATGTCTTTGGGAGGAAACCAGAGCACCCAGATGAAACCCACATGACCACAGGGAGGGCATGCAGACTTTACACAGAAGGCAGGCCAGATGAGAATCAAACCAAAGAACCTCTTGCTGTGAGGCGGCAATGCTAACCACTTCACCACTGTGGCCACCCATGGGAGAGGATAGTAATAGGTCTGAAAATGGAGATATCTGAGGAGTTACCTCCTTTGTGAATAGGTAGTGTGTGGAATTGTTTATAGATAGAAGGAACTTTAGACTCTGAGATGGAGTGATTGATTAGGATAGATACAGATAGAGCAAGAGAGCAAGCTGCTATCTTGAGAAAATAAGAGGGTATGTTATCAGCTGATACAGAGCATGGCTTTAACTTAGAGTGGAGTTTTGATGTAGGTAGTACATTTTAAAGGAAAATGTGTTTGCAGAGTTAGTACTTAGAGTAAGTTCTCAGGAGTTTGGAGGATTAGTATTAGAGGAGTTAGAGTTAGGGTTAAATAGCTTAGATATGGATTCTATAAAATAGGTGTTGAAGGTGTTGGCTGTTTCTTCAGGTGTCCTGTGTGGGCATGGATTGGGGGAAGTAGGATTACCAGGGTGTAGTATTTGGTTTCTCGCGTTCCAGAATTTTTTAGGATCAGATTTTAATGCTGTTGGGGGTTATAATAGAAGTCTTTTTTGTCTTTATTGATGAGTTTTTTTTTGTCTGATTTCTGAGTTCTTTGTATCTTTGTAGATTGACAGGGAGCTAATATTGTACCCATTTTTTCCAAGCCCTATCTCTGGTTTTCATGAGGGTGTGAGTAGTTCTGGATAGCCATGGAGATATGTTAGCTTTTATATGTACTTTCTGGAGCAGGGCTATTGAGTTTAAGATGCTAAGGAAAGTCAAGTTGAAGGCTTGGACTGCTTCATCAAGTGGGAGCTGGGTGAGGAAATTCCAGTTTACTCTAGAAAGGAGGGTTTTAAAGGTTTCAGGGTGAAAGTTAGATAGTTTGTGAGAGAAAATATATCTGTGTGGTTTAGAGAGATGGAGGGTGTATCTGAGCACTTTTATTGGTGAGTGATCACTCAAGGTGTTTGGAAGTGTTTATGAGTTATGGTATTTGGATGAATTTGAGACAAGTATCCAGTCTATAAGGGTGCTAGGTGAGTGTGAGTTACTAGTATGGGTTGGTTGAGAGATTAGTTGTGTAAATCCATATAGATTAATGTGATGTGGAGAGTTAGGATTACAGAGGTTTAGCCAGTTAATATTTACATCCCCAAGGAGGATGGTTTCTTTGGGAATGTGGTGAGAAAGGTATGAGAGAATGTTTTCCAGCAAGGGAATGTTGTCCCCTAGTGGAATGTACATAGCTACTACTGTGATGGTAGTATAGTCAATGAGTTTAAGGTTAGCTGTCAGTAATTCTGTAGGTGGAGTTGGTTGCATAGGATGACCAAGAGTGAGGTTATTAGTGTAAACAATGGCAACTCCACCTCCTTTTTGTTTAAGCGATCTAAGTGAAGTATATTGTATCCAGGGGGAAAATATCATTATTTAAGTTTTGGGTTTTAGCCAAGATTCCATTAAGGCAATAACATTGGGGGGCTGGTTATATATCCATGCATGAAGCTGGCTTACTTTGTTAAGAATGCTTTGGGTATTGATTGAGTAAAAGGAAATTTATTTGTTTGTTATGGATGAGTGGCCAGGGTTTAGGGAGGCATTTTGAAAGGTAGCAGCGTTAGGCATTGGTCCTGGATTTGGGTGTATGTTTCTTGACATAATCAGGGATGCATGGTGATGGTAGGATTTAATTTTTAGTTGGTAATAAATCAAGTACTTGGTCTTGTTTTTAGATGATAAGAAGTGGGAGGGAGGAATTGTTATTTTAGGAAATAGGGTATTGATGGGAAAGATGGATGTAGAGACAGCTACCGATTGCTGTGGATAGGAGAAGCTGTAATCTGGGGGTAACTGGGATCTTTATGAAATTGTGATAAAAGTATGGGAAATGATGTAAGAGTGAGTAGGAGGAATAGTGGAGGCAGGAGCAGAGTAGACAGGACTGAGATAGGCATGATTGAGAGGGAAAGTATTCTGGGTTGGAGTAATAGGTGGAAGAGATGCCATTAAAGGGTTGTTTTAGAAAGAGAAATATGTAGGTGGGAGAGTTGTGATATGTATAGGAGGTGGAAGTTGAAAGAAATAAATTGATAATGGGGAAGGAGCCTAGAAGGGTATTCAGATATGTACAAAGTACGGGAGGAGAAAGTTGTAGGAATATGCTGGGTTACAGGGAGGGGAGGGGTATGGGGGGATAAGGTGGTTAGGTATAAAGGAAATTATATGGGGGATGGGTGGGAATGGGAGTGGTATGTGAGCGAAGTCAGCCTAAGTGCAGCGAGGGCAAATGGTGTGGGGATACACCTGGGAATGGAGGATAGCCTGAAAACCAATCAGTGAGTACAATACTGTTTCAAGGGAAGATTTCAACCAAATTTAGAGTGAAAACAAGCAAGCTAGATATGAGGGAAGAAAAACAGTCTTTTTAAAAGGGGATATTTTGTTCACTGGGAAGGAGTTAATTAGTAAAGTTATGCCAGAGATTTTAGTAAAAAAAAAAAAATAAATTAAGAGTTAGGGGTGGGTGAGGTGAGAGAAAAAGCAGGCTGGGAAGTGGAAATGCTGACGCTCATGATAACGTGCTCTCCATGGAGAAATTACCCTAATAATGCCAGTAGTCTAAGTAAATACAGATAGTGTAGGATAATTAGGTTTCTATTAAACATATCAGTTAATTTATTTGCATACTTAGTAATAGTCTTTGGAGGTAGTTTTGAGCTTGAAACTGAGTGTTGGAACCGTTCTGTTATTCACAAAATGTTATGTTGGGCCTTGTGTTTTATTATTGTTATGTATTACACTGGTTGCATACTAACATACCTTGTTGAATTACCTATGTTGTTGGCCTTATGCCATAAATCTTACTGGCATGCTGTTATAATACTGACTGTTATCCCTATTATTGTTGTGTTCTATATGCAATGGCATGTTATGTTACTGTGTTATGTGGTTTGTTCTGCATGCTGTTACAATTAACCACGTTCTCTTCATTACTAACCTATACACTTTGAAAAACCTCAACACCATAGCTTGACTGAGTAGGCTGGTTCCTGCTGATCCACCTACCCTACCTCAACTGCCCATGGCACCAGGTCCCAGCATGTCTGGGACCAAACCTGGAGCTGCCCCCTCCACTGGTCCTGCACAACCTATGGGTTGAACCACCTCTGCGAATGGGGCCCGTCCCCCCCTTGGAGTGGGCATGGAGAGGGTGTGGTCATCCAGCAGCAGACCCCAGGGATCATGTGCAGGATTATCCAGTGTGATTTGGACAACCAACTGTGCCAGAATGAAGAAAGACTGGCCAACCTGGAGAAGCAAGCTTGCCCCGGCACCCAGCCCCCAGCACAGCCACCTTTGAGGTTGTGAAGGAGGAGTGGTGACTGCCAATGGGTGGGAAGCTCAGTCCCACTGTGGCCATCTGAGGGCACTTGGTTCTCCAATTGCACAACATCCTCCCCATCCAAGGTGATTACCCCCTCATGTGTCATACATCACCCCTATTTGCTATTTTGTCTGTCTTGTCTATTTGTAAATGCTACCTCTTGTACTGACCTTACCTCCCCATATGTACCTATATCCCTTCCCCAACATTCCACTCTGTCCTTAAAAAAAAATGGAAATTTGTCTCACAAAAAAAAAAAGAAATCACCCCATACATAGCTCTCAATTTCACTCACATCTACACTGCCCACAATCAATCTTTACAGCAATTTATCAACAAGGTTATGTCACACACACCCTTCCCTCTGGGATGTGAGGTTCCAAATTCAAAATTGTCCACAACCTGCACAGCTGTTGCTAAACAAGAAATGGAGAGCTATGGTCCTTTCCTACACCCATCCTGCACATCCCTACCTGCCTTTCACATTATTTTTCCTCCTGCTTGCCCCAATTTTACCACTTTCCTATCACCCCTTTTTCTTTTCTTTTTTTGGAAATAGGGAGGTTTTAAATGGAGCTAAGTGTTGCACCACAGTGCATCACGCAAACCCTCTTACAGCTGCTTAAAACTGCTTTAATCGCCTTCTGTCTTTCTGACAGTTTTGCACATCAGTAAAACCACCACCCCTGCTACAAATTAGGACATAGTGCATTAGCCCACTAGGACACTCAGCTTGGAAGAGTGACAAGTGTTTCCATAAACTTATCCTGAGTATCAGTGATGCACATCAGAAAAAAAGTCAGCACTGCCAAATCTCAAACCCAGGACCCTGTCAATTACAGCACAGTGTATAAGCCCACTAGGTCACACAGTTCTGAGTGGAAGCAGGTGTTTCCATAAACATAAACTGATTGCCAGTAATGCACATCAGCAAAAATATCACCTCTGCCAAGTCTCAAACAGGACACTGTCAACTACAGCACAGTGCATTAGCCCACTAGGCCACTCAGCTCGGAAGTAGAGCAAGTGTGTCCATAAACATATTCATAGTGCCAGTGACACACTACACATATACTTGGAAAAATGACAGTGCACTTGGGACTGTGATACAGACACTAAGTCAGTACACAGCCAAATAAATGTTGATGGATGTACATGAGGCCTAGGATATCAGGTAGAGCTGACAACTGCACAGACTGTTGCAGAATGTCCACAGTTGTGCCACCTACATTTGGCATGGTTGTCACACAACCTGTGCTGTGTGCTGAAGTACTGGCAAGTCAGTACACATTGAGATTAGAAAGTCATGACAGACAGTTCAGTGTCACACATCATACCCATCTGAGCACACATGTTCATGCGAATCCTGTGTAACAGATGGTATGCATGCACATATGTATTGCAAATACATCTGCTATAGTATTGACTCAGTAGCTCAATCTGTTACATTCCTAGCATTCTTAACATTTATACACCCACAGTCCTGCCTTCCATTCCACTGTATTATGTGTCAAGTACATGGTTGCCAAAACAATTAAATGATTGAGCCATGCAATATTAAGCAGAACTGGTTGCTGCTACTGCAGTCACTGCCACCCATATTAGCATGGCAAATGCCTGTAGGTTGGAACACACTTCACAAATATGTATAGGTGTCCTAAATGTCACTTACCACTCTCTGGATGGCACTATTACATAACATATGTGCCAGAGGCACATGCCTCACCTGGATGGTTATGGGTACCCTCACCCTGGCTATGCTGTCAAAACAGAGCTTACACTGCTCCCTCACTCACATATACAGCCTGCTGTCCCTTAATGGGTTCACAATCCCCAGTATGACTCCTAGGCAGAATGCAGCAGCTGCAGCCTGCAATATATATCACTATGTTCAGCTACTTGCTACAGACCTACCATACCTCCCAAACACCTAAAACAGGGAATCAACACAGCACCCATACCTAAAGGGGTGGGGGAGTGTTAAGTGACAGGGACATGTGCAAAAGTCTTTCCCTACAAACATATACAGCTGATAGACCAGCAGCTACTGCAGCAGCATGCAGATTCTGATGCAAATGATGTATGACACTCATATCTGTCAGTCTCCTTACTGACCTCAACCCGCATTGTTAAACAGTAAACTACCATATAACAGAAAGTCTGCTCACAATGGCCAAAAATATCATGCAAAACTGTGGACATACCACATAAATCCAAACAATGAACAGTATTTCTACCTACCCTCTGTGATGCTGTAGTCCCCACACCTTGATAATGTCCTTCTCACAGGCCAGGAAAAGGGCCAAGGCCTAAATGAAGGCCTGAAGTACAGCACTGTTTTGCAATGCCATTGGGTAATGAAAATGCAACCCAGCTATTCTGGATGCAATTAGCAAGTCTGAGCCACAGATCCATGCACAGGCAATCACCTGTTCATGAATATTACCTACTAAAGGCAAGCTGCTGCCTATGGTAATCAGGTCTATGACTTCCAGTATGGAGATAGACTGCACTATCCTAGCATTATACCACAGGAGTACAGCACTATACCAGTTATGTAATAGAATTCCCCATGTAACGGGGCACAGATTGGCAGATGCAGTCATAGGAAATAGGAATTAAAACACTAGGTCTGTATTATATAGCTTAGAATGACATGTTACTGTTAGTCAGCTGTCCAGCACCTACAAGCTTCACCTTTGACTCTGTCTACTGTGATATAGATCACAGATCTGGCCCCTGAGGTCCCCCAGCAATGGTCAGCTCATGTACGAATGCTACTGGAATGTGTATTAGACAATAGTGACACTACGTACTGGTGGATACAGCTTCCATATCACCTGATGTGCTGTCAGTCTGCTCCTATCAGTCTGTGAATGTCACACAGGCATAGTTCAAACATTGTCCAGGTTTACCTTACTGTTCCTGTCATACTTTGGCTAGGTCACTCTGTACTGAACACTTGTATCTCGTTGCCTGAGAGCTATGGCTAGCATATCTGTCAATCCCTTACAGCAGGTCAGCAGATTATAGCCAGTGGTTGTGGGGGGACACAGGCTACACCTCAGCAATAGTGTGTACATATCGAGCATGCAACGTAAGGGAATGGGTACAGTACCAGATAACAAAGTACCATAACTGTTTTCTGAGGTGTCTAGCATGTGACAGCCAGATTCCTCACAGTCTGGAAACAACCATTATGTATTGTCCAACTGTTTTCTAGTCATCCACATTTGTCTGGCAGAGGATCCACATATATCAGGCACATGTACACATTCTGCAAACATCTGTGTACTGCGGAAGTTGGACACCTACAAGGAGGATACCCTACAGCATGTTTGCAGTGCTGTCTGTAATTGTGTCACATAGGTGTTGCTGGACTGTCCACATACACCTGTAGTACACTCACCTATTTGTCGTATGGTGGCTGTATGACATGGTACTGGAATGTCGCCCATAGGGGACACACACCACAGTAGATGGCAGTGATGGGTGTGGACATATAACAACTCAGTCTGCCACAGCACACAGGGCCATAACTGCTATACTTGGATCATATGAGGTTACCAGGCTATTGGCCCTAAGGCCATCATAAGCCTTCAGCACCTAATGCCCCAGTCCAACAGGGACACAGATGGTATCCCAAGGGTGTATGTGCTATTAACCATCCAGTTATCCAGGTTTTGCTTGAAAAGGTGTAAAGAGGTTCTCCGCCTTATGTAGACAGGGTGTCCATTCCACCACTGTATAAGTGTGTGGGACACATATCTGACCCGACAACAAGTCCTGTTGATATCACAGACCAGGTTGAGGACATGTGTGTGGGTTAATACAGTGGAGCTTGACTTGCAGTTGTGCAGCAGCCCCATCAAGGAGGGCCTTACTAGGGGGTAATACAGGGATGTTATGAACCCCATGTCCATTGATGACATACCGTTACATATGAGGTGATCCATGTAGAAGGCTTTCCTTGCAACGGAAGCAACATGATGGTCAAATGTCATCTTGCCATCAACCTGTGTGAACAAATAACTGTCAAATGATTGTGTGCTTAGGATGTTGTTAGTACTGTGATATGTGGGGACGTCACTCTCCCCAAAGGGGATGATGCTGCATTTTGTGGCATGCAGCCTGAGGCCATGTTTCTGGCACCAGTCATGTGTCTGCATGAGACCTTCTTGGTACATGTCCACATCACCAGGGAATTTGGTCACAGCACCCAGCAGGCATTCTTCTGCAAACATGGTCACCTGTAGCCCACTGGTTGTGCAGTGCAACTTAGAAGGATAAATCACACATAACAGAGGCCCAAACACAGAAGACTGGGTTACACCACTAGTTATGGGTCCACCACTTGAAGTAGCTTTCCCTCTGTGGACTAGGTGAGTTCTGTCAGTGCTTCAGTGTGATACCTATCTGGTAACTTATGCACTGATGCCTAGTTGGGAGTGTATATCTATTATGGGCAAGTGGGGAATACGGGCAAAGTCTTTGGCCAGGTTAAGGTAGGCAGTGTTCACTGTCTTCCCCTTGTCCTTGACTTTGGTGACTGTGTCAAACAGGTCAACCAAATGTAACAGACATGGCCCCCCTTGATAAAGCCTAACTGTATGGGACCAGTTGTGTGGAGGTTGCCAATGTCCTTGTTAATGAAGTTCATTATAAACTATTCTATGGCCTTGCAGATCAGCTTAGCTAGGCTGATGGGTCTATAATGTGCTGGATTGGTGGACACCCCACCTTAGTGTAAAGGGGTGACAGTGGGTGTCCTCCACTCTGCTGGGACAAAGGCAGTATTCAGCCATTCATTGAATACAGTGCCTTCTGTTGCTGTAAGGTCATACTTTGGGTCATGTAAGATGCATCCTATGATCTGCTTGGCTCCCATGGTGGCTGTATACCACGAATTTAAGATGGTAGTGATGATCTGTTCCCTACATATAATGGGAAGGGAGCAGGTACTGGGAATGTCCTGATGTACTGATTGGAGGGACAGGGGTGATGCTTACACTGACTCTGTCAAGCATGCCATACCTACAGCACTTGTATATCTGGTTTCCTTGACCACCACTACTGAGCAGAGCTGAGTGCTTCCTTTGATGTTGCAGAGATATGTGAGGAAGGAGATAGGATTGTCTGTAGTGGGTGCCACCAATGTGGGCTTGGGGTTTGCTTTGCAGGATTACAGTAGTGTTCTTATTTGCTTGTGTGGGCTAAGGAGACATTGCTTCAGATTGGGTACCTGCTCCTTCTTTGTCTGGGACAGAAGTATGCCATCCTTGTTATACACACTACTTATTGCAGATGTCCATCAGACAGGTTTACATATCCTTCCAGAGGATGATGTAGTTCTGTTGTGTATACCTGACTCCATCCATCTATACAAATGCACATATAGCACTTTTGTGTATTTTTGGATATTGGTGCCAGTTCCTACATAGAAGGTGGGGGCTGCAAAGCTATGCCATCCTTTAGGAGGCTGCATTCAACTTTGGTGTTGTTTGTATGTCTGATCCTAGCTAGATGTGTATTATAGGACATGGTGACTGCAAATGTGACCTCTTTATGGTTGGTTTGACCCTGGAGGATGATACTGTAGGGATGTTGCAGTGATTCCCCATTTTGTTTAATATAAACTCTAACAGACCTTCACCTCTTGTGGGGGTAGCACCTAGCTGCTCCGAGGTGTTTGCATTTCCACTGTTAATGGATCTCTGGGCATTTGTGTGCTGGCATGTCTACATCCTCCACTGTATGTTTGGGTAGTTAAAGTCATCCAGGATCAGGGTGCAGACTCAAATCCTGATGAAGTTGATCAGGTCCATATAGGTAGAATGGGCTTCCTGGTAACATGTTGGGGCAGGTAGCTGCCTATGCTTTGAATAGGTGTCTTTGCAATACTTAACTGCCCCTGCAGTCCCCCCTATGTGTCTTACTGCTTAAACAGCCTGAAGGTGTGTATGTCTTTCATATATAGTGAAACCCCATGTCTTATGGCTTTACTGCCCACACCTTGAGGTATGACAGTATGATAGGATGGTTGACCATGTGAGACTGGGGTCTTCTCTGCAGGTTTAAACCACATGTCTGTGACTGTACAGATGTCAGCATTTCACAGGGTTAAGACTGCTTGCAATGAGCATAGATTTATGTTTAGACCCCTAACGTTTAGCAGCATGGCATTCACTTTGTGATGTGCTGTCAGTTGTATGATAGTAGTGTTAACCTCACCACTTTTCCTAATAAAGGCACTATGGGGTGGCAAAAAACATTGCCAGATGCCTGAAGGCCAGTTGAGACAGATGGAGGCCTTCTCTGGTAAAGCATCGTGGTCTGTTGATCATATCATCCCAGGATGTCAGGTACTGGATCCCCATGGAATGGCACCGGAAATTAAGCCAATTGTTAAAGTCAATCATTTCCTGATTGTATTGCAGCATCATTCTGGGTGAGAGCAGAATGCTGCATAAGGCTAGGGACATACCTGCCTGGGACACATAATCAGCGTGCTCAATCATGTCTCACTGCATATAGCCCAAGGAGGTACATCTCAGGTCAGGCACTCCAACATGGACTGTGACATACTCATAACAGTAACTGTTGTTGAGAGACAGCAGTGTGTATATGATATGATAGATTCTGGCACTTGACAGACAAGTCATTGTGACCTTCCCCATATACAGCCTGGAGAGAGTCATATTTGTGTGTCTCACAATGGAGTCTGCTATAACTAATATGTCTGATTAATGGTGACACCTTTGTGGCTGTGGGACACAGGTGTGTGGGTATGTGTGGTATGTGCTATGAAGGGCTGTGGAGTTCATGTGTGTTTTTGTCTCGGCGGTCTTCTTTGTATGCGGATGTGTATATTGAGGACCTCCGCATATGTGGGTGTGTGTTGTGTAGGTGTGGGTGGTGTGTGAGGTGTACTAATTGTGTTGACAACCTGTTTGGTGCCACATATGTGGGCTTGAGAGGGAGAGAACATGGACTGTAGGTTCCTAATGTCATTGCATCTGCCATAAATTGTGTTCCTTGGTGGTATTTGTAGATGGTTGTCCATGTACATGAGGCAGTTGCTACACTGTGCGAGGATACTCATATCAACCAGACTGGCAGGGAATACTATAGCACATTGTCAAGCCATATTTTCCAGAATCTGAGGGAGGAAGGCCAGGGTGACCTAAGGGGTGGGCCTACAGCCCAGGTGTTTAAAACAAAAGTAGGAGGCTGACACTAGTACATACAATGTAGACAGGCTATAAACAAGCAGTAATAGTTGCAACCAAAATGATGCAGTTGAACATCTTAAAGAACATGCAGCAACTAGCATGAAATAGCAATATCAGGAGGGTAATGCATTATTTATTTCTACTTTGTTGCTGCTGATAGCCACATACATACAGTGGTGATTGATTATGGGGTATAATGTGGTAGTTAGTGGAGGGCAGTACTAGAAAATGTGGATGTGCAGGGGGTGCACAATATGGAGAGCTATGTACGTGGCCCTGTGATGTGTTCCACTCTTCTTTTCTTTCAGGAGTGATGTACAGATGTAGGAACCCATCATTTTCAGCAGAGGAGAATGATACCATACTTGACAGACTGAGACTCCATTACCAGATCCTGCTGTTGAGGAGTTGCCATAATCAGCAACAATGTGCTGCACTGTGGGCAGACCTCATAGCATCTGTAAATCACATTGGGCTACAGGAAAGGAGCTATGAGCAGGTTCAACACCAGGCCACTGATATGATAAATAATGCATGGCAAAGGGACTGTGCTGGTACTGGTGGAGGGCATGCAACACAACAACCACTCTAGGCCACAGAGGAGTTCCTGGAAAACATGGGTTCAACCACCAACTCGCAACGATCCATCACCCAATATGTTGTGGAAGTGGATTGCACAGCTTCCACAGTGGAGGAGCATCCAGGTAGGCTTGTGTGATCATCACTTTAATATTTTAGCAGTCATAGTGGCAGCCTCTGCATACCTGTACATGGATGTCTGGTCAATGTGCATTTGGGGGGATCTTTAATGCACACATGTGCACACATAGTGTGCATGTCAGCAATGTGGGCAGTATCACAGTTCATACTGTACATGTTGTTATATGCACATATTATCCTGTACCAATGCCACATTGGTGTCTGTTCACAATACCCTCCACCACAATTCCATAGGTACCTCTGATGTGGCCAGAGTTCATCACCCCATAGCCAGTGAGTGTGATGCTGTTTTGTTATGGCTCATCTATACGCTAGGCACGTTAAGGGCTGTTAGTTTGCCATGGATCCAACTGTTAAACTTGGCCATATTGCAATACCTGTATGTTCAGTTGTGGAGGGGTTCATTGCAGTGCATTACGTTGGTAATCACAGTAACATATTTGCAGGAGCTGTAACATATTTGAAGGTATTTTTGTGAAGGTCTAGACAGTGCGCTATAAAGAGGAGGCATTAGTATGGTGGACACGGGTGCACTGTCTGCTAGGTGAAGGTCCATCACATACACTGACATGTCACTTATCTCACACGTGCATAGTACTTGCAACATTAACTAGATGTAGCTGCACTGCATGTTGTTAAGGGCCTGTTTTGTCTGTGTCTGTTGTGGTCTGTATGTGTGCTGTGCATGGGATCAGTAATAAGGGGTAGTATGTAAAATGCAATTGTGTGTGTGTGTGTGTGTGTGTGTGTGTGTGTGTGTGTGTGTGTGTGTGTGTGTGTGTGTGTGTGTGTGTGTGGATCAGCAGACATAATAGTGCAGGGATTAATGTAATCATGTTGTCTTCCTCCTCACAGGTGACCATGTGGGTTGGAGTCTGTCCCCCTCACACCCTGATGTCAGTGTCTTATTGTACTCTGAAGATAATGGTGGCCACAGTGAGGCAAATGTGGGGTTGTTAAGGGCTGAATATGTCCCGTAGGTTGACATCCCATGTCTGCCCCCAATGTCCCTGCACACAGTCAGTATGCCCACACATACCCAGTCCCCTGTGGCCACAGATACTGGACAGTCAGAGGGTGGTGGCATCAAACAGGAAAATGTGTCAACTATGGCAGCTGTGACTGTAGATACTAGCCATAGCCAGACAGCTGGTGAGGTCCCATACAGACAGATTGACAGGGGTGCTCGAAGGAGGACTGCTGCTTATCCACCAACTGTCACAGGTGTCACATCATGTGTCATCCAACACATGTTTTGGTCTGTCATGGAGGCACAGACACATTATGAACACAACACCAGACAGATGCTTAGGATCGTGGGTGCATCACTCCCTGGCATCTATGACCCCATCCATGGAACTGGTGATGCCCTACATCATTTTGTCAATGTAGTGAACAGATGGTGGGGTGAGACATTGTCACTCCTTAACCATGGATTTCAGTGCCTGAAAATGTGGTGGGAGTAAGGTGTCAAACACATGGACATAGATCAGCAATAATATCAGCTGAGAGCTCACGTGGTAGTGCACAGTCACACTCCCATAGTGGCAGTACCACCAGCACTACTGAAGGGAGGGTGCTGTCCACAACACAACATGGCAGGACATGGGCATGTGGTCCTGGGCAGTCCCGTGAGGGATACGGGCCTGGCAGACCCCAGTCGCCAGCAGCAAGTAATACCGCATCTGACCCTGGGCATGGTGATGCCAGTGTCACTCCTGGCAGAACCAGTTCTTGTGTTCATGGCCAGAGATTGTGACCTGTACATTCTGCCACATACAGTCCCCTGCTGTCCAACATACCCTCATGTAGGGCTAGCACATGGCTTGATTGTGTACACGCACACACTCACACATCACTGTCACATGCAGGTCACTACCAGACACACACAGCTCTTCTCCATGTCCCAGCTGACCAGCACCTTTCCAGACACACACACATGATGTCAACTGTGTGGTACAGACTAGGCCTTTGGCAATCCCACACCACACCCTGTGCATGTGATGAAACCTGTGCTACATCCCTGTTGTCCATACTGATGATGTAGGGACATGCAAATATGTTTTTGATGCACAGGATGACTATAGTACAGTTAATGACAGTTTGTGGGGCAGTAGTGTTCTGCCCTGTAAGGTGCTGTCTGCTGGCATGTGTCATGAGTACACATCAAAGTGTATGTACCTTTGTTCCATGATGCTGTGTTGCTGTTAGTATTGCTGACTGACTGTTGTCTCCCACACCTTTTTCTGTTTCGGTTCTAGGGGTCTGTGTGTCTACACCATGGAGAGCTGGTGCCAATACAGTGGCTCAGGATGGCATGGTGGCAATGCAGAAATATGACTTAGCCAAGGTATGGCCGTAGATGTGCATATTTTCATAGGTGTGTATATGTGGAACAGTGTGTCAGGGAGGATGGGGGTAGACAGCATAAGCTTTCATGCATACCCTATGACACAATATGCTACTCATGATATATGTGACCTGGGAGTTCAGTAGGATCATAGGTTCATAGAATCATAGAAGGTTACTAGAGTAATGTCCCTGTGGCACTTACAAGGCTAGCCATCATTTTATCCCTAGTAAGAAACTTCAATCAGCACCTGTTGCCCCTATCAGTGGGGGACACAGGTGGGACCTCTGGGACAGGATTGTGGTTTCCCATCCACTCATCACGGTTGCGCTTGAAGTGGGCCAGCATGGTTCTCTGTTTGACATGTATGGGAAGTGTATTCCTGAGACAGAGCAGCCTCTAAGAGACAAACCTGTCTCACCAGCAGGTTGTGTTGTTGTTGGATATCAGATTCAGGCCTGTCACACAGGTAATGCATGAGGGGTTAGACTTACAGATGTGGGGCAGCTGTAGTAGGGCAGGGTCCAACATTGCCTTGTAGGTGTGACACAGACCACCTCTGAGCATCCTGTCCAATACCAAGTGGAGCAATAGTGGTTTGAGCCTATCTGCATGAGACAGGTGTTGGAGACCATGGATTACCATTCTGAGATATTTCTGTAGCCTTTCCACTTGGTGCAGATGTCTGGATAGGTACATACCAAATGAAGCATTGTAGTAAAATGCTGTTATACAGAGTGAGTGAGATGTATAGAGAGGCAATGACTACCTTTTTTTCTGGATGCAATCCTTTTACCTATGAGATGAACCATGTACAAGGCTTTACCTACCACTGATGTTATATGATGGTTGAATGGGAAATTGTTCTCAGCCTGAGTACCCAAGTCTTTCAACACAGGTTGTGTGTTTAGTGGGTTGCCGTTGATGTGGTAAACAGTGGGGCTGAGTCTTTGCCAAATGGTTTCATGATAGAGGTTTTCACATTTAGCTTGAGGCTAGGACCTTGGCACCAGTCCGTAGTTGATGTAAAACCCTCTTGGAGTAAGTTAACATCATTTTAAGGAGTCACAGACAGATAGCACTCAACTTACAGTCATCCACAGCACCCAACATACACTCATCCACAAACTTGTTCAGTACCTACAACTGTAGGTGGTGGCAGATAACATTCATGCTTACATACATGTGGGTTATTTGGGGACAGCAGCTACTCATAGGGCCTTAAAATGTATACATATTGCACACATATAGGCAAGACAGACTATGTTTGCCACCTTATCAGATGCACAATGTGGGACTTATTTTTTTAGCAATGTCAGAGTTGTCAGGAGAAGCCATACCCACAGCAAGAGCAATGGACACAACCTCACTTTTTTCACAATATAACAGCTTAGTTTTGTAGCATTTGCCTAGATTATGCTATTTCTAATAACATTTAGGTGTTTGTGCTGTAAAATGTCTGTTTATGCAAGTATTACAGTAATGTAGGAAACATTTGTTGTCTTACACTCTTGGGACATTTGTATTGTTTTAGTTTTTATAGAACACACCTGTCCAAACATGGACTACAACTTGCGCAGTGAGACAGCTGGTAACTATAACACAGTCACACTGCTACTAGCGAATGGGTGTACATGCACACACACAAACTGCACTTGTTGAGATTAGAATCCCTACCCATTCAGTTGTAAATACTATAGTGCTCCATAATACCCATTCAGTTGTACAATACTATAGTGCTCCATACATATCGCATGCACCACAGAGCTTAGGTGTTTTCTGAGTGTCTGCCACTACTGTTCAGGTAGATGTGATGTTTAGGTGCTGTAAAGGTTGCCAATGGGGGGTTTAACAGACCCTTGAAATTGTATAAGCATCACACACAGGCAAGACAGCCATGCTGTTGTGGGCTGATATGCTTACACACACACACACACACACACACACACACACACACACACACACACACACACACACACACACACACACACACACAGTTGCCAGTTTAGAGAGTAGAACTTCTATCTAGTTATATATACTATAGTACTATGTACTTATCGCATGCACCACCAAGCTAGTGCACTTGGAGAGTGTCTATCTGTGCTTCTAAGGTGGATGACATCAGTAGACCATGAAACTGTTGCTAATGGGGGGTTAACAGGCCCTTAAAATTGTATAACTATCACACGCACACATACACACACACACACACACACACACACACACACACACACACACACACACACACACACACACACACACATTGCTAAAAGGAGATATGCTTACACACACACATATGCTTACAGAGTTGCTTGTTTGGAGAGTAGAGCCCCTATCTATCTAGCTATATATACTATAGTACCACGTACTTATCACATGCCACTGAGCTTATGTGTTCAGAAAGTGTCCCAATGTGCTTCTAAGGTGGATGAAATCAGCAAGCCCTGTAAAGTAAGTCAATTTGGGAGTTAACAGGTAGGCACGGCCCTTAAAATGTAATAACAATGCACACACATACACACTGCTGTAAGGGGGTATACTTATGCATACACACTCACACAGTTGCCATTGTTGGGATTAGAAGCCCTATCTACCTAGTTGTACACAGCACAGTGCTACTTACTTATCACATGCGACACTGAGTTTAGGTGCTTGCAGAGTGTCTCAATGTGCTTCTAAGGTGGATGACATAAGCAGGCCCTGTAAAGTAAACCAACATGGGGATAAACAGCTAGGCACAGGCCTGAAAATGTATGAGCATTGCACACACATAGCCAAGACATACACACAGCTGAAAGGGGATATATTTATACACATGAACACACACTCAGTTGCCATTGTTGGAATTAGATCCCCAACCTATCTAGTTGCATACACTATAGTGCAATGTACTTATCATATGTGCCACTGTGGTTATGGGGCTTGAGAGTGTCCCAATGTGCTTCTAAGGTGGATTATATCAGCAGGCCCTGTAAAGTAAGCCAATGTGGGGATTAACAGGTAGGCACAGGCCTGAAAATGTCTAGCATTGCACATGCATAGGCAAAACAGGCATGCTGCTGCAAGATGATATACTTATGCATACACTCACAGAGTTGCCATTGCTGGGATTATAGCCCGTATCTATATAGTTGTATAGAGTATACTGCTACGTACATATTGCATGCACTACACAGCTTATGTGTTTGGACATTGTCTGCCACTGCTGTTGGGGTGGATGACATCAGCAGCTGTTGACAGGGAAGCCACTGTTGTGGAGGACACTAGTCACAGGGCCATAAAATGATTGACCATTGCTCAGACATAGGCCTGCTGTGTGTGTCTATAATGCTGTATGTGGAATATCTATATACTCACACAAAAGGTGGCTGACAGGAGATTAGAACCACTGCCTAACTAGTAATGCACACTACAGCTCACTGCACCTGCTGCACGTGCCACTGTTAACAATAAGAGTGCAACTGGCTGCAGCACTATATCACTCTATACCTTTCTATGTCTTTCTCTCTATCTCTCTCTCTCTCTCTCTCTCTCTCTCTATATATATATATATATATATATATATATATATATATATATATATATATGTGTGTGTGTGTGTGTGTGTGTGTGTGTGTGTTACTTTTAGATGTGTATCTATATAAAATTGTACAGATACATATATATCATTTATGTGCCACATACTGATAGATAAGGGTAATCATGTCTGATGGGGATAGGGAGAGACAGTTAGGTATACATAGTTGTCTGTATGCACAGAGATATATTGACATCTCAGTTCTATAGGCAGATGAGTCTTCAGACATGGGCTGAAATTAGCTAAGTGTTCCTCATGCCCAGTATGACTGTCAGTACTTACAAGGGAACTCCAGGCTAGACCTACCTGTACTCCAGTCCAGGATTTAGTATGTGATAGCCAGATGGCTGCTGCACCTGATTACACAGTCCAGCCCCTCCCTGATAGCATGCCCAAGGGATTCCCCAGCTGTGTACTGGCCGTGATATCTCACTCATACCTAGGGTGTGTACAGATTGTATTAGACTGAACAGTGTTTTGTATCTTATGCCTGGTACATTTTACATGGCAATGTGATTTCCTGGTACATCAGTGGCAGATCTTTATAGACTGATGTGAGGAACTGCTGACAGATATTTGAGTTACTGACTCCATACACAGCAGGGAACTGATTCTACTGCACAACCTGTTCTACTCTACACTTTCTACATTTGTCTGACCAGTAGTTTATCCTTTTCCTTATCTGTTGCCCTTTATCCCGCTCCTGTTCCTGGCTTTTCCACAGTTGCAGCTCTATGTAGTTGTAAGTATGCTGTGACTGGGGTACAAAATGTAACACCACACACAGGGTTACAGACTTCACACCTCTGACTGTACCTGTTTTTCAGGATGTCCAGCACTGTGCCCCTATGTCTGCTCTGGTTCTCAGACAGTTTGTGTTGTATTGGTATTATAACGCTACATGGTGCCCATACCTCTCAACCTGTTAAAGCAAGACATCTGGACAAAGCCATATGTAAAAGTGGGATACAGGCCCAATGGTAGGGACAATTTGTTCATATTGCTCTTACAAACTGAGACAGTTAGTTGAATAACAGGTTTTGTATTAGCATTAATTTTCTGATGAGTATGAAGTCTGCATCTGAAATGTCTGTCATTATTTTCTAACATCAGACTTTATTGATTTGCCACTAATTTTCCAGAAAACTGCAATGTTATGAAAAGCGGAGCAGACAAATGAGGCTAAAATGTGGACATTCTGTGAAACTCTGTACATTTGATAGTTACACTGGTGCCCACTGACCTGCTTTAAGTACTGACACAGTTATGTGACAGCCTTGACATCCTGCTGCTACTCTGACTTGTTACAACCTGCTGTTCTACTAGCCACCATGTAGGTAACTCAGAGCTACTTTTGTCCATCTTTCCCTCTGTTATCTCTGGCTTTGTCTAGCTTTTTTGCAGTTACAAATAGTGACATATGGAGTGTCTGTAGAACTCCTACCATACGTGCAGCTCACATGCAAATTAGTGGCACAGCCAATCTCGAACCATGAATGCCATCAACCATGGTAATGTACTTAGTCCACTAAGCCACAACAGTCAACTGTCAGTGTGGTTTAATTCCTGACACTATCAAGCACAGACATACATAACACATTGACCCCTGCATATTGTGGAAATGGAACATGTCACCAGGTTGATTGGGGCAGCCCTGAGATTGCGTGGTTTGCTCCTATTACCTTGCAAACATAATGTTACTGCAGTTGTATGGGAACACAGGTGTGTTAGGGGTAGGTGACTCTAGCATTGACAGTCATGCATCTGTCATATGACCCCAGTGTTTCTCATTTCCCTCACTAAGTGCAGTGGGTTTTGCTGCCTTGGGGCCTACTGCATATTATGGTGTGGCCAGTATTGTGTTGAGGTTTCCTGTTGTCCCACATAGTCAGTTGTCTGCAGGTTTCCCAGTAGCCCACTCTATTCCCTTTGATACATGCATCATGTCCATATATATGCTACCATAGTCTAGTACCACATACATTTGTTGTAAAGAAAAGTGACACACCTTGTGCCTGCAGCAGTTGAGATCACAGTGCTTCAGGGCCAACTCTGTCAGATGCACACAGTACGCAGCCAATACATGATAAGGTACAGGTTGTGTGGTGTGGCTGGCATCTTTTTTACTATATATGTGAGTCGGAGTGAGGTGTCAGTCCCTAGGGCACTAGGATTTCAGTGCATGTGCTATGCATTCCCTCTTTGCTGAGGCCAGGGCATACTGGGCACTCCTGTGTCTGCCTGCAGGGAGAGGCTCAAGGGGTTCCTTCTCCAAGTCCCCCTCTGGCTGTGGGGACATTGGCACTGGTGAGGGGCTGTGTGTCCCTTCCCTGTGATGTTCCTGCCACAGCTGTTTACATAGGATTCTATTGTGTAACATGGCACATACTGTGAACATGTGTGCACAAGTGGCTAGACGTACTACAGGGCTACATCATAAATATCAAGGTAGTGGAACCATGACTTGAGCTGCCCAAACACAAGTTTGCAATCATCAGTGTATTTCATTATCAAGAGCCCATTTTCTTCTTTTATATCTGAGAAGATTAGTCCAAATGGAAGTGACTCCAGTGCAAAGACTGTGGTAAACCCCTCTAAGGATAGATAGGTAAGATCAGCTCTTAGTTTTGTGTCCTGTTGGTTAATATAGCAATAACCCATGCCTGGGTGTGGGTAATGCTGGATTTACCCATGGTTGGCATGGTTTGGTCCCGAGGGTGAAACCCGAGGGACCAAACAAAGCCAACCGTGGGTAAATCCAGCATTACCCACACCCAGAAGTGGGTTATTGCTATTATACAATGACATTATTTAAGAAAAAAAATAATTACTTTTCTTAAATAATGGCATTGTATAATGCCTCCTTGCTGCCCTTCTGCAGCTGTCTGGTATTCCGCGGCAGTTCTGATGTACTGCGCATGCGTATGCCTATGCAGTACATCAGAGCTGTGAGCAAAAGCAATGGAGAAAGCAAGATCTCCATTGATTTTTACTGTTTCACTATGTTAAATGGGTTTAACATAGCGAGACAGCTTTAAAAAAAGCAACAGAGAATCTCCATTGCTTATTTTAAAGCTTTCTCGCTATGTTTAACTCATTTAACATAGCGAGACAATTTTGAAAAAAGCAACGGAGAAAGCAAGATCTCCATTGCTTTTTGCACACTGTGTCATTATGTTAAAGGAGTTTAACATAGCGAGACAGCTTCAAAAAAAGCAACAGAGATCTCCATTGCTTTTTTTAAACCTGTGTTGCTATGTTAAACTCCTTTAACATAGCTAGACAATGTTTTAAAAAAGACTTATACTAATGGAAAAAGTCTGGGCGACCGGACCTTTTTCCATTAGTATAAGTCGATTTACAACGTGCACGCTGACCAATCAGCGTGCACGTTTTGGAATATTAATAGGGGGTCATGGTATAATTAATACTTTACCCATTGAACTGAATATTGATTTACATTTCCTTATTTTAAATTACAATGTATTCTCTTTTATGTGTGCCAAAACCCATGGGAAGGTCAGGATAAGCAGTATTCAATAGCAACCCTACAGGAGGTGATCCTGTTATCTGTTAAAAGAATGTCATGACATTCAAAAGGCAAACTCTGGGCTGTCCACCTGAAATTGCTCCTTATTTAACAGAAGTAGGTCTTCAGCATCATTTTCCATAAGCTACATTATTATTATTATGTAAATGATTTTCATAGAAATCTGATCAGGCTGATGGATACTGAATTGCTTGGGTCTGATGTGATCCTCCATTTTGTGAATTGTTGCCACTACAGCATGTCATCATAAATCAGAAACTCATCCACATGCTGACACTTTATTTAACATGATTGATACGGGCTTATTTTGTTTTTTATTTTATTTAGTTTAGTTTTGTTTTGTTTTCTATAGGAAAACACCAGTCTACCTAGTCCCATGGAATTTGAGATTTAGTTGTACAAATGGCAGCAATTATCATATTGGTAGTTATAAAATGGATATCTGCCCTTATTTTTTGAACAGTGATATATCTGTTATTTATTGGGAAGTTTACACAACATTTTTATGCAGGCACATTTGCTAAATCCTCTGTTTGAATAATGACTTAAGTGATTGATCTATATGAATGCCATTTATTTTCTCACTACTTACATACAACAGCTATACTTAGCAGCTGTTGTATCCTTTGTGTATCCTTTATTAAAAGTTGTTTACAACTGTCTATCAATCTGATTTGCACTGGTATGCTTTCTTTACTGGAGCTATTAACAATGTGTTGAGAGTTACTGTCCTATTTGGATTCTCACCCTTCGACACTTAAAACTGATTTTACCAGATGTTGTTTAGCTGTTTCCTTTCTCTCGTGTCTGCTTACACCATGTGTTGTGATACTGATATAATGGGAGTAGATTTTCCATTACTGGGATCTAGTTTCCTTTTGGGTTCTGTCATTCTATTATATTGTATTCAGAGGTCTGAAATGCATCTATTCACTGTGAGTTTGTGATGCTGTACGAAGAGTGGGATGTCCATGAATGCCCACAGGAGAATCATTTGACATTTTGATGGTCTCTGAAAAATAATATCTCTGACTTGTTTTAGGTCAGTTTATTTAATGCTTCATTATTAGAAATCAAAGAACCATCATTTTGGTAGAGTCTTTTTCGCTAATATAGGACAGTCTTTTAATATACATATGCTTTTAGTATAATTTATGATAGTTAAATTACTGGACTTTGCCATATTGTATCATTCTTGTATTGTTCTTGCTCATGATTCGACTCTGTATTTAATAAATTCTTTTGTTTACATATTTTGCTATTTAAGATTATTAGCTTTTTTTCTTTTACTTCCCTGGATTTTATTCTATTTCTCTAACTTCTTTGTAATTTATGCTATCATACCATGTTTTGTTATAAATGCATTGAACAAAACTATAATCAAGTTAGCTGTGCAAATAACCAAAGCCAAAAACAAACAAACAAACAAATGAACAAACTAAAAATAAATAAATAAACAAAATGGACTTCTGGAGGTAAGAAGAAAACACTCTGGTTTTATTGCATTTCGTCAGGATTTTATCAGCATTTCATTCTCATGTACCTGGAATTCTGTACTACTTTATTGTTTAAAACAGTGAAGCTGAAACTGATTGCTTTGTCCAGTGAGTACGATATAAGAAAGATGTAAATCTACCATACTAGCATGAACAGAGAACAGAAACATAGCAAATTTTAGTTAAAATGATGTTCCAATTTTACAGACTGTGGAATAAAAGTAAAAAAGTACATGTTTCAGGTGAAAATATTGTGAAAACATTATTTAAAGGGGATTATTGGTCAAGTAGAATCACTTGTCATAGGTTCATATGTTAGTACTAGGCTAATTGCTCTTACAGACCATTTTAAGTCTAACCAATTATCCCATTTGATGCTTAAAATTAGTCTGCCACATTTGAGTTTAGATTCATCTAAAACTTTTCAAGATCAATAGTTATATATTACTTTAGCAATAATTACCAGGTGAAAACATAGCTGCAGGTACGGGATCCATGCATTGGGATAAAGCATTTAGTTAGGAGCTGCCATTCTCCATTAGCAGTATGAGAGGGAGTCCTGGGTTAAATTACCTTTTTCACATTCATTGATCCAAGTTAAGTTAAGCTTGAATGTGGTCAGGGATAAATTTTGTTTTTTGTGGATGGGGAGTCTGCTCCAGAGCAATCTGTCCTTCCAAACCTGTTAATGTTGCAGAAGAGGTTTAGGTGCTTGGATTGACTGTTTGTGATACCATTTAACTTGTCAATGTGAAGACAGACCATCAGTAATCGGTCAGATGATGCCATGTATTCTAGATTCAGGTCACCTTTTAGCAGTCTGTAAGAAACAAAATAAAGTGATAGGGCTTTGAGGTTAGGCCTTTCCTCCTTTTGTAAGGTACTTCTGTGAGTGTTCCAGTTTGCATATGTGCCTGACACCTGGACACACACACACACACACACACACACACACACACACACACACACACACACATATGGCTATATATATATATATATATATATATATATATATATATATATATACCAAAAGAGGCATTATTCACAGTGCTTGGCCTAGTAAGAGCTGAGTAAAGGGGGACAATAACACTCATGAATCTAGAATCAATCTGCCTTTTTATGACCTGTGCAATACAGGAGGACTACCTTACCACAGTGGATACATGCTGGTCAAAAGTTAGGTCACACTGTCCTCAAAAACACCAAAGTTTTGAACTACTGGGTCAACTTTAAGAACTCTAAGCTTTAGTCCATGGGTCTAGCACAAGTAATTTGCTTGGGACAAGCATTCCTCTAGGATGGCTAAATCTCTGGGGGATTTGATCACTGCTCCTAATTTGCAGTCATCTGCAAACTTAGTTAGCCAGTATACTTTGGTATTGGCTTTTACTTCTGAGAGGTAAATGCTGAACAGAAGAGGTCATAGCACCTGGGGAACTCCACTGGTGACTGATCTTCTTCTAGAGACAGCTTCCCCTATTTTGATCTCCTGCATCCTATGTGTGAGATGTTTAGCCATCCAGTGAGTGACAAAATGACTTATTCCTAGTTTAATAAGAATGTCTACTATACCTCAGTAGGAGAGTGTGTCAAAAGCCTAAGGCACATTAAGGTAATTGGTATGTACAGTTTTAGCTTCATGCCTTACTTTGGTGACCTCACAAAAGTCCACCTAGTTCATTAAGCATGACTTGCCTTTGACAAATCCAAACTGAGATGGTCCATTGTGTGGAGGTTTCCTATGTCTTTGTTGATTACTTCCATGATATTTTTTCCCATGGCCTTGCATATGAGACTGGTCAGACTTAAGGGGCCACAACTGCCAAAGTCCATGGAAGGTTTTCCATGAATCAGTGGAATAAAATATGCTGCTCTCCATTCAGTTGGTGCGAAACCCATATGGAGGCTAGGGATGAATGTGCTATAGGGGTGTGGCTAAAATGTGTTCATGTTATTCAAGGTGCATTGTGGAATATTGCCAGAACCCATTGACATAGTACATTTTGCTTTTGATAGCACTTTCATGGCTTAGTGTTGTGTGATTACTGGTGGCAAGTTAGTTTCAGATATTTCTTTTGAGCTGGATGTGGGGAGAGAGAGAGGGGTAATGTCTGAGCTGTACTTACCAGTCAGTAGGTTAGCTGTAACTTCATCTGTAGTGTAGATAACATGTTTGTTTAAGTTAATGATGAGGACTTTATTATTCTGTGTATTTCTCTCCTTACTTTTTGCAAATAATCTCTTCCTTTTATTGTAAAGCTTGTTGATATAAAAGTTCTACAGCAGGGGGTTGCTTTTGCTGTTTGTACTTCATTTGTTCCTGCTGTGTACATCTACATCTTTGCAGCTGCTTACATCCTGGTATAGTTTAGTAGAGTATGTTTCCATGGGTCTATATTAGATCATCAAAGTCTTATTTTATCAATGGCTTATTCATCGACCCCTATCCATCAAAACTAACTTCAGCAAACATCAACATTTTTTACAGGGTAAGTAAGCAATTGGTGAACACCTCAACTTTGCCTTTTTCCACATTGTAGTGCAATCTCATAGTTGGTATATATAGTTAGGTTGTTGTGGGGGTGCAGCCCCCCACATTGAGGGGTGTGATGTCCTGCACTTGGATGGGTTTGATTTAGTGCGATGTGTGTTGCAGTGGGGTAGTGACCAATTGGTTACTTACCCTGTAAAAAACTTCAATCTTCACTGAAGTTAGTTTCGATGGATAGGGGTCGATGAATAAGCCATCGATGAAAGAAGATTTTGACAATCTAATATAGACCCACTTCCACATATTAAGTAGAGTTAACTGGGTTTGGTGAGGATTTGAAGTTTATCAATTTATCACTTAGGAGTAAGTAGTTTGCCTTGGAGAAATGTTTAAAAGTAATGGGTAGAAGTGGTCCTTGGATTTCATTTTACTTCAGAGGCAATAGCTTTATTATCAGATCTAATAAGTGACAAAAATTAACAAAGGATGGTGCAAGATGGCCCCTGATAGGAGAGGATAACTTCTAAGATGTTATTCCCTAGATGCTTCTCTGGCTAGTTGTTCCTGAGTGTTTATTTTATATTGACAAGGAGCATGAATCTCTCTGCTTGTGCACTAGTGGTGGTGTAGGTTACTCAGTGTATAAATGGAAGGTTTAGATTACCCATGAAAATGGTGTTGGGTTTAACATTGAGGGACTCCAGTTCTTGTAGATAGGCATTTTGGCATTCTTGGGTCACAGAGAGAGTAGTATAGCTAGCCAATATGTTGATCAGGTTGTTTATGACATCAAAAACTAAACCAATTATTGAAGTCAATTATTTTTTGCTCATATAGCGGCATCATCCATGGAAAAAGCAGAGTGCTGATTAATGCTATACTCATACTTGTCTAGGACATAGATCCTGACAGCTTCATCACTTCTTCTCTCTCTCTCTCTCCATATAGTCCAAGGAAGCATTGCTCAAGTCATTGATACCCATTTGTACTATGACAGAAACATAGTGGTACTTGTTGTTCAAGGAAATGAGTTCAAGTGTGATCTGACAGATCGTGGCACAAGAAAGACAACTAACTGTCACTCTCTGATAAGAGGTGTGTCTGTATGTCTTACAATGGAGTCAGAGTCACT
The DNA here is from genome assembly GCF_019279795.1 of Protopterus annectens. NCBI lineage: Eukaryota > Metazoa > Chordata > Ceratodontiformes > Protopteridae > Protopterus > Protopterus annectens. Next base: position 196,334,447 of record NC_056737.1, read on the forward strand.
TATAACTAGGATGTTTGGTTTAGTGGATGTCTTAATTATGTCTTCTAATCCATGGCTCTGGGATTCCTTATGCTATGTGAGGTAGTAGGATTAACAAGTGGACAGTATTGCTGAGGGCATTTTGAGCCTGTATTGTGCTTTGGAGGTTTTTGAGGTTTAATCAAGTTAATCTTTCATTCCTCTGCATATGAAGGATTATGTGTAATAAGATGGTTGTGGAGAGGAGTGATGAGCAGTGGTGGTGTTGGTGTTATACTGTTGGTGATCCTAATGTGTGTGTGTGTGTGTGTGTGTGTGTGTGTGTGTGTGTGTGTGTATACAGCTCTCACTCACTGTGTTGTGCTGTCTGCATAATTGATGATCATCAGAAAGCATAAGACAATTTTTATATTATCTCATGATACCCATCTCAGTCAAGCTTGCTACTAACTTTTGAGGAGAGTTGGTCCATGGTTTAGACAGGAAAGATTTAGGGGGCTAACATGACTATAACTGCTTAGAGTTGTGTTCTTTTAGGGTGCAGGGGTTAGTTCAGTTAGACCTATTAATAAAATCTAAAAGTGAATTCAGAGCAACAAATAATACTAATAACACCAGAAATATCTCTAAAATCTGCTCCATGTTCAAAACAACCATCCTGGGTTACAAATCAGCTGACATTTCATGAAATTTACTGCTCTTGTTCTCCAGACATACCACAACTTCATCAGCACAGAATAATATATCACAACCACTCCATTTAAACATAAAGTGAGTCACGTTATCATTTTTGCAAAATTCTGAAAGTTCGTCACTTTAAATTCAATCTTAGACATGAAAGATGTAAATATAAAGAATACAAAATGCAAATATAGTATTAAAACAATAAATAAATTGTAAATAAATAATTTAATAACCCTGCTGGTGTATAACATGGCTCTTTTAGCACACAATTTCAAGACACAGACTCATTTAAACAAGATGGGATGGTTGCATTAATCCTAAGTTGCCAAACAACTTCCCTTATTTCAGTTTTATTTAGCCAAGCACCTTCCCATGGATGAAAATGAATCTTTTCCAAAATAGCAACTTTGAATATACATGGAGAGGTAGAAATCAAACTATGAGGTAATTCAATAAAGCTTACATGGAGCGAATTTCCATGAAAGAATAGTGATAAGGCTCAAACATGGAACATGGCCACCGAGTGATCCAGGAAACAAGGCTCAGGGCGTGCATAAGCATCCTAACACTGTGTGGACATGGAGGTGTCTGTGGAATGCAAATCATCTCATCTGCTGGTAAAAAACATGCAAATGAGGTGATTTTGTGATCCAGGAAGCCTAAAGGCACCCATGTAGGTGCCGTGTAAGGCTGAAAAATGTACGCGGTTACAAACCGTGTTCTGGATGATCAAAATTAAACAGGGGTGGTAACAGCCCAAATAAAAGGTTGTACAAGGTACTGTAGGCATGCAAATGGCCAAAACTATGGCCAGTGATGTAAAAAAGCAATGCAATATATTAAAAATTAAGCTTTTTTTAAAGATATATACCGTGTTTAAGTGACGCGCAGCAACGTGCAAACATGTTATTTTGCAAAAAATATATATATATAAACTGGAAAATATGATATTTAAAGCTATTTGGATTGTTTCTGTTATAGTGGCTAGCATGCAGACTCATACAATGGCAGATTATAGTGGTTGTTAAGGACATAGGCTTTGGTGTAGTGCAGTATCCAGAGTATATGCAATTAGTTGTATGTAAATGAGGCAAGTTTATTGATTAGCAAAATGGGCCACCGTGTCCGCAGGTACTAATGTGTAAGGGCTAGAACCATGATAGCGTAGGCAGAAGAGACGGCTGACATGAAAATGGGTGTGTAAGGGTTTGTGTTAGCAGACTGGAGCTCAGCAGCGCCTATTTGCACTCAGCTAAGCATAGCCAAGCAGAAGGGAGTGTGTTTGAGGATGCTAAGCTGTGTTTAGCTGGTTAAAGAAAAGATAAGCATGACCGTGTACAGGGAAGGGCACTTTCTGCTCAGCAATGTTTACACTAGCTCTGAAGGTTTGCACAGAGTGCCTCAGGGCTGAGCAGTGGAAGTAATTAAAAAAAAAGGAATAAATAGCCTGGGAAAGCTAATCATGCATAAATGATTGATAGGCCCTGTTCCACTCACACTGGCCCATTCAAACCACTCAGTGATATACCTAGCAGGTGGAATGTATCATAGTCAGCCAATCGCACAGGCTGCATCTGCATCACACCACTATAAAGTATGCATACACTCTTCAATCTGATTTTTCCTGCATACTCTGCACCATTGGAATACACACTTGGAAATTTTAACAAACAAAATGATAGGGGCTGCTGCTGCTCTCCTACATCTGTACACACTACAGGCTAAGGTCAGTAATGATGATGATACTGACAATAGGTTCAGACTGAGGAGGAGAAGAGTGTTGAGGCCCAGGGTAATCTTTCAGGGGCTACATGAGCTGGAGATAGTAGAGCACTACAGGGTGGACACGGACAACTACAGTAACTCACTGAGCTCTGCCAGCCTCACCTCAGACACAGAGCCAACAGAGGGGAGCCCATCCCAGTCGAAAAAAAGGTATGTGTAGCCTTAAGAATACTAGCTACAGGTACTTTCCAAAGGCCTACTGGGGGTATCATGGGGATCTCAAAGGCATCCCCATCCAGGGTACTCCACCAGTTCCTGGATGTCATGCTAACACATGCCAATGAGCACATTTATTTCCCCAGCAGCCCTGAGGAGAGGACCAGCAATATGTGCCTCTTACACCTTGTAGCACACTACCCAGAGGTACTGAGTGCCTTACACTGCACTCATGTGTACATAAAAGCACCACCCGGTGAGTCAGGTAGATTCTACATCAACCACAAGGGCTATCACTCCATCAAATGCCAGGTCATGTGCAATGCCCAGGGCATTATCATCAATGTGTGTGCTTGCAGCCCTGCAGTTATCACGACTCCCAAATATGGCAAGCATCACAGCTGTACCAGGAATTTGCCAGGGGGGACATCCCATATGGCCATCTAGTGGGGGATGCTGGCTACACACTGGAACCGTGGATAATGACACCCATCAGAAATGCACACACACACCAACTGAAAATTGCCATAATGAGGCACACCCACAAACTAGGAACATTGTAGAGTGTGTGTATGGGCTGCTCAAGTCACAGTTCCACTGCCTTGACATATCTGGTGGAACCCTGCAGTACTCTCCTGCCACATGTGTACACATGTTCATAGCATCTACCATGCTACACAATATGATCCTGCAGAAATAACTGTCAGGAACATCAGAGGGAAGGAACACACAGCCCCCACAATTGCCAAAGTCCCCACAGGCACAGGGGGACTCAGAGGAGGCACCCCCTGAGCCTCTCTCAGTAGGCAGACATACACATGCCCAGTGCACCCTGCCCTTGGCAAAGAGGCAATGCATAGTACATACACTGACACCCTAAGGACCCAGGGACTGACACCTTACTCTGTCTCACATACACACAGTAAAAGGGATGTCAGCCACATCACACTACCTGTACCTTACCATGTATAGGCTGTGTACTGTGTGCATCTGACAGTCAGCCCTGAAGCACTGGACTTGCAACTGCTGCTGGCACAAGGTAAGTCACTCTACTTAACAGTAAATGAATGGGGTAGTAGACTGTTGTAGCATATGTGTGGTATTGCTGCATGTATGCATGGGAATGGAGTGGGGTACCGGGATAGCAGCAGACAATGGACAGCTATGTGGGACAGCAGGAACTCTCTTGCAAATACTGGCTGCCCCACAATATGCAGTAGGCCCTAAGCCAGCAAAATCTACTGCACTATGTGAGGGACTTACAAACAGCGGGGTCATAGGACAAATGCCTGGATGCCAATGTCGGAGTCCAATACATAGCGCTAAACCTCTTACAGCAAGAAATCTGTACGAAGCCATAAAGAAATGTGAGGCAAAAGCCCACAAAAAGAGTAATTTCTTAAATATTGCTCTTGCAAACATAGAAAATTGATAGAGGAACAGGTGTTGCAGTAGCATGAATTCTCTGAAGAGCAAGAAGTCTGAAACTCAAATGTCTGTCATTACTTTCTAAATTCAGTCTTAAATGATTTCACTATTATTTGCCACACAACCACAGTGTTATGAAAAATGGACCCAAAACATGAGCCAAACATTTGGACAGTCTGTAAAGATGTGCACAGTTGAGAGGTATGCCCCCCTCCCCCAACATACCTGTGTTCACATACAACTGCAGTAGCATTTATGTTTGTAAGGTAATAGCAGCAGACCACACATTCCCAGGGCTGTCACAATCAACTTGATAACTTGCTCCATTTCTACAATATGGAGGGGTCAATGTGTTATGCATGTTTTTGGTTTAATAGTGTCAGGAAGTAGACAGCACTTACTGGTGGTTGTTGTGGCTTACTAGTCTAATACAGTAATGTGGTTGTCAGGGTCCATGGCTTGAGACTGGCTGTGCTAACTATTTTTCATGTCAGCTACACCAATGGTAGAAGTTGTACACACTGTCCAGAAGTCAATAACTGTTACTGAAGGAAAGCTGGACAATGCAGAAACAGGGGGCCACACATATGGACAGTACACAGCTCTGAGTAACCCAAACTGTGCCTAGTAGAACAGCAGGTTGTGACAGATCAGTCTAGTGGCGGGATATAAAGGCTACACCAAACAAGACGAAATGCTGCAAAAACCAAAAACTCCACCAAGAACAAGCAGCTGGACAGGCAGGGAGACCAGCAAAACCGTCAACACACAATAAGAACAGAAACCCTCCAAAATGCAAGGCACGTTCAAGCAATACAAGTTTATTTTAACGTATATCCACTGTAGCAACATTTTCGTTGTTAAAACAGGAAGTTGTTTTAACAACGAAAACGTTGCTACAGTGGATATACGTTAAAATAAACTTGTATTGCTTGAACGTGCCTTGCATTTTGGAGGGTTTTTGTTCTTATTGTGTGTTGGCGGTTTTGCTGGTCTCCCTGCCTGTCCAGCTGCTTGTTCTTGGTGGAGTTTTTGGGATATAAAGGCTGCCACATTACTGTATCAGTACTGACAACAAGTCAGTGGGCACCATCCATACACCTGGAATGACAGGTTGTCACAGAATGTCCATATATCTGTTCTGCTTGTCATAACATCGCATTTGTCTGGCAAACTATTTGCAAACCAATAAAGTTTGATGTGAAAATATCAATGACAGACAGCTGAGATGCAGATGTTATACCTATAAGTAAATGAAAGCTAATACAAAACCATTCTAACAACTGTCTACATTTGGAAGAGCAATATTAAAAGTCTGCCCCCATGTCTGGGCCTCGCTCTCTGACTGTTATGTATGGGCCTGTGCAGATGTCTGTCATTAACAGTTTGAGAGCCATGGCCAGCATGTAGCCTTATAATTACAGTGCAACACAAACTATCTGAAGACCATAGCAGATCTATGGGGGACAATGATGGAGAACCTGTTAAACAGGTACAGTCAAAGGTGTGAAGTCTGTAACCCTGTGTGTGATGTTATGACTTTTACTGCACTCACACCATAATTGCAAATACATAGCAGCAACTGTGGACAAAGGCTATGACTGAACAACAGAAGTACAAAGAGATACATATAAGGGGAAGGGGAACCACTGGCCATACAAACATAGAATGTGCACACTATAACAATTTCTGCTGTAACATAGTTCCCTACAGTGTATGGAGCCAGTAAACAAGTGTCTGTCAGTACTCCCTCACATTACTCTATACTGATCTGCAACTTGACATACCAGGAAATCACAGTGCTATGTAGAATATACCACATATATTATGGAAAACTCTGATCAGTCAAATGCATTCTGTACCCACCCAGGATATGACTCAGTTAATAAGGATGGCACACAGCCAGGAGATCCCTCAGCCAGTATATCACTGAGGTGCTGGACTGTTTAGACAGGTTCATCAGCCAATCGGCTGTTGCAGAAAAAATCCTGGCCCAGACAACAGTCCCACTGTTACTATTGAAGGTCATACTGGGCATGCTCCTACATCTAAATAATTACAGGCAGTGTCTAAACCCACATCTGACTATTGCGCTGTGTTGTCCATATATGCCTTTGCTTGCACACAGCTATGTACACCTTAACTGTCTCTCATCACCCCCATCAGACAGGATTACCATAATTTATCTGTATGTGGCACATAGAAGATATCACTGCATCTGATGAGTGTGATATATATATATATATATATATATATATATATATATATATATATATATATATATATAGGTAAGATATGCAAATATATCAATTATAGACAGGCAGATACAGGGGGAGAGAGAGAGAGAGAGAGACAGATAGAGACAGAGAGAGAGAGAGAGAGAGAGAGGGATATATATATATATATATATATATATATATATATATATATATATATATATATATATATATATATATATATATATATAGAGAGAGAGAGAGAGAGACCCTGAAAGGCATACAGGGAAGTACTGCTGCAGCTAGCTGCACACCAGTTGTAACCAGTGACACTTGCAAGTACGAAGGTGAGCTCCACTGTGTAACAGTGAAATAGTGGTTGTAATGTCACATCACCTGCCTTGTGTGTGTGTGTGTGTGTGTGTGTGTGTGTGTGTGTGTGTGTGTGTGTGTATGTATTTCTGTATCTATTACATTTACAGAAGAATATGCACACCCAACAGGCCTATATCTTTGTAATGGCCATCCATTTTATGGGCCTGATACTAGTGTCATCCACAACAGTGGCCTACCTGTCAGCAGCTACTGATGTCACCCACCTTAACAGCAGTGTCAGACACACTTCATATAAATACGCCTCGTGGTGCATGTGATAAGTACGTAGTACTATAGTACATACGACTAGATAGATATGAGTTCTAATCTCACCCCTGCAACTGTGTGTGTATGTTTGTGCATTAAACCATTTTGAGTCCTGTTCCACCCAGTAAACTCCCATTGCTCTACTTTACAAGGCCTGCTGATGTCATTCACCTTAGAACCACCATTGGAGACATCTCAGACACATAAGCTCTGTGGCACATGCACTAAGTACATAACACTATAGTACATACAACTAGATATGTAGGAGTTCTAATCTCACCACTGGCAAGTGTACCTGTATCTGTGTGTGTTTATAGGGTAAACCCTTTTGAAGCCTGTTTCACCCTGTAAACCACCCATTGCCCTACTTTACAGGGTCTGCTGATGCCATCCACCTTAGATACAGCATTGGACACTTTGCAGGCATGTAAGCTTTGTGACACATACAATAAATGCTTAGCACTGTAGTACAATAAACTAGATATGTAGGGGTACTAATCTTAAGACTGCTAATTGTGTTTGTAGGTTAAGCCATTTTGTGACCTGTTTCATCCTGTAAACCACCAATTGTCACACTTTACAGGGCCTGCTGATGTCATCCACCTTAGATACAGCATTGGACACTGTGCACACATATAAGGTCCATGACACACATGATAATTACATAGCACTATAGTACAATAAAATAGATAGGTAGGAGTTCTAATCTTAAGACTGCCAACTGTGTGTGAAGTTTATCCCCTGTGGCTGTGTGTGTGTGTGTGGGGGGTTGGTAATACCATTTTTGAGGCCTGTTCTGCCCTCCTGACACCCCCATTGCATTAATTGACAGGGCCCATTGGTGTCATCAACCTTAGATACAACATTGGACACTTTGCAGGTATATGAGCTCTGTGGTGCATGTGATAAATATGTATCACTGTAATACAATAAACTAGATAAGGAGGGGCTCTAATCTCAAGACTGCTATTTGTGTGTGCTGATTATGCCATTTTGAGGCCTGTTCCACCCCCTGGACACCCAGATTGCATTAATTGACAGGGTCTGTTGATGTCATCAACCTGGATGCACTGTTTCACACTCTGCATGCCATACCGCTCAAATGTATACAGTTTTGCAGAATGTCCAGATGATTGACTCATATAGTTTGTCTGTGTGTCATAAACGTATGGTTTCCTGGCCAATCATTAGGAAAGCATTAGGAGCTGAAGACAGACAACAATGACAGACACCTGAGTATCTGACGTTATACCCTTCAAAAAAGTAATGGTAATATGAAACTGGTCCCTCTATCAGTTATCTATGTTTGTAAGAGCAATATGTAGAACCTGTCCCTATTGTTGGCCCTGTATCACCCCATTATCAAAGGCTTTGTCCAGATGTATTGTTCTAACAGGTTGAGAGGTATGCCCCAGGCATATCAGCTCCATGGCATATGCACTAAGGACATATCACTATACTACATACAACTAGATAGGTAGGTGTTGTAATCTCAATAATGGTGACTGTGTAAGTGTGTATCTGTCTATGTCTATCCTCTGTAGCAGCGTGACTGTCTTGCCTGTGTGTGTGCAATGCTTATACCATTTTGTGTGCCTGTGCCACCCTGTTAACTCTAGAGTAGTAGTGTCAGACATTGCAAAGCTGTATAACCTCTGTTGATCATGTGCTATATATATTGCTCTATCATGCGCATAACTAGCCAGGTAGGTGATCTACTAAAAACAAGGGTGGTTCATGAGTGGGGTGTGTGTGTGTGTGTGTGTGTGTGTGTGTGTGTATATATATATATATATATATATATATATATATATATATATATATATATATATATATATATATATATCCCCTTGCAGCACTGTGCCTGTGTTATGGCCACAAACATACCTCTCAACCCGTTACAGAAAGGCATCTGTAGAAAGCCATACAGAAAAGTGTGACAAAAGCCACATATTAGGGTCAATGTTTAAATATTGTGCTGACAAACATACACAGGGGATAGCATGACAGGTTGTTCATTCACATGCATTTTCTGAAGGGTATGAAGTCTGACAGGCAAATATCTGTCAGTATTCCGTAATGTCAATCTTTAATGAATTCACACATCTTTGAAATAAAACCACAATGTTATGGCAAATATAACAAAAATATGTGACAAATGGCAGGACATTCTGAAAACATCTGTACAGGTGGTTGTTATGGTCACCACCTGTCTCACCCTGCAGGTTTCAATCCATGTTTAGCCAGCTGTGACCTGTGACGATGACACAAGCAATACAGAGGTCCCCAGAGTGTAGGCTGTGTACTGTGTGCATATGACAGAGTCAGCCCTGAAGCCCAACTGCTAAGGTTGTCTACTACATGCATAAGACAGTTACTTCATATCAGAAGCACCTTACTGGTAAACAAAAGAAAGAATATAAGGTGAAGGACCAGATGAGAAGGTAAGAAATGTGGAAAAAACAAAAATATAGTTGCAAGTATAGAAAACTTCTGGAAGAGCCTCATGTTGATCAAGAACAAATGCAGGAATGGTTAAGGAGAGATGAATTTACATCAAGAAATGAAAGGTTGATATTGGCAGCCCAAGATAGTGGGCTACATACACGCTGGTTTACTAAGTCCATTGAACATGCAGGAGAAACATACATATGTAGATTTTGTGGAACCGAATTGGAAACAGTCAAGCACCTTATTGCTGGTTGTGACTCTCTAATGGCAGAGGAATTGTATACTGAAAGGCATAATAATGTGGCAAGATTGTTACACTGGAGATTGTAGAAACATGGTATCGAAGTGGCTGAAAAACACTGGAAACATGAGCCACAATCATAGAAAATGATGTTTACATCAAATGGGATCACCCAATACTAGAAAACTAGAAGGAGTGGTCCCAGAAAAGAAGACAAAAGTAACATTGATCATTGAAATTGCCACACCTAGTGACTACAGTGTCTTGCGTACAGAGAGACACAAAGTCATAAAATACCTCAATCTGCAGGCAGAAATGAGAGTCATGTGAAAGAAAGATACCCAGATGGAGCAACTGGTCTTATCAAAAATAATTCACAATCGTATTTAGATATGTTACCAATTCATGTAACACCATACAAATTGCAGAAGGATTCATTACTGAGCACGTTGTAGGTGCTGCGAAGAGCATTTTTGGCTAACAACAAAGAGTGAAACAATACTAATTTCATGAACTTTAATCGTACTTTGACTTAGGAATGGGGTCCATTCCCGTCATGGTATTAGAAACCCAAAAGACTTGGAGAAATTAAAAAGTATGAGAAGTAGCATAACCTATGATGATGTGACACAAATAAGCAGTCATGTTGACAAACAAAGGGAAGTCCTGTCTGGTGAAATTGCCACGGGTTATGGTGTGTCCTACCAAGTGTCACAATACTACAAGATGTGTTCCACATTCCACATTTGATAATGTGGCAATCCAACCCTGTGTTGCCAATGTGTGTGCAATATGTAGACAGGTGTATGCCCTGTGAGTAGCTTCTGCCCCCAATGACCCACATGTATGAAGGCATGAATGAAAACTGCCACCTCCCACATATGTAGGTATGTAGGTACTGCCTAAAGCTGTGGCAACTGTGAGTAGTGTGCTGTCTGTCATTAACCCACAAACCATTGTTAACACACTGCAATGGGGTCAAACAGTAGGGATGGAATGGTGTCCAGGTCCTGGCCTCCCCAGCTGAATGTAGAAAACAGTACCATTGTACCATATGGCAAGGACATGGGCCCACTATTTCCCACATCAACAACAACTCCATAAATGCACAAACTGCGGTGACAGACATGGCTATTCAGGTCAATAACACAGATGCAGTCACCCATGAAGTAGAGGGAGTGGTCAGAAAAAGCTTAGATGTGGTTCACTACATAGGTAAAGGGACTACATCCAGACAAAAGGTGGACATAGTCTCTGTATAGTCCTCAGTCAGTACAGCAAGACATTAGCAGCATGGCTGGTCTGGTATGTACCTATGCAGACATCTGCACCAAATGGTAAGATTATGTTAACACACACAAAGGTTATCCATGGCTATCAACACCTGTGTCATGCAGACAGCCTCAAATCAGTACTGCACCACTTGGTATTGGATAGGTTGTCCACAGGTGGGCTGTGGCATGCCTAAATGGCAATGTTGTGGTCAGCTTTCAACAGCTGCCCTATACATGTTAATATAACTCTGTGCACATTACTGGCACAACAGGCTTGAATCACATATGAGACAGCAAAATAAACAGCTGGAGAGACAGGTTTGTCTCCCAGAGGCTGCCCTATGTCAGGAATGCACTCCCCAAAAATGTAAGAGTACCAGGCAGACCCTCAACTGCATCAAGGTTGTGTGGATGTCAAAACAACATCTGTCCCAGGGGTCCAAACTGTTTCAAGCAATGGCAGGGGGAACAGATGCTGATAGATGATTCTAATGGGTATATAGTACTGGATCGGCTGGTAAGGGACCTATGGTCAGTACTGTAGTAACCTCCTCTGTACCTATGAACCTGTGATCTTACAGAACTCCCAGGTGACATGTAGCAAGAGTAGCATGCTGTGTCAAGGAGTATGCATGTAAGGTATGCTGTCTGCCCCCATTGTCTCATACACACTGTTCCATACATACACACCTAAGTAAACATGGACACATCCAGCCATACTGGCAGCAGCCCACCATGACGTACTCACATTGACACATGGAACAAAAACAGAATAAGGTCTGTGAGACAACAGTCAGTCAGCAGTACTAACAGCAATAAAGCATCATGGCACAAAGGTATGTACACTTTGATGTGTACACATGACAATTGCCAGCAGACAGCACTTTATAGGACATAACACTGCTACACTACCCAATGCCATTACCTGTAGTGTATTCACCCTGTGCAACAGACACATATTAGCATGTCCCTGCATCGATGGTATGCATAACAGGGATGCGGCACAGATGTCATCACATGCAGAGGGTGAGGTGTGGGGTTGGCAAAGGCCTAGGCTGTGCCATACAGTTGACATCATGTGTGTGCATCTGGAGTGGTGCTGGTCAGCTGGGACATGAAGAGGAGTTGTGTGCATCTGTCACTGACCTGCATGTGACAGTTATGTGTGAGTGTGTGCATGCACACTGTCAAGCCATGTGGTAGCCCTACATGAGGGTATGTTGGACAGCTGTGGACCATACATGGCAGAATGTACAGTTCACCGTCTCCAGCCATGAACATGGGAACTGGTTCTGACAGGATTGGCAGTGACACCACCATGCCCAAGGTCAGATATGGTACTACCTCCTGACAGTAACCAGTGTCTGCTGGGTCTGTGTCCCTCATGTGACTGCCCAGGACCATATGCCCATGGCCTGCCACTTTGTGGTGTGGACAGCACCCTTCCCTCATTAGTGCTGGTGGGACTGCCATTACGGGAGTGTGACTGTACACTGCCATATGGGCTCTCAGCTGATGTTGTTGCTGACCTACATCCACGTGTCTGATGCCCTACTCCCACCACATATTCAAGCACAGACATTGCATGGCTAAGGACTGACAATGCCTCACCCCATCATCTATCCAGTACATCAGCAAAATGATGTAAGGCATCACTAATGCCGTAGAGGATGTCATGCATGCCAGGCAGTGTTGCATACATGACCCTGAGCATCCATCTGGTGCACCGTTCACAACATGTCTGTGCCTCCATGATGGACTGAAACATGCTTCAGGTGACACTTGCTGTGACACTTCTGAGATGGGGCTGGATGGGCAGCAGTCCTCCTTCAAGCACCCCTGTCAATCTGACCATATGAGACCTTGTTGGCACTCTGGCTATGGCTAGTGACTACAGACACTGATGCCATAGTCGCCACACTACCCCTATTCAATGCCACCACCCTCCAAATGCCCAATATCTGTGACTGCTGGGGACTGGGTATGTGTGGGCATACTGACTGTGTTTGGGGACATTATGGGTGGAAGTGGGATGTCAATCAGTGGGACAGATTCAGCCCCCAACAACCCCACCAGTGCCTCACAATGGCCACCATCATCAGAGTCTGATGAGACACTAGGGATACACTCCAACCCCTATGGTCACCTGTGAGGGGAAGACAGCAGGACTACATTAATTCCTGTACTATAATGTTTACTGATACACACACACACACACACACACACACACACACACACACACACACACACACACACACACGTGAGTTACCACAAAGGCATTATACAGACCACACCTTCTGACTAATGCCATGCACAGCACAAAATCTTCTCACAACAGACATACTCTAGACAGGCCCTCAACAAAATGCAGTACAGCTATGTCCAGTTAATGTTGCTAGTACTATATACCTGTGCGATACATGAGAAGTTGGAGTATGTGATGGGCCTTCACCTAACATATACTGCACCTGTGTACACAATAGTAATTCACCCCTGTATAGCACAGTGGCTACACCTAAACAAAACTACGTGCTAGTAAGTTACAGCTCCTACAGATATGCTACTGTGATTACCAGTGTGATGCACTGCAGTGACCTCCACCACAATGTAACATGCACACATTGCAATATGGATATGCTTAACTGGTTGTGTGCATGGCAAAAGGACAGCCCTCAACATGCCTAGGGTATAGGTGAGCCCTAACATGACAGTTCCACACTCACCGGCTAAAGGCTGATGTTCCTCAGCCACACCAGTGGTACCTATGGAGTTGTGGGGGAGAGATAGTCTCAGCACACACATAAGCAATGGCACATGATAATATGTGCATCTATCAACATGTACAGTAAAAGTTGCAATACTACCCAAATTGCTGACATTTACAATATGTATGCACATATGTGCATTAACAAACCCCAAACACAAATGCAGAATGGACTGACATATGCATACAGGTATGCAGAGGCTGCCAGTATGAATGCTATAGTATTAATGTGATGACCACTGGAGGCTTACCTGGATGCTTCTTGGCTGTGGAGTCTTTGCCACCCATCACCATGACATATGTACTGATGGTTTCCTGTGAGCTAGGGGTTGACGCCAGATTTGCCAGGAACTCCTCTGTGGCTGAGAGTATTGGTTGTGTAGCAGGCTGTCCCTCTGTGCCAGCACAGTCCCTAGCCACAACTGTAGCCCTTTTCTGTGCGTGGTGTATGAGATCAGTAGCATGGTGTCGGACCTGTTTGTAGTTCCTGTCCCGGTGGACCATATCATTCACTGTTGCTACCAGATCTCCCCACAGGACAGTGCGTTGTTGCTGGTTATGGTGGTTCCTTGACAACAGCACCTGGTGATGGAGTCCCAGGACATCAATAATTGCAGCAGTCTCAGCTTCTAAGAAGGCTGGGTTGCATCATCTTTTCATCCCACCTGAAAGACATGAACAGGGGAACACATCACAGGACTGCATACATTGCTCACCATTATCTACAGACCCTTCACATTCCACTTTTGCCAGCACTATCCACCGCTATCCCCCACATCATACCCTCACCATCTATCAGCACATTATGTCTGTGGGTATCGGCAACATACTGGTAATACAGCATGTGTTGGCCCCCTGATCCTGATGTTTCATGCTACTTGCTGCATGTGCCATGAGCTGTTGTAATGCATGTAACTGTTGCAACTATTACTGCTTGTTCATAGGCTGTCTACATGGACTGCTGTGGTGTCAGCCTCCAACTCTAGTAGTACTCACCTGGTCTGTAGGCCCACTCCTCTGGTCTCCCTGTCCTTCATACCTCAAAATCTGGATGATATGGCTGGGCAATGTCCTACAGTTTCCCCAGCCAGTGTGGTTGATATTGGTGTCCTGACACTGTGTAGTTCATAGGTTCATAGGTTCATAGGTTCATACTAGGCTATCTGCCCGAGGGCATTTATAAGCCTAGCCCATTGTTTTGTGGCTTACGCCACCCCTTTAGTATGGGGAACTATACCCATTATTTTGCTGTGCCTCTGTCGAGCAGTGACACTGAGGTAATTCCTGGGGTATATCTGCGATCTCCCATCCATTGGTCAAGATTTCTCTTGAACAAGGCCAGCGAGGTGCTCTGCCTCACATGTACCGGGATTTTGTTCCACAGCATAGGAGTCTTTGGGTGATGAATCTATCTCTCCAGCACGTCCTATTAATAGCCGTGTCGAGGTTTAAGTCTCCGCCTTGTGGCTCTGATGGATCTAGATTTTTGAGGTGAAGCATATTCATCAAATCTGGGTTTGACATGGCCTTGTATGTTAGGCAAAGGTCACCTCTGAGCAATGGCGACTGAATAGAGCTGGAGTTCTTTCAGTCGGGCAGCATAGGACAGATTTTGAGACCCTTTATCCTTTTGGTGAGGAACTTTTGTGGCCTCTCCAGCTGCTGCAAGTGTCGGGTCAGATACATTCAATGGGGCATTGTACTCAATCATTGGTCTGATGAGTGATGAGTAGGAGACTATGACCTCCCTTGATCTAGATGAGAATCCTTCATGATAAGGTGGGCAATGTAGAAGGACTTCCTAACTACTTTAGCTACATGGGTGTCGAATGACAGACTACTATCAACCTGGGTCCCCAGGTCCCTGATAACTTCTTCTGTGCTCAGTGGATTGCCACCTATTTGGTAGCTAGGGTAACCTTGTTTTCCCGAAGGGTATGACTATGCATTTTTGGCATTTAACTTTAGGCGTGGCTCTGGCACCAGTTATCCGTTCTGTGAGACCCTTCTGAAGGATGTCTGTGTCAGATGTGTTTTACTATGGCCAGTTTGCAGTCATCTGCAAACTTTGTCAGCCATAACCCTCCTGTGTTTGCTTGTACTTGAAAAGTAGATGCCAAACAAGAGTGGCCCAGGACTGAGCCCTGTGGGACACCACTTGTGACAGGCTTTGAGTCTGACATGGCGCCAGCAACTCTGACCCTGTGGGTTCTGTCACCAGCCAGTTTGCAACCCATCTTGTGATGTATGGGTTAACATTTAAGCTGATGAGTTTTTCAATGATACCCGAGTGGGGTATTGTATCGAAGGCCTTAGCCAGATCGAGGTAGGCTGTATGGACTGCCTTTCCTCATCAATGGCTTTGGTGACTGTTTCAAAAAGTCAACCAAGTTTAAAGGCATGATCTGCCTTTGACAAAGCCAAACTGGGTTGGATCCAAAGTCTGCAAATTCCCTATGTCTTTATTTATGAGGTCCATTATGATCCTCCATGGCTTTGCAGATAAGGCTTGTCAAGCTAATGGGCGGTAATTTCCAGGGTCTGTGGAGGCACCGCCTTTGTGAAGTGGGACCACAGTTGCAGTGCGCCACTCCTGGGTGCGTATCCAGAGGTAAGACTTTGATTAAACAGCTGTCCTAGCTGTGGGTTTAATTCCTCATTGAGTTCGTGGAGCACACAGCCGGGGACACCATCGGGTCCCATGGATGCTGTGTTTTTTGCTTTGGAGCGAGCAGTTCTCACTTGGGCGCCCGAGGTCTTTGGGTGGCTGCACTCATTTGGTATACATATCTCTCCTTTTCCGAGGCAGGGGGGCGGGGAGTTTGCACTGAACCTGTCAGCCAGTATGTTGGCAATGTCTGTAGGATCAGTAATCTTCACATCATTTTGAAATAGTTCTGAGCATATCTGGGAGTTTCCTCCTAGGTTTCTAACATAGCTAAAGAAGGCCTTATGATTGTCTTTTGAGTCTTTAGCTATTTTTCTCTCGAAATTTGCTTTGGATGATTTTATGAGAGCTCTTAGTTTTTTACTTATAGTGATCAAGGGTGTCTTACCTTTTAAGGATTTTGCTCTATCTTGTAGTAGCTTCCTCCTTTTGTTGTAGAGTTTGTTTATGGCTGGGGTCCACCAGACTGGACGCTTGCCTTTGGTACAAAGAGTCTTTGTTTTGCTTGGGATTGCCTTATCCATGCAGTCCTGCCTCATGTACATGGATGGACAGCCATCTAAAGACACCACCAACGGACACACTGTGTGAGAGATGCAATGATTGGAGAAGCCTGCAGTCCATGCCCTCTGCCTGTCAAGGCTGCATATCTGTCCCCAAACAGGTTGCCAACACAAGCAGTACACCTCACACAACTCCCAAACCTACACAGCACACACAAATGTCTGCAGTGATCCTCAATATACACATCCACAGAAAAAGGGGATCTCTGAGGCAAAGCCACACATAAATGCCACAGCCGTACACAGCACATACCACACATCGCTACACACCTGTGTTCCATGGCCTCGCAGGCGTGAGCCCATGTCAAACATGTTACACATAGGGGACTCCAGTGGAGACACACTGGTGTGCCTCTGACCTGGTTGGGTATATGGATGGTCACAGTTACTTTTGTGTCAGTTGCCAGACTCAGCCATATTGCATATGCACTGCTGACTCTCAACAATAGGTTCTGTTATGGGTCTGTCACTGTACATGTTGGTGTGCCTGACCTAAAATGACATGTACGTCCCTGGACTATATGCAGTGAGACATGAGTGAGCATACTAGTTATGTGCTCCAGGCAGGTATGTCCCTAGCCTAAGGCAGCATTATGCTGTCACCCAGATGGATGCCACAATGCAATCAGGAGTGATTGCACTTAACATGTGCACATTTATCCTGTGATATTCTAGGGGTTCCAGTACCTGTGAGTCTGGGATGATATGGTACACAGACCATGATGCTCTGCGAGAGATGGCCTCCATCTGTCTTCTCTGGTCTTCATGCATCTGGCAGTGGTTCCCATCAGACCCATAGTGACTCCATTAGTAACAATGCTGAATTTATCACTACCAACAGACAAGTGTCAGTACACTGCACATTGAAGGCCATGCTGCTAAACACTAGAGGTGTACACATGACTTTGCCCTCATTGCAAGCAGTCCTGCACTGGGAACAGCAGACATCTGCACACTCACACAGACCATGGTTCCAAGCTGCAGAGAGCACCTCAACCTTACATGGTCAACCATCCTATCATACATACAGAAGGCAAAGTGCATCTGGTAATGCCATGGGGCATGGGGTTTCCATATATATGGAATACATACACACCTCCACGCTGCACAGGCAGTAAGATGCACAGTGGACACTGCAAGGGCACTTCACCATTGGCACCACAGACCTATGCAAATCACAGCTAGGTACCAACCACCACATGTGACCAGGAAGCCCATTCTGCCTGTATGGACCTCATCAACTGTATTATGAATCGGGTCTGTACCCTGATCCTTGGTCATTTGAACTACCCTAACATACATGGTAAGACATAGCCATGCCAGCACACAAATGGCTAGGAAGCCATCAAAAGTGAAAGTACAAGCACCTTGGTGCAGCAAGGGAGTACACACATATGAAGTGAAGGTGTATTACAGTTGACATCACACAACACGGGTTATCACTGCAGCATCCTGACAGTGTCATCCTCCATTGCAAAGTAACCATTATGCAGTCACATTTGCAGTCACCATCTCCCACAATACTCAACTAGCTAGGCTCAGCCATACATACACCTCCGACATGGAATACATCCTCCTGGGGAGGATTTACACAGCCTTACAGCCCCCAAACCCTCATTAAGGACTGGCACCAATATCCACACATACACACAAGCACTATATGTGCATTTGTATAGTTGCATGTAGTCAGGTATACCCGACAGGCCTACATCATCCTCTGCTAGGATATGCACACCTGTCTGGTGGACTTGTACAATATATACTGTCCATAACAGGGAAGACATACTGCTGTCAGACACAAAATAGGGGCAGCTGCCCATTCTTGGGCAATCTCTTCTTAGTGCGTACATGAGAATGGGATTGGTCCTGCAAACCTGCACAACAAACGCTGTGTTTACATTGTCTGCATCCACTGCAGACAGTCATCTCCCCTACTGCACATATGTCTGCAACAGCACAGGTAGTGGCTGCTCACTTGTGGTGTGCAAGAACACCAGCTATACTAATGCTGCTGGTATAGCATACTGGATGCCTGACAGAGTTGGTGTAGGCTTCACCCCCTGTGTTCCAAATCAGTCATATGCACAATAGCTCCCCTGTCTCCTATATGTGTGAAACAGGTCACCACTGCCATGTGATACTCATGGTAGATATCTACCATGGGAGCCTATCACATCACAGGATACATCCTACGTGACTCCAAGCATAACCTTGCAACACCATAAGGAACCATATTGAAAGAAGGACTGAGTACTGCCTTTTTCCCATCCATTTGATGGACGACCACTGTCACCCCTTTACACTAAGATGGAGCATCCCCCATTCAGTAATATGATAGACCCAGCACCATAACTAGGCTATTATGCAAATCCATAGCACAGTTTCAATTGAGCCCCATACACAAGAACATGTGCAACCTGGCCACACTCCATTATGCAAACTTAGGCTTTGTTGAGGAAGGGTTCATGTCTGCTACACTCAGTTGACCTCTATGACACAGTCACCAAAAGCATGGACAGGGGGTGACAGTATAGAATGCCTACCTTGACCTGGACAAACTATGGATATTACACTCCCAAGCATGCATCACACCATACGTTACCATAGGAGTAGCACACTGGTGCAAGGACATGACTCACCTATTCCACATAGGAAAATGCACCACAAGCAGTTGACCCAAATGTAGGTGTTTAACCTATTGTTCTGTGTTTGGGCCTCTGTTATGTGTGATGTACACATCTGAGGTGCATGTAACATCCATTAGCCTATGTCTGACTATGTCTGAGTATGACTGCATGCTGTGCGCCATCACTGGATTCCCTAGTGATGTAGACATCTGCCTAGGAGGGTCTCACACAGATACATGACTGTTTCCAGACACATGGCCTCAGGCCGCATACCAGGACATGCAGTGTGAATCCCTATGGGGAGAGTGACGTCCCCACATATTACCAGAGTGCAAACAACATCCTAGGCATGCAACCAGTCATGTGGGTGCTGCAGACACAAATCTTTGGCCACATGACATGTCAACACAATGTTGCTTCCATTGTAAGATAAATCTTCTACACGGCCCATGTCATACATAAGGGGATGTCATCATGGGACATGGGATATACACTTCCTTGCATTCCTCCCAGTGAGGACCATTAATGTGGATAATTCCCTGTTCATTATTTACATCATACAGCACATGCAGCAGCTGGGGACATCACAGAGGTTCTCACCAGGGAATACCAGGGCATGAAACATCTACCACACATCGATAGGCTATAAAGCCAACCCTCTACCCACTTTCATACATAATCATCATGGGTGACCTCAGTGTGGCATGCAAGGCAGTCACAAACTCCACATTGGTAGGACTGCTGCATGAGTGCAAGTCATGCTCTACTCTATTAACACACACACACACACACACACACACACGCACACACACGCACACACACACACACACACACACACACACACACACACACACACACACACACACACGCACACACACGCACACACTCTCAATCTGGTGTGTGACATGAAGTGGGCTTGTTGGCAGCTCAGATGTGTGTCTCACACAATCAGCCTTCAGTGTAATGGGTACCCTGTCCACATTAGGTTGGGTAGCTATTTATACCTTTGCAGGTGTAGCCTGGATAACTAGATGGTTAACTGCACATACACCCTTGGAATGCCACCTGTGTCCTTGTTGGATGGAGGCATCAGGTGTTGCCTTGCATACACATGGCTAACATCTGGCCTAGGCATATGGCTGCTCAGGTCCCATATCCTAGTAACCTCATATGGTACCGGGGCTACCAGATATGGCCTGAGTGGTGTGACACACTGTGTTATGTGTCCACACCCATCACTGTCACTGACTGCTGGGTGTCCCCTATGGGCAGCATTACTGTACCATGTCATCCAGCCTAGATCCAAAAAATAGGTGAATGGTACTACAAGTGCATGTGGACATTCTAGCAACATCTATACTACACAATAACTGAGAGCAGAGCATATGTGGTGTAGGGTATTCTTCTCATAGCTGTCTGACATCTGCATTACCCAGATGTTTGCAAAAGGTGTACCTGTGCCTGATAGATGTAGACCCCCCTGCTAGGCAAATGTGTATTTCCACACATCGGTTGGACAATACGTGATGGCTTTCCCCACCATTTGGTGAATGTGTCTGTGACATGGCAGACCCCTGGGGGCACAATAATGGTACATGAATATGTGGTACTGTATGCATTCCCTTGCATTGTATGCTAAATATGTACACACTGCTGCTGAGCCAGAGCCAGTGCCCCCCCCCCCCACTGCTAGTGCCTATAACCTGCTGTCCTGCTGCAGGGCATCACCAGGTATGCTAGCCATAGGTTTCAAGCAATCAGATACACATGTGGGGTACACAGTGACCTAGCTAGAGTACATCATGCATGGTCAGGGACACATGCACAATGTTTGAACTAAGCCTGTATGACATTCATAGACTGAGAGAGGCTCACTGACAGTACATGATGTCATATGCTGGCTGTATCCACCAGTACTTACTGTCAGTAATGTATAAAATACAATAAAAGTAGCAGTCATATGTGAGCTGACCATTGCTGGGGTAATTCAGGGGTCAGAGCTGTGATCTATGTCACTGCAGATAGGGCCGTAACAGATGCCTGGACACATCTGGTGGAGCCTTGCATTTCTCACCAACTACATGTACCCAAATTGTTATGGTATGTGCCATGCTACACAATATGATCCTGCGGAAACAGCTGGACAGCAGACTAACAGCAACATATCAGTCCACACAATTTTGTTGAGACCTACTGTTTAACTTCTTATTTCCCATGACTGCATCCCCCCACCTGCATTCTATTACATGCTTCATTCAATGACATACCTGGTATAGTGCTGTACTCCTTTGAGAGAAGAAATCCAGTTGTAGTATCCTAGAGAATCACAGTCTGTCTTCAAGAATAAAGTATCAGACCTGTTTACCATAGGCAACAGCTTGCCTTTTGTAAGTAATGCTCAGGAACAGGTGATTGCCTGTGCAACAATCTGTGACTCCCATTTGCTAATTGCATCCAGAACAGCTGGGTGTTCTTTCCATTAGCCAATGGCATGGCAACACAGTGCTATATTTATGGACTTCATGTAGGCCTTGCCCCTTTTCCTGGCCTGTGAGGAGGACATTATCGAGGTGTGGGAGCTACAGCATCACAGTGGGTAGGTAGAAATACTGTCCATTATTTGGAATGATGTGTTATGTCCACAATTTTGCATGCTATGTCTGGCCATTGTTAACAGACTTTCAGATTCTGTAGCAGTGTACTGTTGAACAATGTGTGTGTTGGGGTCAGTAAGGCGACAGGCAGATGTGATTGTCGTACATCCTTTTTATATGAATGGGCATGCTGCTACAGTTGATGCTGTTCTATCAGCTGTGTATGTAGACTGTGACACATGTCCCTTTCACATGAGCACCCCCCCAACCCTTGATGTATGGGTGTCATGTGGATGCTCTGTTCCAGGTGTTTGGGAGGTATGTTAGGTCTGTAGCAAGTGGCTGGACATACTGCTGTATGTGTAGCAGGCTGCAACTGCTTTATTCTGGCCAGGAGTCAGACCAGGGAATGTGAAGACATATGAGGACAGCAGGATGTTACTGCCAGTTAGAGAGAGGTGTCAGCTATCGTGTCACAGCATTGCCTGGTTGATGGTACCCATAACAGTCCAGGTGATGCATGTGCCTCTGGTACATATGTTACATGATAGTACCATCCAGACAATGGCACGTGACATTTAGAACACATATTCATAATTGTGAAATGTGTCCCACCCTGCAGACCTTTAACATGCTAGTGTGGGTGGTATTGACTGTGGTGGGAGCAACCAGTTTTGCTGGACACTGCATTGCTCAGTTATTCCTATGTTGTATTGACATGCATGTAGTTGTTGTGCCACAGACTGGGCTGTGGGCTAGGATTGTGGGTGTCCAGATGTGACACATGCTAGGAATGTAACAGATACATTATGTATACTATATTAATCATACATATTATATATTAATAATAAGTATGTATTATATATCTCATCATATATTATCATATTATATGATAATAATAAAAATAAAAAAAATTAGTGTTAAGGAGTGGAAAAAACACTTGAAACAAACAAAACACCACTCCAGTGTCTGACCAAACCACAAACCCCAAAAATGAGTATCCAATTCAAAGCAGGGGAAGCCAAAATCCACGTTTAATAGTAAAGGCTGAAAAATACAATTTGAGCAAATAGCAATAAAACAAGTCAAATGATAAAACAAGTTATGTAAGTGCTTTCGTCTGTTAAAATAACAGACTTTATCAAAACCACAGTGTAACACTCTAACTATGCTTAAATACACATCACTTCCTTTCTTATCTAAAATTTTAAAGCAACAGCTTAAAATATTAAATAAGTATGATTAATATAACAATACCACCAAATAAAATAAAATTTAGTAGTATGAATACAAAGCCTTATAATATGTGCCCTTTCTTTCAAAATAGGCATCAAAGATAAGTGGTCATTGATACCTTGGGGTTGGTTGGCATTCAGTGTCAATTGCCACTTTAACTCTTTCTTTTCAATTTCATTACGCCAATTCCTTCCCCTCATATTTTGTCTAATAACATCTAAAATACCGGACTTGTAACCTAAAGAATTGCTACAATTTTGTGCGTGTTTGTAAAGGGCGTTATTAGTGTTGCGTGTTTCCATAGCATAAAGATGTTCATAAATTCTTCTTTTCAGTGATCTTTCTGTTTTACCTATGTAAAATGCATTACAGCCAAGACAAACACTCACATAAAATAAACCTTTGGTTGGACAACCCCCCCCCCTACTAATTTAACTATGTAAAGGGTTGCCTAACCAAATCTCTGTATTTTCCAAAACATGGGAACACTGGTTACATCTACCACATTTCATAATCCCCCTTAAATCTCTTGTCTGTACAAAAGGATGCTCCAACAGATACTTCATGTCATGGCCCACCTTGTATGAAAATAATGGCCTACTCCCCAGGGAATTGATGAGCTCATCATTACCTTCTACTGTTACCCAATTTTTAGACAGAATATTTTGCATCTTACGGCCAAAAGAACTGAAATGTGCAACCGTAGAATGGGAAAAAGTATTTATAATCACTGTGGGACAGTGATTTTTAACAGGTAGAAGTTGGCCCAGTAAAGGGGTGTATTTAGTACCCCACCCTTTCAAAATTTCCACACTGAGCTCCTGAACCCAGTCTTCTGGGTATCCCCTGCTAACAAACATTTGAATGAGCTTACCTAATTCTCCTTTGAGGTAGCCAAGGGTAGAACACATTCTGCCCCCCTAATCATTTGCCCCCGACTAAATTCATTTTAACATGGAATGGGTGCTGGCTATTAAAACTCCAAAAACTATTGGAATAAGTGGGTTTGTGGTATACCTTTGATGAAAAAATGCCTTTACTTATATCTCTAATGATGTTAACATCCAAATTGTCAATAGTGGTAAAATTGTAAATATGTGTAAATTTGAAATAGTGACAAACACTGTTGATGTGGTCAACACAATTGTCAACAATCATGGTATCCCCTTTCCATAAGACAAAAATATCATCAAGGTATCACAAGTACAATAACCAATGGTCATTAAATCCTGATCCAAAAACAAATTTCCTTTCCCACATAGTCATAACCAAATTCGTGTAAATCAGGGCACAACTTGACCCCATGGTGACCCCTTTTAACTGCCTGTAAAACTCATTCTCAAAAACAATGTAGTTATTATTGCGAATCAATTCCATAGTTTCTATGGCAAAATTAGCATTGCTAGTACTTAAATTAATATATTCCAGTAAAACTTCATGAAAAAAGTCCAATCCAATATCATGGGAGATGGACCCAAACAAATCAACCACATCAATAGTTGAAAAACCAATGGTTTCTGTACAAAAATCCTGTTTTATCCTGAACAAAAAGTCCCATAAGTCTAACAATATGTGACCTATACTACAGAGTGAGTCGTTCAATAACTGGTCAACAAACACCCCCAATGAATAGGTGGAACTATTGTGTGCCGCAACTATAAGACTGTAAGGGTGGTGTTGCATATGTTTGTGCACTTTTGGGATGCCCACTTTTGGGATGCCAGAAATGGTAGGAATAAAGAGGTGTTTATTCTGCAAAAAAAAAAAAAAAAAAACTCCTCATTAATAACCACTTGCAATAATCTGTCCTCAAAAAAACAATTGCAACCTCCTATGTGAGATATTAATCGCGTTGATGGAGGTAGCTTCATATTTATCCGTATCCAGTAACATGTTAATAATGGCATTCACGTACTTATACTTATTTAATGTTTTAAGTTGTTGCTTTAAATTTTTAAATGAAAAAGGAAGAGATGTGTATTTAAGCATAGTTAGCATGTTACACTGTGGTTTTGATAAAGTCTGTTATTTTACCATATGAAAGCGCTTACCTGACTTGTTTTGCTCAAGTTGCTGTATTTTTCAGCCTTTACTATTAAACGTGGATTTTGGCTTCCCCTACTTTGAACTGGATACTCATTTTTGGGGTTCGTGGTTTGGTCTGACACTGGAATAGTGTTTTGTTTGTTTCACATGATAATAATATATATTATATGATATATTACTAATAACATATTATATTACTATGGCAGGTGTTTTTGTGAGACATATGTGCATGCCTACAGTGTGTTACACATGACTGACATGGACATGTGTGTTCAGATAGGTATGATGTGTGACACTGAGCCATCTGTCTTGGTTTGTAACATCAATCTACACTGCATTGCCAGTAGAATAGGTTTTATGACAACCTTGCCATAAGTAGGGGGCGCAACTGTGTTCCTTCAGAAACAGTCTGTGCTGTTGTCAGCTCTACCTGATGTTGTAGGCCTTCCATACATCCAGAAGCATTTATTTGTCTGTGTACTGGTTTGTTGTCTATGTCAGAGGCCCATGAGTACATTGTGATTTGTTTGAGTATATATAGGAGTAGTGTGTCAAAGGCAATCAGGATATGTTTGTGAAAACGCTGTTTGTTCTCTGGAGCTAAGTTGGCCTACTAGTGTAATGCACTATGCTGTACTTGACAAGGTCCTGGGTTCAATACTTGGCAGCAGTGTCATTTTTCTTTAATCTTATATGATTGCACTGCATGATATATTTCCAAAAGCAGCCCTACCTCCCCCAAGCTGATTTGGCCAAGTGGTGCATTGTTCTGACTCCAGTGTACAGAGTCCTGGGTTCAATACTTGCCAGTGATGTCTTTTTTCCTTAATGTTACATGACTGTACTGCATGATATATTTCCAAAAGCAGTTCTAACTCCCCATATTTGATTTGGCCTATTGATGCCTTACTCTGAGTCTAATGCACAGGATCCTGTGTAAGACTTGGCAGGGCTGTTTATTTGTTGCTGGGCCAAACTGTATCTGAATCAGATAGTGATTAAAGCAGTTTTAAACAGGTTTGCATGGTTTTGTATGACATGCCATGATGCCAAGCAGCGCATAGCTTTGCTTAGCATCACTTATCCCTGCTTAAACCCACGCTACTTCCAAAAAAAGAAAAGAAAAAAGGGGTGATAGGAAAGTGGTGAAATCTGGGCAAGCAGGGGGAAAACACTAGGAAAGGCAGCTAGGGATGTGCAGGATGGGTGTAGGACAGGACCATAGCTCTCCATTTCTTCTGCAGCAACAGCTGTGCATGATGGGGACAATTTGGAAATTTAAAGATGACATTTTCGGTGGGGGGGGCAGATGCCTTCTTTTTAAGGTGAGAGTGGGATGTTGTGGAAGGGTTGTAGGTATGTTTGGGAAGGTAAGTTGGGTATGAGAGGTTGCACTTGCAGACAGACAAGTCAAACAATACAGCAGACAATTCGGTGTATGACACATGAGGGGGGTAAACACCTTGGATGGGGAGGGTGGTTCAGAATCAGAGGACCAAGTGCCCTCAGATGGAAACAGTGGGACTGAGGTCCCCAACCATGGGCAGTCACCACTACCCCTTCACATCCTCAAAGGTGGCTGTGCTGGGGGCTGAGTGCTGGAACCAGCCTGCCCTTGAAGGTGTGCCAGTCTGCCCTCTATCTTGCACAGTCAGTCATCCAAATCCCACTGGATGACCCTGGACATCATACCTCGGAACTGGTGGTGAGTGACAGGGTCCCCTCCATATCTGTGCCGGAGGATGGGCCCAGTTCCCTGAGGCAGTTCTACCCAAGTATGATGCAGGACCAGTGGAGGTGGCAGCACAGGTTTGGGTCCCAGACGTGCTGGGACCTGGTGCCATGGCCAGATGAGGTGGGACAGGCAGATACGCTAGGATCTGCCTACCCAAACATGCTATGGTGATGAGGTTTGTCAAAGTGCTTTAGTTAGTCATGAACACAACATTTCAACATTAGTTATATCAGCATGCATGGGTGTTCCAGTTAACTCAGAACAATAGAATTGAACAGAATTGCATAGCAAATGGAAAACATGCATAAATGGAATAGCAGTCATTATTGTAAAAGCATGCCAGTAACAGTTATGGCAACAAGCCAACAACAGTGGATTTTCAACAAGGTATGTTAGTATGCAACCACTGAAATATATGAACAATTATACAACAGAAGTCTCAACATTAGGTTTTGAGAAAACATTCCAGTAGTATATGAATAATAATTAGTGATGCAGAGAAGGGGTGGGGGGAGAGAAAAACATTCCATTAACAACTGTATAGGCTATTTTTTTTCACAACAGCAACGCTCATTACTCTACAGGTCTGCCCTAACTTTACATGCACCTGTGCCCTGTAGCTTCTGTAGCATGTACATACCTGTTAAGTTGTCAACCTGGAATGGTATGGGCCAGGCTGTGAGAACTATAGCCACATAACTACAGGGGGACTCATACATGCCAGGGCTACATATATGACTAATGGTGTACCCTGCACTGATGTTGTGTGAGTGTGTTACTGGCATACTGCAACTAGATTTATATCTCTGTCCAAGATTATTGGCAGCAGTGATCACTAGCCTTGACAGTGTGACACTTGAGAGACATGTATCAGGAAGGGTTCATGGTGTATATACTAATTCTGCTGTCATTTGTAGGCATGGGGTTGGACTATCGGCACACATTCACAGACACAGCTGGCATACATTAGTACATCTGTACACAATATATTAGTACACCCTTCATGCAGCTAATACAAACATTTCTTTACCTGTAAACCCTATGGAGAAATATCTATTAACACAGCATGACTGTTTCTACAAATGGTCAGGACCACTTGTCTATAACTATAAATACATCTTAGTGCCAGTCCCTGGATTCAGACCATGGTCTGTGTGTGCAAAAATGAACAGCATATCTTTTTCTATCACACTGACCTACTGGGCCACTGCTGTCAACTGCTTGACTGATTTGTGCCTAAAAGTCACTTGATTACAAAGTCTGACCTGGTAAGATCAGTAGAGTGTCACAGAAAACTGAAGTGACAGTTGAACATACATGCATGAGATTCATTCATGACAGGGATATCTTGTGAACTGTGTATTAATACTTTGAATGTAGGTGTAAACATGTAACCCCTAGTGGATGTGGGTATGTGTGATCTGTACAGACCATAGCAGGGTGCTGGGTTGCATACCCAACCCATATGAAATAAAAATAAAAAACTCCAGCTATACTCTGTCGCATATCATCTACTCAGAGGAGATCTCTGCTTAACATACAAGGCCATGTCAAACCCAGAGCTGTTGGACATGCTACACTTAAAGAAATCCCAATCCTTCAGAGCCACACACTCCAGGGATCTAAACCTTGTCATCACAATAAACAAAACATGCTGGAGGGATAGGTTCCTGACCCAGAGACTCCACAGACTCTGGAACAGACTGCCCATACATGTCAAGCAGAGCGCCTCTTTGGCCCTCTTCAAAAGGAACTTTAACCATGGGATGGGAGAAAGGAAATTCACCCCGGGGATCATGTCAGTTGCCCTGCTAGACAGGGGTCCAGGGAAATAAATAGTGTGGGAAGAAATAGCCAGGGAATTGTTATGGCTAGGCCTGTATAGGCCCTAGGTTCAAAAGCCTAGTACCAACCTATGAACCTATTAACCTATATACATTTGCACATCGTATATTTGCAGTTTCCACCTATTACAGTCTCATACTTGCCTGCATCGGTGTACCTGCTTTCAGGAATATATATAGCTGAAATGCATAGGTTAACACAAGACAATCCTGAAGAGAACACACTATAATACATTACACATTACTATTCAAGGTTCAGATCTTAGTGCAGAACATATATAAAATTACATTGTAGCTTGTTTTACAGCTCCAAATCTACACTTTAGCAGAACACTTCTTTATCACGTCACTCAATTCATGGTGTCACAGCCATATTTGCTGTGGAACACCTGAACACTTGTATTTCTTCAATAACAGAACAGTTTCATGAAATGTCTTTATTGAGGGTGACATGACACAGTGGTTTATTACATTCAGCCTTCTGACTTCAGTTGTACTGCATATCCTTTAGATGAATGAATGTCATTTGTTACCTTCACAGTTGCAATCACAGTGTACTTTATTACAAAAGCCTTAGTTTTACTACTGTATATACTTATGTCATTCCTACACACTATTAATACAGTATTACCTTTATTTCATCAGTAGTAGCTTGCTTGATGCCTTCATCTGTATTGCACAGTACCTGGCATTACTCACTTGTATCAGTGTTTGTCTAAGAACACATTTATCGCAGTACATTCAGAGCACATTATACCTACTGGCAGTAAACAATGTACTCTTTATATTGCAAGATAATTCTCTACTCACCACACTATCAGTGCATCCTCACCAGACACCTGGCATGGGCATCTACATTGCGAGTCCTCACCTCTGTAGCTGCAGGGGGAAAACCCACCATTATGCATACTTGTCTATCAGATAGTCATGCTAGAATTTGGTAAAGCAATGATTCATGCACTTACAAACTGCTGGGGCATTCCTGTCCCGAGCATCTTGGATCCATTGGGCCAATACCACCCCCTTCCTATGTTTCAGGTCATCGTAATGATGATGATGATGCACCTGCTTACCAGTGCGGGGAATTCCAGTGGCAGTAGTGAGTTCATGTGCCAGACAGTCCCAGGCCTCAGACTTGTATTTGGAGCCCTGGTACTGGACCTACAGTAGTCTGTCATCATGGTGGTCAACAAGGAGCGCAGCCATGACCCTGGATGCCAACATGCCCCAGCACTCAACCCGAAAGAGTGCTCCCTCTCCAGCCCCTGCCATAGTTCCTGCATGGGTCAAACTCCAACATGTTCTGACTGCATTCCCACCTCTGCAGCTTAAATAAGGCTATTTCCCCTCCCCCTTTGCCACCACTGGACCATTTTCAAAAATGCTAAGCACAGCTCAGCAGTGTGCAAACCCATTAAGCTGAGTTGAGCAGTGCTTAAAGTGGCAAATGCTTAGCAATGTTTAGTGGTGTGCAAATCCAGTTATCTCAACTGAGGACTGCTTAAAAGAGAATTACTTAGCAATGCCCAAACTGGCTAAGCAGAGCTAAGCATAGCTGAATATTGCTAAGACAGGTCCTGCTATAGTATTGCCTAGCTTGGCTTGGCAGTGCTTAGCAAAATTGAGCTAAGAGCAAACAAGACTTTAACATAATAACACAAATATATATTGCTATTAATTACTCATGATTGATACTTTATTATTATGTGTTGCTATTTTACTGTAATTACACTACCTTGGTGTATGACTGAGCTATATTGGACACTTGTGTTTAACTGGAGCTTTTCACTTCATAACCCCACTGACACCTGGATTCTGGACCAGCTGCACTAACCTGGTTGACAAATATCAATAACTGGGCAATAAAAATAAATAGAAATAGAAATGGTTTCCGATGTAAAAGCTGAATGGCCTGTCTTGATATTCGAACTGTGCACCTACTGCATACAAAGCTGTGAGTCTAACCATTCAGCTAACTTGGCTGTAAGGATTTTAGCTATACATTTCTATATAGCTTTTCATTATGTTTAAGCACTGCTGTGCAATGTGCTGCACCACATAACTGCACTCAGCTATGCTTAAACGTGAAAAAAAGAAAAAAAAACAAACAAAAAAAATAAACATAAAAGGAAAAATCACATTGGGACATTTAGTTTCCATGCCATATGGAACTCCGACAGTACAGGGGGTGTGTTACAGACACTGTAACAAACCCCCCTGTGTGACATAAAGAATGACAATAATTCTTAATAGTCTGAGGATACTTTCTTTCATGTTTTAGTGCTATACAGCACTTTGACAATGCTGGGGGTGTGTTACGGACACTGTAACACACCTCCTGTGTGACATAAATAAAAAAAATATGAATGTGTCGGGGGACAGGCACTTCTGTTGAATATTTTAATGCCATATGGCACTTTGACAGTGCTGAGGGTGTGTTACACATCTGCAGGCACTGTGACACATCCTCTAACACTGATGCAGTAAGCATGTACACAGCTATACAATGTATTTAATAATACAATGCTACACTCTGTTGGTGAAAATTGATAATTCAGCTCAACCCAAGTAATACACATTCTTAAATAACCCTTATAAGATATATAAAAAATTAAAAAAAAAAAAAAAAAAAAAAGTAAAAAAAATGTTATATGCTATTTTGTGCTTGTGTTGTGTTGTGGATTTTTGTTGGATTTTTAGCAATAAACACCCAATAAACTGTCTTGGTGCACTTTTTGTGTATCAGTATTTTTGTTTGCACCTTTTGTTACCTTCCTTTTTAGATGTACACAGCTATCCCTCAGTAGTGCACATTCATTAATATGCAAGGCGCGCTGCTGAGAGGGACCTGCAAACACGGCCACTGTACACTCCATGTAGGAATTACAGTATTCCTACATAGAGTTTATTAAATCTGGGGGTATGTCTAAACAAGGCATTTGTGGTATTATAATTTGCCATCTCATAATAATGTCTGTAAATCCTTTTTCTAAGTGATCTTTCAGTTGTTATGATATAATACGTATAACAATGTTTACACATACATGCAGAAAATATTGAATTTCACATGTATAGTGGGCAACCATATCAATATGTGTACTTTTTTAGTATTTCAGGCAAAACTGTACTTATTTTAAAAATGATTATACACATTTTAAGGAAGAATGCCTGTATTAAACCTAATAATGATATTACAATTCCTTGAGTTGATCAACATTAGAGGAGGCTTTTCTATTTTGCAATCTAATTATTTTGCTTTTGTAAATATATTTGCACTGATGGCAACTACCGCACTTCCTAGTTCCAGTCTTGCCAATAGTTTGGTTACCTTTAGAACTTTCTACTGCAGGTTTGTTCTACCAATTTAAACTTTTTTGCACATAAACAAAGGTTAGTCAATTAAAATGTCCTGTTAGTTACTGTGAACTATAAAACACTCCAGTATCTGCAGATTATATTCCTCATTGATTTTGCCATACAGTTCTATTCTAAAACCATGGCATTGTCAGAATTAGTGTTATCATTGTCCTTCACTGTATTCTTGGAGTTTGTTAATCCTTTATCTGATAAGGGTCAATATTTGTTCCCCTACCATTCGTAATTTTACTGCTGATGCCCAGTAACAAATCTCTGGTGTATTGTCTTTTTAGAAACATAGAAAATAGATAGTCTCTTCCTTAATAAAGGTGAGATAATCAGATACCATTCTTACCAACCTATTAAGTTGGCCTTTTTATAAAACTTCTTTTTTCTGTAAAAGGATGCCAACTGTTGAACTGTAAGTATGAATTTATAAACAACAACTTTCTATAAATGTCAGACAAAAAGCATCTCAATTCTTTAGTAATTGTGACATCCAAGTAGTTAATTTGAGTACAGTCAAACAGATGACTGAGGTTAAAAAAAGTAGTGCTGCTGGTTTAGTCAAAAACACCTTTTCATATTTGGCATCCATAATTTAAATATATCATCCAGATATCTAAGATATATTTTAAATGA
Source organism: Protopterus annectens (assembly GCF_019279795.1). Classification (NCBI taxonomy): domain Eukaryota; kingdom Metazoa; phylum Chordata; order Ceratodontiformes; family Protopteridae; genus Protopterus; species Protopterus annectens. The sequence goes on from NC_056737.1 coordinate 196,367,379, forward strand.
CAGGCAAAAGATGAATTAAAATGTGTTATTTCTACGAATTCTGCATAACCATACTAACATATATATATATATATATATATATATATATATATATATATATATATATATATATATATATATATAGGATCACACACTGTTCCCATTGCAGCATTCCTTATCTGCTTGTAGAATTTTCCATCAAATTAAATAAAGTGATTATTTTATACCAAGTCCATACATTCTGTGAGAAAGTTAACATTCATGTTACTTAGAAAGAGGCAGAGGCAGCTTCAACAATAACAGTCAATGTATTTGTGAACTTGGAGTACATTCAGAGTTTTTTTTGGTGCTATTAGCCTTATTAATGATCAGCAAGATGGTACCTAATTTCATAGGCTGGGATGCACATTTATTCAAGGCAGGCTTTACTGCATTTCAGGCCATGATTTATTTTGCTCAGCACATTATTCAAGCCTCAGGTTTACACTGGTAATGCTGTATGGATTAGGAAGGCTTCTGTAGACAAAAAGGCTTGTGTGCAGCCAACAAACTTTAGAATTAGTCCAGCTGGGGTGCACAGAGTTTAGCTCAGTGTAGCCTTTTTATGAAAAATCTGATAGTTTAAGGATTTCTATGCTTTTTCAGAGTCTTAAGTAAACTACCCTAGGTGAGCTCAGCTCAGAATAATTTAGAGGAGGCAATTTAAGAAAGGAAACCAAAAAAAAAAAAACCCAGCCAATGGACTGGAATCTGAGTCAGAACCTGTAACAAATCATGGTTTTCTCACGACTATGACTTGATGTTACAGCTCTAAAGTCCCAGGTAGACTAGAAATCCAGGACTGTAACTTTTACAGTAGGGATAGGGTAATCTGTGGTTACTGTAGCATCTGGGGGTAGCAGCATGGAGGGCAGTACTAAATGGGGATGTACGTGGGTGGGGGTCGTAACAATGTAATTATAGAAGCAGGGAAATCAGCAGCAGTTTTAACAAACAAAAAGTGCAGCAAGTGCTGCATAAACAGCCAAATAATAAACAGTAAATGTCATCTTTTCAACAGAATTTGAGTATAAACAGTTTGTATGGGTATAGATCCTGTGGCAAATGAAAGCTAGAGTTTATTAAATATAATGAGGCTAAATCCAGAGCAATGTACACTAAGGGCAATAAATTGTCCTGTCCTTACAATGATGGTTTTCATTCCAAAAGAGGGCTTGCATGCCTTCTTGGACTAAATTTGCAAATTCAGAAGAGAGCAGACTTTCACAGATGGATGTATTCCTTATTTATGATTCTAAAGAACTGGTTTATGGTGTGAACATTCTGATAAATATGCATTCTGGATTATCCCTGAAAAGGCAGGCACACTCGGTAGAGTATCTCCACTACTTATAAAATGTTTAGAATCAATGGCCTTTATATGTATTGAAACATATGACTATCCGAAAGCTGATTTCCAGTAAAATGAATGTCTAAACAAAATATGCAACTCCCAGGGAGTATATCTGTATGCAGAAGACACATAATGTTATGGGATTCCAAACAAGTTATTATCTTTAAGTGGAGAACATAGACTTCATCCAGTATTTGTCTTCTGTTTTCTTTTATGTAGGAAGGAATGTACCCGCCAACACACATTTTCACTGTAGCCCTTCCATGATGCATATCTTATTGACTAACAGTTGCACTATATGCTATGCTATGTTGTTACTACATCTATCACTATTGCTCTGATGTTACTCCTTCTATCTGCCCAATAGCCTATTCACTATTGTTATTTTGTTAGTCTATCTGCCTGATAACCTGCTCACTATTATTGTTTTGTTACTCCATCTGTTCGTCTGATAGCCTACTCACTATTATTATTTTGTTACTCCATCTGTCTGTCTGATAGCCTGCTCACTATTATTTTTTACTCCATCTGATTTTGTTACTCAGCTGCTCACTATTATTTTTTACTCCATCTGTCTGCCTGATAGCATACTCACTATTATTATTTTGTTACTCCATCTGTCTGTCTGATAGCCTGCTCACTATTATTTTTTTACTCCATCTGTCTGCCTGATAGCATACTCACTATTATTATTTTCTTACTCCATCTGTCTGTATGATAGAATACTCGCTATTATTATTTTTTTACTCTGCCTGTATGCCTGTTAGACTACTCACCATTATTATTTTGTAACTCTGTCTGCCTGATAGCCTACTCACTATTATTATTTTGTTACTCCATCTATCTGCCTGATAGCTTACCTACTATTATTATTTTGTTACTCCATGTTTTTGCCTGATAGCCTACTCACTATTATTTTCTTAATCTGTCTGTCTGCCTGTTAGACTGCACACCATTATTATTTTGATACTCCATCTGTCTGCCTGATAGCCTACTCACTATTAATATTGTGCTACTCCATCTATTTGCCTGATAGCCTGCTCAGTATTATTATTTTGTTACTCCACCTGCCTGGGCGGCAGCTTGCTTATTATAACTTAGCTGATGAATCCCTGGCACCCCATAAATATCAGTCATTGTTACACTGTGCCATACCAGGGTCATCTAATATTAACAGATGCTGCCATAATACACCCTGTGTCTTACATACTTAGGGGTGACACTGTAGTTTAGTTAAAACAATGCTTTCCTTTGGTAGAAAAACTTCTCTTCACAGATCCAAACATTTTATACTCCAGACCAAGAACGAATGCATTGAACTGCTATAATGTAATCCTTGATGTTAGAAATAAGGGCATATAGCTCCGTTAATAAAAAATAAATAATCTGTACACCATTCCAAAATACCCACACAACTACTTAGAAAATATTGAATTTCACATATGTAGTGGGCAACTATATCAGTATGTGTACTTTTTAATATTTCAGGCAAAACTGTACTTATTTTAAAAATGATTATGCACATTTTAAGGAAGAATGCCTGTATTATCCCTAATAATGATATTTAAAAAAATAAATACATATATGAACTGAGCTTGGAGACTAATTATGAAATAAAAACATTTTATTTATTTATTTATTTTATTTGATATTTGTTTACTGGGAAAGTCCAAGTGGGCCAAAAAAGAGCCTCTTTTCAGCAAAGGTCCGTGGAGAGAAGTTCCACATTACAAACTTTAAAGACAGAATAAAGAAAAACATAAGGTACAAATATATATAATACTTACAGTTATAGTAAAACTTGTAAGTGGAAGGCAATATAGTACAGTAAAATAGTTGCAGTAAGACATGTGAGAAGCAAGCAATATAGTACATTCTTTAAGGTATAAGAGGCATTACAGTACAGTCTTAGTGATTGAAAATGCATTCTAGAGCACTCTTGTAATGTAGATATGCAAAAGAGAGAGGGGGGGTTAAGGAAAAATAGATTGTTTTTTGCTTTGAAGTTAATAATTAACTGGGTAAGTGTCAAGTACATTAAAAAGGACAATAGAGTGGGGTAAAGTACAATCAGATAAAGTGATTTTTTTAAGTAATCCAAATCAGTAATATGAATATTATGACACAACAAACTGACAAATGTTTCTTTTCAATTTAGCACCACAGTTACATGTATTTCCAAAGCATGTCATTACACCTGTTGCACTGCAGGTATCATTTTAATAACCTTTGTCAGCATTGGTGGAGTCAGATAGTGATCTAAAATGTTCAGCAAGGAACATATTTAGTACAGTAAAAGAAACTGCTAGAGCCAAAGACCAGAGTAAAACATGCAACTCAAAGACAAAAGAACATAATACTTGGAAGGCAGAGATCTAAATCAAAACATGGCAAATGTCTTACAATATTGTGTGCGGATGAGACCCTCAAAAAGATGGTGGGCCGGATTTACGAAAGCTTGCACGGAGTGCAAGAAGAGTGTAGTAGCTCACGCGGCAATATGTCTGCCGTGTGATCCAGGTACAGTCAGCAGGGGCATGCACGAGTGCTGCTAAAGCTACTCTTGCACAGACAGCGTCTTGGTATGAAAATTACCTCATTTGCTGGTGAAAGCCATGCAAATGAGGTAAATTTGTGATCCAGGAAACACTAACCTGTTCATGAAAGATTAGTGCTAGCTGCAGAAATGTACTCCGTTGCTAACCGAGTACTGTTCTGCAAATAACTAAACGGAGCTATGACAGCTCCAACTAAAGGATGCATACAGTTGAGGAAGCATGCCAATGGCCAAATATAAGGCCATTGGCATTTATAAATGTTTAAAAATATAACAATTTAACTTTTATTTTTACCCGATCTCCGATGATTAAGCATAGCGCAGCACCGCGCAAATGTGCGGCGCTTATAAAAACAAGAAAATAAGTAAAAAAAGTCAAAAATAGGCATTTTCACTAAAAAGCTTATTCTGCCATGCAGTTGAATGGCAGGCTGAAGACAACATGGCCACTGAGTAGTGGTTGTTAAGGGGGGGAGCTCAGTGTCAGAGATGTAACCATGCATTAGTAGGCAATCCTATACAAATGAGGATAAGGATAGTGAATCCCAATTTTCCCCAGCATGTGAGCCATGTCCCAAGAGTGTAAGAGTAGGGGTAGGTGAGTAGTAGAGTAGAATATAGGTGACATCATGACGGTGTGTGTCAGTCAGGCTGTAAGCTAACTGGAGCACAGTGGATTATGTTTCCTTTGAGTTGCTCAGGATTGCAAGAGGCATGCCTACAATTGTCCTATTTGAAAACCTCAAACCAAAGGAGCATAATGCTAAAAGATAGGAAACTCCTTGCAAACATGCACACAGTGTATGCGCGCATGTGCACGCGTTTGCGCTTGTTTGCATGGCGCTTCCCCCCAGGCGGAAACAGAAAGGCAAAAGAAAAGAGGTAGTAGGAAGTTAACCAAGGAGAACTAGCAGAGCTGCCAGGTGAAATATATCAGAATCAGCCAATTACAAAGGCAGCAGACTAGCCCAGCCAAGCCCAGCACTTTAAACTCTGCAAACAGCATTCCCTCTTGTTTTTCCCAAGAACTCTGCAACACTGCAGTATACAAAGAGGGAAAGCTTAAAAAGCTTAAGTCAGACAAAATGTTAGGGGCTGCTCTTGCTATCATAAACCAACATGTGCAAGGTGCTGAGGGTGGTGATGTTGTGAATGCTGCTGAGCAACCCACAGTGAGGAGACGGAGAAGAGTGTACAGACCCAGGGTAACCTACCAGGGGCTACATGAGTTAGAGATAGTGGAGTGCTATAAGGTGGACAGAGACCTCCTACAGCAAATTGTTGAGCTGTGCCAGCCACGCCTCACACACAGAACCAACAGAGTGGAACCCATCCCAGTGGATACCAAGGTATGTGTTGGCATAAGAATACTAGCTACAGGTACCTTCCAAAGACCAACTGGTGATATGATGGGGATTTCACAGGCATCAGCATCCAGGGTACTCCACCAGATCCTGGATGCCATGTCAGCACATGTCAGTGACCATGTATATTTCCCCAATTCCCGTGAGGCATTGGCCAGCAATATGCATCTTTTCCACCAAATAGCAGAATACCCTGAGGTAGTGGGTGCAATAGACTGCACGCACATATGCATTAAAGCACCAACCGGTGAGCGGGCAAGGGTCTACATCAACCACAAAGGCTTCCCCTCCATCAACTGTCAGGTCGTGTGCGATGCCCAGGGCATAATAATGAATGTGTGTGCTGGCTGCCCTGGAAGCTATCACGATTCCCACATCTGGCATCTGACACAGCTGTACCAGAGATTTGCCAATGGGGACATCCCTGATGGTCACCTAGTGGGGGATGCTGGATACGCACTGGAGCCGTGGCTGATGACACCCATCAGAAATGAACACACACCTGAAGAAGAACTCTATAATGAGGCACACGCACAAACAAGAAACATAATTGAGCTTGTGTTTGGGATTCTCAAGTCAAGGTTCCAGTGCCTGGACACATCTTGTGGAGCCTTGCATTAATCACCAACTACATGCACCCAAATTGTTATGGTATGTGCCATGCTACACAATATGAGCCTGCGGAAACAGCTACAGTATGAACAGCATGTGGCAGGGCCAAACAATCCCCCACCATTGCCAAGGCCTGCACAGGCACAGCGTGACTCAGAGGAGGAACAACCTGAGCCTGCCCAAGTAGGCAGAAGGAGGTGTGCCCAGTATGCCCTGGCCTTGGCAAAGAGGCAATGCATAGCACATACACTGACTCAGTACGAACCCTGGAAATGACACCTCTCTCTGACTCACACATACAGTAAAAGGGATGCCTAACTTGACACTACCTGTTTTCCAACATGTATAGGGAGAGTACTATGTGCATCCAACATAGGCAGCCCTGCAGCACCACCTGAGGCATGAGTACACTATTTTAAGCAATATAAAGCACTGCTAAGCACATTTTACCAGTATTGAGCATATTTAAATACAATTGGGCATAGCTGCGGACTGCGCTAACCAGCGCAAAGTTGGGCAATTTTGGGCAAAGTCAATCAAAGTCGGGTAAACACGCTCACACCTGCTTTACTGTTTCTTAGCCAGTCAGGTCTGCTCAGCAGGAAAATAAAAAGCAGTGACAGGGCTCGAACTCAGGATACTGTGCACTAAAGTCACAGTACTGAACCACTAAGCCATGACAGCATTTCACTGGCACAGGCACAACTTAAGTCACTCACACATACCAGTTGGGGGGGGGGTCACATACCTAACAATCACAGCCAGCAGGACAATTGTAGACAAACGCAAGCACAAACAAATGCTGTATCATGCCCTCTGAAGAGGCAAATGAGTAATCTCCTCCCAGGCCTATGCAGCCAGATAACAGCAGGCCAGGCAGTGTGATTTGAGTTGGGTAGGCTATGAAATCACAAACTAATATGCATGTAATTGGAAGCTAAGGTCTGTAGTACAGTGGTATGCCTCAAGCCAGTATGATAGGCAACAGTACAGACTGAAATAGAGTACCTGACCTAGCAGTGCAGGCCTAGCAAATGTGTATAAGTGTCAGGTGTACCCCTCATCCTATGCACACCCACAGTAACAATCAGGTGTGCCCCCATGGGTAGAAATATACAAATAATAGCTGTCCCTCCTGTATGTAGAAATGTTGATAAGTCTATGCAAATTGACTCATGGAAGCCCTGCAGGCACAGTGTGCTTCCTGTCAATGTACAACACAAAGGTGAGTCCTGAAGTAAAAAGCAACTTGATTTTTCACACACATATAGTATATATGCCCATAGTGGGCATGCTCACACACTTAAACAAATTTAACAAATGTCAGTCAACAAAATACTGAAAGGGCATACTGGGCATGCTCGCACACTTAGGCCATGTCTGAGTACAGCAGTTAACCACACATATCTGGCAGTTGCAATTCTTACTCCAGACACATGTCACCAATCCTGCCTTACGCACACAGTGATATGAAAACAGACCCATATAATATATTGGACCCTGTATAATCAAACTATGTAATGCAAGTACTTAAGTTGTTCAAAGAAAATAAAAATACAAAGAAGATCAATAAATCTCCAATCAGTATCATCAAGAAACAATGAGCACTCCTAACATTATCCAAGCCATGTTCTGGCAAAAATATTGCCAAAGAGTCCATAGAGAACAATGAAGCTTTCTTTAGCTATGTCATAAATATCAATGTAAACTCATATATGTTCTGAGTCAGTGCAAAGTGTAAACAAATACATGTACATGACTGACATTGCCAACATCTTGTCAGACAGGTTCATACATATTTACTCCCCTCTCACTGACAAGTGGGCCCATTACCATACCTGGAGATTGTGAAAAGCCAGAAATCACATATACAATGGTTAAACAGCTCTATCCAAACCTAAAAACACAGTGTCTATGAGATGACATGGTGTCCCTGGCTATGTCATATGTGAACTCCAAAACAAACAGACCCTGCACCTGAACTGTCTGTTGAGACTCACTCTCTGTACAGGATATGAAACTGTTGAATGGGTTACAGCAATGTTTGGCACACTCCACAAGTGTTAGTGCACAACAGACCATGTGAACTATTGTCTTATAAGCCTAATAAGCCTGATCTGCAAGGCCATGGAGTCCATCATTATGAAACTCATAAACAGAGCTATTGGGAGACTACAAACACTCAACCCTACCCATTTTGGTTTTGTCAGGGGCAGATCATGGTACCTAAACCTGCCAGACAGTTTTCAAGGCAGTTACCAAGGACATACATCAATGAAATGAGCTCCACACAGCCTACATAGACCTTGAAAAGCCCTTTTCCAACATCCCACACACATGTCATATCCACAAAATCAACAACCTGTGCATAAACACGTATGTCATCTGATGGATTGCCAACTGGGGCACAGATAGATCCCACAAGGTAAGAATTGTGGTCTCCCTGTTGGACTGTAAGCTGGTAACAACTGCTGTCCCCCATGGCTCAGTCCTTGGACCCCTCCTGTCTGGTGTATACTTTTCAGAAATACAGTCAAACACACGAGGGCTATGGTTAGCAATGTTTGTGGATGACTGCAAAAAGGTTGTCATAATCGATGTTTGGGACAACAGAGACATCCTTAAAAAGGGTCTCAGTCAGACAGATGTGGTGTCAAAATGATGGCCTCGAGCTGAAGTCATACAAATACCACATAGGTGTAAACACCCTAAATATGGAGGTAATAACAGGGGATCTATGGACACATGCATAGTCATCTCTACTTCCAGAAACACATTCACAAAGTGTTTAGAAAATCATGCTATGTGTTCCCACAAATTACCAAAGTCTTTGCATGTAGGTCAAAGGAGGTTCCCTCTACTCATCAGTCATCAGACCCATCAGAGAGTACCAGGGCACACTTGCGATGAATCTGACTAGGCACCTTCAGCAGCTGACTCAGAGGAGGAACAACCTGAGCCTGCCCAAGTAGGCAGAAGGAGGTGTGCCCAGTATGCCCTGGCCTTGGCAAAGAGGCAATGCATAGCACATACACTGACTCAGTACGGACCCTGGAAATGACACCTCTCTCTCTGACTCACACATACAGTAAAAGGGATGCCTAACTTGACACTACCTGTTTTCAAACATGTATAGCGAGAGTACTATGTGCATCCAACATAGGCAGCCCTGCAGCACCACCTGAGGCATGAGTACACTATTTTAAGCAATATAAAGCACTGCTAAGCACATTTTACCAGTATTGAGCATATTTAAATACAATTGGGCATAGCTACGCAAAGTTGGGCAATTTTGGGCAAAGTCAATCAAAGTCGGGTAAACACGCTCACACCTGCTTTACTGTTTCTTAGCCAGTCAGGTCTGCCCAGCAGGAAAATAAAAAGCAGTGACAGGGCTCGAACTCAGGATACTGTGCACTAGAGTCACAGTACTGAACCACTAAGCCATGACAGCATTTCACTGGCACAGGCACAACTTAAGTCACTCACACATACCAGTTGAGGGGGGGGGGTGACATACCTAACAATCACAGCCAGCAGGACAATTGTAGACAAATGCAAGCACAAACAAATGCTGTATCATGCCCTCTGAAGAGGCAAATGAGTAATCTCCTCCCAGGCCTATGCAGCCAGATAACAGCAGGCCAGGCAGTGTGATTTGAGTTGGGTAGGCTATGAAGTCACAAACTAATATGGGTGTAATTGGAAGCTAAGGTCTGTAGTACAGTGGTATGCCTCAAGCCAGTACGATAGGCAACAGTACAGACTGAAAGAGAGTACCTGACCTAGCAGTGCAGGCCTAGCAAATGTGTATAAGTGTCAGGTGTACCCCTCATCCTATGCACACCCACAGTAACAATCAGGTGTGCCCCCACGGGTAGAAATATACAAATAATAGCTGTCCCTCCTGTATGTAGAAATGTTGATAAGTTTATGCAAATTGACTCATGGAAGCCCTGCAGGCACAGTGTGCTTCCTATCAATGTACAACACAAAGGTGAGCCTTGAAGTAAAAAGCAACTTGATTGTTCACACACATATAGTATATATGCCCATAGTGGGCATGCTCACACAAAATGTCAGTCAACAACATACTGAAAGGGCATCCTGGGCATGCTCGCACACTTAGGCCATGTCTGAGTACAGCAGTTAACCACACAATGTGTGGTGATAGCTGCACACTCTGGCCCTACTAATATATGCCTTCAGGCAGATAGCCTATTACCTACCTATGTACCTATATATATGTAGGGGGAACACAGTATAATAAGCCAAAGATGGATGGGCAGAGATGTGTGTAAGAGGGTGACCATGAAAGGGAGCCATCCAGGACTGTCCCACCCAGCACACATCCCAATGGCACAAAAGACATGAGGTGCACATTTCACCCACTGTACATAATAGCCACCAGTATCTGTAAGCATTACAGTGTATGTGGTGCATATGCCTGCTGTACAACATGACTGTACAATGAAGTGCACATCTACTATCTGTAGACATGTACCTGTCATATAGGTTCATAGGTATGTAGTAGACTATCTTCACAAAGGCATATATTAACCTAGGCAAGTTGTGCAGCTTTCACCACCCATTGGTTAGTCTCCTAAGCCCTCGTTCTAATAGTTAGTACCGTAAACCCCTTTCTAGTGAGGCTGCTGATGTGATGCCTGGCGTGAATTGTCTGTTTTCCATCCACTCATTAAGGTTCCTATTGAAGAGTGTCAGCGAGGGGCACTGTCTGATGTACATTGGGACTCTCTTCCACAGTAAGGCAAGTGTCTGGGATGGTACTCTCTCCCACCAGCATGTTGTATTCATTGTTGTGATGAGGTTCATATCTCTGGAGTGTGTAGTGTGACTCAATTTTGTTATCTGTAGATGGAGCATGTTCAACAGTTATGTGTTGGACATGGCTCTGTATGTTAGGCAGAGTGTGCCTCTGAGTAGGTGGTACGCAACAGAGAACAGATTTAGTTTTACCAGTTGTGTTGCATAACACAAATGTTTGAGGCCAGTAATCCTCTTGGTGAGGTACGTCTGTGGTCTCTCCAGCTGCTGGATATGCTTAGTCGAGTACATCCAAAATGGTGCACTGTACTCAATGATGGGTCTGATGATGTAAGAGTAGAGTGCCAACACTACCTCTTTGGATCCTGATGCAAACCCTTTGTTGATTAGGTGGGCCACATAGGATTTCCTAATCACTTTGGCAATATGGTTGTCAAAGGAAAGATGACTATCTACTTGTGTCCCCAGATCCCTTATTACCTTGTCAATTTTTAGGGGGTAACACCTATGTGGTAGTTTGTGGGTACTTTGTTTTCCCCAAAGGGGATTACTATGCATTCTTTCACATTGAGCTTGAGGCCATGATTCTGACACCACACATCTGTCTCATAGAGTCCCTTCTGGAGAATATTTGTGTCATCTGGGGAATCTGTTATGGCAAACACTTTACAGTTCCTATCAAACAAAATCAACCACAACCCTCCTGTGTTAGCATGTACTTTTGAGAAAAAGGAGGGGCCCCAGGACTGAACCCTGGGGAACACCAGTTGTTACCGGTCTAGAGTCTGACATGTAGCCAGCAACTCTTAATTTGTGAGATCTATCTGTGAGCCAGTTTGCAATCCATCTTGTGATTTATGCCCAGGTTGGTGAGTTCATCTATGATACCTGACTGGGGAATGGTGTCAAAGGCCTTAGCAAAGTATAGGTAGGGTGTGTGGAGCTCCTTTCAATCATCTATAGCCTGGGTAACTGTCTCAAAGAAATCCACCCAGTTCAGGAGGCGTGATCTGCATTTGATGAAGCCAGACTGGGTGTGCTCAACTGTGTGAAGGTTCCCAATGTCTTTATTGTTGAATTCCATTATGATTGGCTCCATTGCCTTGAAGATCAGACTCATCAGGCACATAGAGTGTGAATGCCAAGGGTCTTTTGTGGCCCCACCCCTGTGGAGTGGGAAGAACGTTGCTGTGCAACATTCTATGGGTACATATCCTGTAGAGATGATGTAGAGAGAGGTGTAAGTATCTTGATGAATATGGATACATCCACACCCTATGTACTATGATCCAGGTTCTGATGCTGGAATGTATGGAATGAGTAGTATCTGGGTAGTGCTGGTGTGCTCTCTGGAACCTTGAACTAGGCTTCTGTTACTGCACAGATATCAATATTCTCCATACTGAGAAGTGCCTCGAGTGTGTGCATTTGGAGGCTGAGACTTCTGGCAATGAGCAGCATTTAGCTCACTTTGTGGTTATTTGTGTTGGTTCTAAATTTTGGTTTGTCCTGAGTGACCGGTGTTCCACACCTGAAGTCAACACCTCATTGGTCCGATCCGACCATAAGCTAATTACCCTACATATCCACATTCTGCCCCAACCCCATTAAGGAAACCATGTTAAAAAATTTCTCCAAAGCCAACTTCATGCTTCTCAAGACAGATGTGGTGAACTTCATGATACCCATGCAGATGGGCAATACAGTTACGACTACTGAATCCTACACAATTGCACTTTATGAGCACTTACATGAGTGCATGGATCATGCTATCCCAAACAGAACCAAGACACTATCCTCCAAAAAAAAAAAAGGAAGCCAATCTGGTGGTCCCCTGCCATAAACCAACTGTACAACAGGAGGAAGAAACTGTTGCAAAAGAGAGTAAAATCCCATGAGTGGAGGAGCTCCCTGGTCAGCCTCAGTAAGAAGCTGCAATCCCTGATAAAATCCTCCAAAGCTAGTTACGAAAACAAAATCGCCACTGGTTCTAATAAGACAACCACAAAGCATTCTATAGCTATGTCAAGAATCTCAATGGCAACGCTCAGATCTGCTCTCAGTTACAGCACAATGGCACTAAATATACAGACCCAACTGATATTGCCAACATCCTGGCAGATAGGTTCAGTGCTAACTTTACCCCTCCTCTCACCCATGAAAGAGCCAATCTCTATACCAGAAGAATGCAAAGTTCCTGGAATCACAGCTGCACAGGTAAACACAATACTCTCCAAAGCCAGGAACACACCATCCATGGGACCAGACAACATCCCAGGCTGCGTTCTACACGAACTACAGAACGAACTGGCACCACACCTAAGTACCATGTTCAATCATAGCCTCACCTCAGGCTTTGTGCCTGCTGAATGGCGCACAGCGACAGTTATCCCACTACACAAGGGGTGAGCCACCACCGACCCTGGGAACTAGCACCCCATTAGACTGATGAGCCTGGTCTGCAAGGCCATGGAACGTATCATCATGGAACTTATAAACAAAGACATTGGTAATCTCCAAACTCTGGACCCCAACCAGTTTGGGTTTGTAAAAGGCAGATCATGTCTCCTAAACCTGATAGAATTCTTTGAAGCAGTCACCAAAGCAGTGGACAAGGGTAAGGTGGTTCACACAGCCTATCTAGATCTTGCCAAGGCTTTCAACACCATCCCCCACTCTGGAATTATAGATAAACTCACTAAACTAAGTTTACATCCCTATGTCACAAGATGGGTTGCCAACTGGCTCACTGACAGAACCCACACTGTGAAAGTAGTAGACTCCAAATCCGACTTCAGACCAGTGACAAGTGGAGTACCACAGGGTTCAGTCCTGGGTCCTGTCCTGTTTTGTATCTACTTTGCTGAAGTACAGGCTAACACAGAAGGTCTTTGGCTAATGAAGTTCGCAGATGACTGCAAACTAGGAGCCATAATCAAAACTACTAACAATGTGGACATCCTACAAAAGGGCCTCACTGAGACAGATGCCTGGTGTCAAAGCCATGGCCTCAAGCTCAATGCCAAAAAGTGCATTGTCATCCCCTTTAGTAAAAACTCTGTACCCATGAACTACAACATAGGTGGTAGTATACTTAACACTGAAAGTATGATAAGAGACCTTGGGACACAGGTGGACAGTAGTCTCTCCTTTGATAATCACATTGCCACAGTAGTCAGGAAATCCTTCTACATGGCACACCTCATCACAAAAGGTTTCTCATGCAGAAAAAAGAGGTAATTGTTCCCCTCTACTCATCACTTATTAGATCCATTATAGAGTACAACACCCCTTTTGGTATGTACCTCACAAGACGTTTACAACTGGGAAGGCCACAGAAATACCTCACAAAGAGGATTACCAGCCTCAATCACATGCCCTACACAGACTGTCTCAAAAAACTCCAGCTTTACTCTGTCGCATATCGCCTACTCAGAGGTGATCTCTGTCTAACATACAAAGCTATGTCAAACCCGGAGCTGTTGGACATGCTCCACTTAAAGAAATCCCAGTCCCCCCATGCTACATGCTCTAGGGACCTAAACCTTATCACCACAATAAACAGAACATACCGAAGGGATGGATTCCTATCCCAGAGACTTCCCATACTCCAGAATAAACTACCTATCTATATCAAACAAAGCTCCTCATTAGCACTCTTAAAAAAAATCTTGATGATTGGATGGGAAATAGGAAATTCACCCAAGGGATCACTTCTGTGTCTCTGCTCGACAGTGGCACAAGAAAAAAAAATTCTTGGGTGGCAAAAGCCAGGGTACCTTTTTGGCTGGGTTTGTATAGGCTCCAGGGCCGATAGCCTAGTAACTACCTATGAACCTATGAACCTTTGAGCCTTGCCTAAAAAGGTAATATGGGGACAGCAAGAGCCTTGGCCAGTATTCAGAAGCATAGGGACGACAGGTGCAAACCATCTGTAGCGAAGCAACGAGGCTTGTCTATCATGTCATCAAAGGCAGACAGAGACTGGATCCCCTTTGAATGACACCAGAAGCTCAGCCAATTGCTGAAGTTTATCATCTTTCTGTTATATTGCAGTATCATGTAGGTGAAGGTAAGATGCTACTCAAGGTCAGGGTCATACCAGCCTGGGCTACATGATCATAGAGCTACTATAGATCTCTTGTCATGCTGTCCTGCGAGGTATGTCTCAGATCATTCACACTGACATGAACAAAGAACACTTCATATATGTACCTGTTCTGGAGTGATGTAAGTGCTTGTGTTATGTGGCGGATCATAGCACCTGACAGACAACTGACAGTAACCTTCCCCTTCTCCAGCCGAGTGAGTGGAACAACTGTGTGCCTGACTATGAAGTTACCTATTACTAGTGTGTTGGGTATGTTGTTTTGCCTTAGGGTCTGTTGTGAGGCACACTGCTTTGCTGTATTATGTGTTTTCTGGCATGTGCTTGGAGGTGCATGTTGCTTGCTTGTCTGCTTAGGAGGACATTCTCTCTTTTTCAGATTAATATTTGTATTCTCTGAGTATGGTAATGTGTATTTATGTGTGTGTTTTGCTGGTGCTTATATTGTAGGTCTATGTGAGACTGTTGTTGTTGTGGTTGTATGACCCTTCTCCTCTTGACTGTATTCTCCGGTATTGGGTTGACAGAGCTTAGCCACTGGTTTGACCCTGTGTGTGCCAGCATGTGGTGCATCAACCTATATATGATATGTTCATGGCATATGCATACAATGCACTCACAATACACCTAGTATGATAAGCCTGCTGAGGATAGCAAATGTGAAAATAACCTTTGGGCAAACTGTCAGCAAGTAATGTCTGTATTGCACCCTGTAACTCCATATTGCTTGCTGAAGTGTAAAGATGTACTTAGTTTGGATTAAGAACCCCACACTTGCCAGCAGTGTGTGTGTATGTGTCTGTCTCTCCTTGGGGAGAGAGCAACCTTTTTGGAGACTACTCACACCCCTTAAAAGTGGTATACTCATCTTTGTCAAGTCTGATGATGTCACCATCCTACAAAAATACCTGTGGAAAAATAAAATCCCAGTAATGTGTATAGCATGTTGTGTAAATGTGTACTGTTGTAGTATCATAATGTTGTTAGGTAGGGGTTTGAATCCTGTACTTGCCAACTGTGTGTGTATTTCTTTGTGGAGAGGCAGCCATTTTGGAAACTACTCACACCCCTTAAAAGTGGTATACTCATCTTTGTCAAGTCTGATGATGTCACCATCCTGCAAATATACCTGTGGAAATAAGAAACCCATGTGTATAGTGTGTCGTGTAAATGCATACTGCTGTAGTATCATAATGAAGTTAAGTAGGGGTTTCAATCCTGCACTTGCCACCTGTGTGTGTCTCCCTAGGGAGAAGCAACCTTTTTGGAGACTGCTCACACCCCTTAAAAGTGGTATACTCATCTTTGTCAAGTCTGATGATGTCACCATCCTACAAATATACCTGTGGAAAAATAAAATTCCAGTAATGTGTATAGCGTTGTGAAAATGCATACTGCTGTAATATCATAATGCAATTAAGTAGGGGTTTGAATCCTGCACTGGCCAACTGTGTGTGCATTCCTGAGAAAAAGCCACCTCTTTGGAAAATACTCACACCCCTTAAAAGTGGTATACTCATCTTTGACAAGTCTAAAGATGTCACCATTCTACAAATATACCTGTGGAAAAATGACATTCCAATAATGTGTACAGCGTGTCATGTAAATGCATACTGCTGTAGTATCATAATGTATTTAGGAAGGAGTTTGAATCTTGCACTTGCTGACTGTGTGCGCTCCAGGTGTGTGACGCAGTTGGTGAATGTGGAGTGGGTTTTGATTTTTCTAGTGTATGACATATCACAATGACAACCATATGTGCATTACACATGTAAGGTAGCTGTGGGGCAAAGCCATATACATCCATGTGAACTCAATTATTTCATAGGTGGGTACTCTGCTTTCTCCGTGAACGGATCTGTTATCTTTGCCAGAGCGTGCTGGCGCTTTCCAGACCTTAGGTCACTTATGTATGCTTGTGACAAGCTTAGCAACTGCAGTGATCCCTGGGCTATGTCTTCTGTTTCACATCCACTCATCATTGAAGAGTGTGAGTGAGGGTTTATGCTTGAGGTAAATTTGAATCCTGTTCCAAAGCAAGCAAACTCTGGCAAAGATGACTAATCATTATAGGTGTGCAACAACCTCTGTGGATCTGCATGCAAACCCTTTATTGCTTATGTGCTCCACAGAGGGATTTCCAAAACTCTTTGGTAATGTGATTATCAAAGGAGAAATGACTAAACACATGGCTCTATGTATACATTAGTACCTGTTCCACATTTTGGGGGCTACTACCTATATGGTACTCTGGGGATACTTTGTTTTCTAAAAGTGGATAACTATGCCTTCTTTGGCTTATAGCTTTACAGCATGAGTTCGACACCAGGTATCTGTCTCTATGATACCTTTTTGGAGGATGTGTGTGTGTCATCTGGAGAATAAAGTATAGCCCACAGTATGCATTTTTATCAAACGTGGGCAGACATATCCCTACTGTGTTTGCTTGTACTTAAGAAAGCTATATGCCAAACAGGAGTGGTCCCAAGACTGAATGCAGGTAAATACCACTTGTTACTGGCATAGAATTGTACATGGAGGCTGCAAATGTTACTGTGTGTCCTACATCTCTGCGTCAGTTGTCAATCCATCATCTAACAGTCATTTATGGTCAGTCTGTTGAGGTTATGCATAATACTAGAATGTGGGATGGGAATGAATTGCTGGTGAGCTATAGCTTGGCTGTGTTGATCTCCCCTCCCTCACCTATAGCCTTTTAACTGGCTTGAAGTCAACTAGGTGTAGGAGCCATGATTTGAACTTTAGAGAACCTAAGTGGGTATGGCGCAGTGTTTGCAGGTTCATAATGTCTCTGTTAATGAGTTCCATAATGCTGTACTCCATAGACTTCCAGATAACATTTATCTGACTTATAGGTTGAGAGTTTCCAGGATCTGTTGCAGTTCTACCCTTAATCAACTTATGTTAACATTTGCACTGGGTGTGACGAGGGTGGACAGGTTTAGGAATAAGTATATTAGAGGGTCAGCCCAGGTTTGAAGGTTAGTAGACCAAGCCAAATAGGCAGAATTAAGTTGGTTTGTACATGTGCTGAGGAGGGATGCAGAGTATATTGTGAAATAAATGCTAAGGATGAAGCCGACAGGTAACAGGAAAAGAGGAATGCCTAAGATGAGGTTTATGGCTGTGGTGAGAGAGGACATGCAGGTGGATGGTGTGACAGCACAAGATGCAGAGGGCAGGAAGAAATGGAAACAGATGATCAACTGTGGCGACCCCTAATGGGAGCATCTGAAAGGAGAAGAAGAAAAAGAAGATGCTGTAGCTCAACCCTTGTGGACTGTGAACACTATTACCGTGCATCATTCCACAAGTATGTAACCTGTATAGAGGCTGCATCTGCACAGAGTGTTTAGGTGAGTGGTGACTTCATATGTCAGCTTGTGTATGACACCGCCAGGGACACTGTCCAGTACCATTGCCACTGTGGTTTGGACTCGGTAAAGAGATGCTTTAACTAGAGTGTCTGTGAATCATCAGGTTTTACATTCTTCAGGTATGGAAATGTGGCCCTTGTGTAACGACAGGGTGGTGAAATCCGTATTCAAACTGTCTGACAAGAAATTGGTAATGTTAGTCAGATAAGTGTACTTTGTGACCATTTGCATTAACTGTGACCCAATCTGAGATTTCCCCTGTAGATTATAAACAACACTAAAGAAAGCTTTAGTGTTTTCTTTGGAATCCTGGCCATTTTATATTTTGAAGCAGGCCTTGTATGTTTATTGAGGGATTGTATTTTCCCAATGATACTGACAGAGAGGTTATCCCTTCTTGGTATGTAACTCTTTTTTGGTACAACTTCACACCTTCTATTATATAATTAGTTTATGGCAGGGGTCCATGAGACTAATGCACTTTTACTGTATAAGTGAGAATTTATTGTGTTTGTGACAGCACGGTCCATGCAACCCTGTAGGTGAACCGTGTGCATTACTAAAGAATTATGCAGCTGGGCCAATGTTAACCTTAGTAATGCAAACCAATGACAGATAGCAACAACAGCATCACCCACAGCACAGTGTCAACCCGTATCATACACACACATGCATACTCAAGTTCCAAAATGTGTGCAGTACAATGCATACTGGCCACCAATAGAAACTATGGAGTGTTAACACTGGCCAATACAGGGCATGTTACCCTGCCCATGTGTCCAATATGCATGTACATGCAGACAGTGCACCTCCACCATGTTCAGAAATGGACATCTGGAAACCTGTGTTGCACACACCCCACACTTACTGTTCACTGTATAATGCATGCTGACACAACTACACACATCAGCCAAGTGGCAGATGGGCAAACAAAACACAATTGGAATAAACACTGGTGAAAACAATACAACATTGCTAATTACAGCATTAATGCATCATGCCTGCTCAGCTACACCTTCAAGGATATCATTACACTTTACTGCTGACAACATGCTACACATCCAACCATTGCTATACTTTATTAAAGTCACCCTGTGCATCAGCACCATGTTAGCCTGCTCCTGCATCAGTGTTACAGATGATAGGAGGTGGCACAGGTTTCATCATATGCACAGCATGTGTTGTTGGTTTGCCAGAGGCCTACACTGAGCCATACAATCGACATGTGTGTGTGTGAGGGCCATGAGTACTGTTATGGGCCAATGCTGATGTCATGTGCATGGGTATGTGTTTGCCCTAGGTTTCTGGTTTATGTGTGTGTGTCTGCATGCACACAGTTCCACCATGTGGTTGTTATATACTGGGATTTGTGAGACAACTAGAGAATGTACCTGGCAGGCTTTACAGATTACCATCTCTGGCCACGGATATGGAACCTGTGCCTGGCAGGGGTGCTACAGACAGTATCAGGTACTAATCCAGACTGGGTACAATCTGAAGAGGTTGACATATGTCCACTGGATCCAGGTCCCTGCTGGGACTGGCCAGAGCCACGTGCACGTGGTCTGCTAGGATGGTCTATGGACAGCCCCCCAACATTGCTGGGGCTGATACTGGCACTACGGGAGTGGCTGTGACTTGCTGGATGTCCATGGTGACCTCCAGCTGGTGAAGCTGCTGGCATATATCCACATCAACATCTCAACAATCCCGCACTGTCCTGACATACGGACATGACATTGTGGAGGACATCCAATGTCTCACCCTAACATCTATCAATGACCTCAGTGTAGTTACGTATGGCACCTGCTAGCTCATGGATACTGTCATTTACAGAGGTGTAATGAGCCCTCTGTGCCCTTAGCCCTTGTCTGCCCTCCATGACAGCCTGGAACATGCGTGTAGAAGAAAGAGGTGTGGCACATCTGCCAGGGCCATGTTGACCAGCAGTGCGTTGACGAGTACCCCTGGGCATCTGCCTATGTGGTACCATTCCAGACACCTGGGCTATGGCTGTTGTGTCCTGATACATGGGCCATAGATACCACACTGTCCTGGCCAGTGCCAACTGTACACTGTCCCTCAGCTAAGGGCAATGGTGATGATGGATGTACAGGCAGTATGACTGTGTGCATGGATGGGGTGGAGACTTGTGTACTGTCAAATGGTGGCCCAACAACAGACCCTGACAAACCTGCCTGTCCCTCAAGACACCTATCCTTATCATCACTGTCTGTCTCAGTGACATCAGGTTCACTGCTGTACTGAACCAGCCCCACCTCGCCACCTGTGAGAGGAAAACAGGAAACACACTTTAAGACCTGAACATGACTTCAGACCACATGCACACATGCGCACATGCGCACATGCACACATGCACACACACAAAACTACACTCCACCCTAAAGCAGACACACACACCAGCAATCACAGAACATACCCAATAGCAGGTGATGGTGGGGTACAGTATCACACATGTCAGCATGCAGGACATGTGCTGCTCAACAGCATGATGTGCAAGTGTAGTCAGTCCTTGTTACTAACAGTATACATGGCTTTTATGCATGTGTTTTGTTATTAGGTGATGGCCCTCCTCCTGTAACACAATGCATACATGGACAAAAAATTGTTGTGCAGGTATTCATAACCCTGTAATGTACTGTGCACCATAACTCACAGGTGTACATACCACTGCTGGATGTGTATCTGTGTGTCAGATAGGTATCCAATGCTGATTACAGCCTCTGTGTCTTTAGCAAATAATTGTGGACACATTTTTAGCACATGCATGATGAGTATTCACATAACATCATCAGTGGTGCATGGATAATTGATGGAATACCATTCGGCCACATACCCAATGTACGGTACTTATGGTGAGTGTAGATCATATTGTGGACATGCCAGTCTCATCCATGGCATGGCATGCTAAAACACAACTGCATATTTAAACACTACACATACCCACTCAATAGCATCACAAGACATATATGTGTCAGTTGTGCAAATGGTGATTGGTATGCATACTGTTTAGAGGTGCATATGTGTGCACACACGCATCATTATGGTGTGTAGCAATGAAAGCTATGTGCAGTACTGTGGTTACAGTAACTGGATGGGGTATAGTACCATAGGCCATCATCATGAAGCATCAGGTGGTCACTCAAGGCTACAAATGTTTCACAAACCAGCACTAATCATGCTCTACCGGAACTGTACTACCTTGGCTAAATTCACCATTTCACAACCAGTTGTTACGTGAGTTTGTAAGGAGGCCAATAAAGAGCATTCCCTGACATGAATGTGAAGTGTGTTGCAGAGTGTTTAAATGCCCCAGGATAGGCCTCTACCCCTCAGGTATATTATGTGTAATGTGTGGATGAGATTTTGGATACTGGAGTGTGTCTTTACAGAGGGTTTGGGAATCCTTTATGTGTAGCATGTTAAAATGCTCTGTGTATGACATAGATGTGTATGTTATGTGCATGTTGAGCATCAACTGTGCCTATCGAATGGTCACTACAGTCTAGCCACATTTGTTTGAGATGGTCTGGGTATTGCATGTGTTTGAGGCAGCTAATCACATTAGTGAGATGTGCGTGCTATTACACCAAACATGCACAGCATGCATTATGGGTAGGTGCGTTACATGTGTACATGGCCTACACCTTAACTATGACATGCACTTTTTATTTACAATAATAAATGTAGAACACACTCACCAGCATCTGTCAGCTGTCTTGATGTCACCCCAGAGGGACCTACATAGAGATGAAACAGTTTGTCAGAGGCTACAACTGTGACATTGCTACTGTGTGTTTGCAATCTTACAGTACAGCAACAGTTTACATTCAAAGGGCTACAGATTATGCTCCAAATGATCAGTATTGCACAACAACAGGCTTCACATCTTTGATTGACACACTCCACATCTTACATATGTATGATCTACCAATACAGATAACAGTAGTCTACAGATATGCCATGTTACCTGCATGCTCCATGTGTGCTTGCTGGGTGGTTCCAACCTCCATCATGGTGTATGTCTGCTGCTGCTGTTGTTGGGCAGGTGCCACCAGACTCATGAGCAACTCCTCCACTCTGGTGAGGGAGGATGGATATTAAAATCACCTCCTGTTGCAAGCTGTTATCTACGCACATCAGCGGCACACTGATGGACATGTGTGAGAAGATCACTGCAGTGGTGGCGTACCTGCTCATATGTCCAGTTATGCAGGCCTACCTCATTGACCCTGCAGACAACATCTTGCCACATTGCAGTATGCTCCTGCTGGTCCTGGCTGGTTCGTGATAACATGAGACGGTAGTGCTGAATCACACTGCTAGCAATGATATCATCTTCAGCACTACTGTAACTCGGGTTCCTGCGATGGGCCATGATCTCTGGAAGACATAAATACAAAAATATGTCTGAGCAAGTCATATGGCACATTTAACATTATACAGTACAGATATCACTGAACTGCCATATATAGCAACCTATAAGCTAACCGAGAGTGAAACACTGCAACTGCCACTTATCACTGCTCACCCCACAACTGCTTGAAAGTGCCTTGCTCACTCTCTATCTAATGAACCATGTTCTGCACAGCAACAAAATAAAATCACTATATAAGACTATACAAGAGTACCTGGCATACTGTATGCAACACAATGCACCACCTAGTCACAGCAGATATACATCAAGCTGATGTGTAAAGAAATATATCATCCATCACAATCAGTGTAAGGTCCAGTAAATGTATTACTATTATACCACACAACTTGTTAATGCCAAACCCGTGGCCACAATATGTGCACAATTGGGAATATATCTCACATACTGCTGTAGTATACTATGGATGTTGCTAGATATGCAGTTATATGTTTTACCACAATATGTCAAAGGACATGTTACAGACATGCCCACACACACATCAGACATAATTACAGGACACAAAGGTATGACAACCCAGATAAGCTTTCAGTGTGTACTATACAGTACTGTGTGTCAGTACTTACACAACCTTAATCTTGAGAAATGTAATCTGTGATGAATACAGGGACCACACAAAACAGTGGATGCAAGCAATGTGGACATACACCATACTTTGCTGTACAGGCCCAGAGCTTCAAGTAGAACTACAGAACACACAGGATTTACATTCAACATCAGTACCAATAAATAATCATATATATAATGCTTTAGCCTCTAATGACACACCCTAGTTAAAACCAAGGGACTTAATCAAACTGTATGCAATAGCACTTGTTCTGCCTAGCAACAGAATACACAGCTTTTGCTAGGATCAAAGCAAGGACCCATAATACCATAACATAAACTGTTTCCCACTAAGCTATCCCACAGATACATATATTTGATGTATTCACAAACATATTGACCATCACAGTCAGTCAACAGTACAGAGAATCTATTGCAACAAGAAGATGTAGGTGTGTATGAGTATATATATATATATATATATATATATATATATATATATATATATATATATATATATGTGTGTGTGTGTGTGTGTGTGTATACACATACACATCCATTTGTCAACATATACATATATATGTAGGCACATATACATTTCACCTTTCATAGTGAGAATATCAATTATACAAAGGATGTAAGGTGTACAGTAATGTAATAAAATCACAGTCTTGGGATAAATGCATTGAAGGTGTTCACAGCCCAGGTAGCTTTAGCAGGCCTTACTGGCTTCAACAATGCAAACTGAACAAACCACCCACAGTGTTTAGCCACCACATGTCATATACCAGCACATTATGCTGTCTTGTTTGTCACACACTAACACCTACATACAAATATGCACATACTAACCTTCACCAACATATATATCTCCCCCCTTCACAAACAGTTGCAATATGTCCCCTGCTCTATGCACACATACAGATGTATATATATATATATATATATATATTTCTCCTTATGTGTGTGGCATACACACACAAGGTCCACACTGTTGTAAGTCCCTGGATCTCACAGCTGAACTGTTGGGCCTTGCTGCAACACAAAAAGGTGTCACATATGAACACACACTAACATTAGGGGTGGTACATATGGCAACAGATGCTAGATAAGCATACTAGACTGCTACAGTAGTTGCCAATGCTAAGCTACACTTTAATATGGCTATTATGCATGTGTTGTTCTGTCACACCCATGTTTATATAATGTCAGCGCTAATCCCCCCAACAGCCATTGGCCACACTACTGTACAGAACACAGATAACATGGATCAGATCTTTGACATTTAATGCTGAGCTACACATTTCAGAGGTATGTCCCACTGCCCACAGGTACACACAGTATTGTCCATAGCAGTAGTTAAGCAGAACATCTGTGCATAAAGAAGTACTGCTGCCAAATATGAATGTTTCACATTATGTAGACTATTCTTCAATAACATCTACTACATGCCAGTAAATACATATGTGTCACATACCTTTCCTTTGTATTATTTGGTAATATTTATTTTTCCTTTTCCCTGTCTCTCTCTCTCTCTCTCTCTGTCAGTCTCTGCAATAGAGTGACTGAGCTTGTTGGCAGAGATTGCAACCTGCTTTTGTAGGAATTTGCACATGAGCATGTGATGGCCTCTGCATCAATTAGTGGCCAGCATTTGCTAATTGCATGCAGCCTGCTGTGTAGTAAT
Organism: Protopterus annectens; assembly: GCF_019279795.1. Classification (NCBI taxonomy): domain Eukaryota; kingdom Metazoa; phylum Chordata; order Ceratodontiformes; family Protopteridae; genus Protopterus; species Protopterus annectens. Next base: position 196,392,267 of record NC_056737.1, read on the forward strand.
TGCAGTAATCAATGTCATAGCAATCCAGTACTGACTCATGTAGGCGTGGCCCTTTCAGCTTTCCAAGATGGAGATCATCCTTGTTTGGTGTGGACATCATTGTTTAAGACAAAAGGTTGGTATAGTTCTTATATCAGAAGCCAGGGTTTAGCCAGAGATTTACATTTTGTACTCAGACCTAATGTTGCTGCTTCCAGTACCCACTTGTCAGTGTAGAAATGTACTCAATCCTCAAAATGCTACCCCAAGATACATGGAAAGATGTACTTTTTTTCAACTGTCACAATTAACTGCCATACAAAGGTAGTTATAGAGATGTATTCCTTTGGCAGAAGAATTGTTTGTGAACTGCTATACTGTGAATATTCATTTATTAAGTTCTAAACAGTTTGTGCTTTTTTAATATTGACATTAGCACAGGCTGCTCAGAAAAAACTGGACACATTTCATTACTGTGAGTATGCTTACCTATATCCTTGGTAGACCCTGCACATACAGGTATATTCTACATTTGGGTAGGGTTGCAGAAGTACAGAGAGCATAAGTAGTATTGTGTGGATTTTATCTTGCTGGACTTACAGGATTGCTGTGTACAGGTTAATCAACACAAGTAGTCTGTCTGCATATCTCCCAACTGTGGACCTATCCACATGATAGCCAGAGAATAGCCTGTTATTTTTTGTCTGTGCACCACACTGGTCTTTTCAGCAATAGAGCAATGGCATTCTTATAGTTGGTTGCTACCAGTACATGACTACATCCATTTGTATTTCAGTGTTGTATTCCTACATAAGGGTATGCTTCCAAAACTCCTTCCAAAGCTATTTGCATAGTGTGTAACAGCAGAAAGGCTGATATGCCTCTGTGTTTCTTCCTCTGCCAGACATCTCAACCAATCAGGTACATATTTGGGACAGACTCAGAGAAAAGTCAAGAAAAAGTCAGGGACAATCAGGGGCACCTTTAAAATATTAGTGCCATTAATTTGAGACATTGACAGAATCAGAGCATATGAATTAATACACCTTTTCTGAAGTAAAAGAAGAGTCTAACTCTTAATTATTGTCATTATTCATTCAGTGTAATTCACCACCTTTCTGGCCAAAGTCAGTAGTTTTAAGAGGGATTCAGAGGGACAGTGCTAAAATTTGTGTCAAAATCAGGGACATCCCTGAAAATTAGGGACAGTTGGGAGGTATGGCCTCTGCCTTAAACAGATATGCCAGTGTCTGTCCTGCTGTGATACTGTGTGGGGTTGTGAAGTGATGGTGTAACATTAATTCCTGCTAGAATGGCTGCTTCTCTTATCACAGTCATGTAATGTAATCCCAAAACAACTGTTGGACAACATCCACAGAACAAGTTTTATGGTATGGTATTCCTATTTTTCCTTTACATTCACTCATTCTGATGCATGGTATAATTAAGCACCAACTTTATGTATATCTACCGTGGCTTAGTGGTACTTCATGTTGTGTAGTGTGTGCAAGGCCTGGGGTTCGAGATTTATAGAGGTGTTTTATTTTGCTCCTGAGCAGAACAAGGGCCCTTACATACAGAGTGACTAAGGCACTTTTATGCAGTTGTAAGCTGGTTTGCACACTGCTGCGTATTGCTTAGTCAAGCGCAAACAAGTGAAAACTCGAGCAAACCCACTAACTACTGCTTAATAGTGCTTACTCTCACTCACCCCCATGCTAATTTCTTTGAAAGAAAAGAAAAATGGGGAGATAGGAAAGTGGTACAAAAGGGGCAAAAAGAGGGAAAGACAGTATGGAAAATAGCTCAGGATGTGCAGGATAGATGTAGGGAAGGTCCATAGCTGTCCATTTCTTCAACAGCAACAGCTGTGCATATGCAATACATTTGGAGGTAGATATGAACCTTTAAACCCCTGAGAGAGGGGTGAGGACAACAAAGTATGTTGTAATGCCAATTAAATAACATTTCCTGTGTCCAGTGGACATGTGTAAAACATGGGCAGCTATGTATGAGACGTAATTTTTTTTTTGGAGCAGATTGCCCTTTTTTTTCAGGTGAGAGTGGAATGTGGGGTAGGGGAAGTAGGTATATTTGGGGAGGTAGGCTGGGGAGGTAAGTAGACAAGACAAACAAGATGCATACAGGGGCGGTATATGACACATATGGTGAGTGAACACCTTTGATGGGGCGGGATGTTTGGAAATCGCATGCCCATGAGACCCCAGATGGAAACAGTGGGACTGAGGTCCCCACCTATGGGCAGTCACCACTGCACCTTCACGGCCCAGAAGGTGGCTGTGCTGGGAGCTGTTTAGGAGGGACAGGCTGACCTGGGAGTTGCGCCACTCGGGCCTCAAGCTGGCGTAGAGGTTCTGCAACAGAACGTTCAATCTCTCTACACACCACAGCCCAGACCGTTCAAAAGGTGATAGGTGCCTCTCCGCCCACACTTGCACAGGGGGCTGAGCACCATTCCCTGCAGTATTTCCACCCAAAGATGGCACAGGGCCAACGGAGGAGGAGGTCCCAGGCTGGGCACCGGATCTGCTGGTGCCAGGTGCCATGGCCAGCTGAGGTGGAATTGGTGGGTCCACTGGGACCGGCCTTCCCATATGAACTATGTTTTGGAGAGTTTAATAAAGATATGGGTTAGTAACAGTCAACAGCATTCCCAATTAGTTATAACAGCATGCAGAAGTATTCCCATTAACCCAACACACCAGATTTTCAACAGTTGAAAAGCAAGCATAACACATGCATATATAGAACAATAGTGGACATTACAACGGCATGCAGGTTGAATTGATGGCAACAGGCCACCAATATTGCGGTATTTTAACAGGGCACATGCATAGAAATGAATGCAAATATTTATAAACCAATAGGACATATGTCCCAACAAATGTTTTCAGATTAGACTTACTGATTGAGGTGTGGAATTGCATTCTTTATGCACATACAGTAGGGTGGGAAAACATAGCTCAATTAACAACTTATATATCCTTCTAGTTTTCACTACATCCCTATTAACTGCAGTTATATGTCCCTTACATGTATTATTACACTACCCAATGTCCTTATATTGTGCAATTAGATTTTGCTAGATCATTATATACATGAGCTGTATCTTACATACAAACTGTCCAAGATGGAGATGTTACTGCAACATATTTTGAGAATTGCTCACACACACTTCTGCTAAGATGGTATACTGACAGATCTACTTTCATATAATTATCTAGATATGTTCAGGTGAAAGTATCAGTTATATGTTAACAGCTCCCTACATTTCTGGCAGCACACTGACATTTCTGGGGAACACAATACAAGCTACTCATGTGCCAGATTAACCTGTACATGCTGAGCATGAACCAACAGTTGAGGGCTGTACATATGCATACAAGCTACAGGCACTCCCTTCATCCACGTTATATGGGCCTACCCAAGTGTGGGTTGACACTGCTTAATACAACAGTACTATTTGTAGAATGCAACAGTACAACAACATATCAAAGAAAATGACACACACGCACTCCATGAATCATACATTTACTAAAGGATTATTACACCTTTATTTATTGGGTTAAAAGATTTTTTGAAGGCTCTCTCATTTATTTTATATAACAGTACATGCAGAATAATTACTAACCTGCCTGATGATGCAGCCTTTGCAGCCTATCTTCATGGGCTTGCTGTTTCATAGTCTGGACACCTGCAGCTGTGAAGTAAATGCAGTGATATTGAGATATACCTATCCATAGTATAGACATGCATGGCAATTCTTAATTACTTAATACAATGGCTACTTACTCAGTACTGCGGCATTAGACATTGTACGGGATTCCTGGATCCACTGGTCCAGTTGATCCTCCCTACATCGCCTCAGGTCAGAATAATGGTGCCTGACCTGCTCATCAGTCCGAGGAACACCAGTGGCACTTGTGAGATCATGGACAAGACTGTTCCAGGCCTCCGTTTTATATTGGTACCCTGGTACTGGACCCGCAGGAGTCTTTCCTCATGATTGTGGACAAGGAGCCAAACCATTACTTTGGACTCCTGGATGGCCCAGCGTTGTGCTCTAAATTGAGTGCCTTCTTCAACACCAGCCATGCTGACTGCAGAAGGAAGCTACAACCAGTTATAGCAAGTATTCCCGCCTGTGGAGCTTAAATATGCCTCATTTCCCGCACTTATTTGTGATTGGCCCATTTTAGAAAAACTCAGCTGTAGGCATGCCTGCTTAGCTGATGTTGGCAATGTTTAAAATTCCTTTGATAGATATGTGTCTGTTGAAAGTGCATCGTTATGAAATGCTATCATGGCTTAGTGGTAAAGTACTGTGACTATAGTGCACAGTATCCTGAGTTCGAGCCCTGCCACTGCTTTTTATTTTCCTACTGGGCAGACCTGACTGGTTAAGGTACAGTAAAGGAGGTGTGAGCATGTTTAACCGACTTTGCTCAATGTTGCTCGAAGTTGCCTGATGTTGCACTAGTTAGCACGGTGAGCAGCTATGCACAAATACGTTGTGGTTGCACAGGTTAGCTCGGTGCGCAGCTACACGCAATTATTTTTAAATATGCTCAATAATGGTAAAATGTGCTTAGCAGTGCTTTATATTGCTTAAAATAGAGTACTCATGCCTCAGAATGCATAACCATTTCACCTTCATATATATATATAATTCGTTCACTACTACATTTAACATTTCAATGCTTTTTACAAAACTTATACATAAAAAATGACAGGAAATATTTTTGTATACAGATTTCCAACAGAAAATGGAACGTACAGTAGTGGGACACGAACCGGGAATGCCTCTTCTTTGTGCGAAGGCTCTAACCACTATGCTATTGCTATTTTGCTTAATTTGCATATATTTTTCTTATTATCCTCTTCTGGTGTCTAAGCTGCTAACTGTAACTAAGCAATGGGCAAACCCATGCAAACCCATGCAAATACAGGCAGCTATATCAGATGAAAAAAAATAAAAAATCTTTTTATTTTTAATTTTGTCAGTTGTTTAACATATGGGGGAGTGTAGTGTTACATTGTACACATTTGAGCAGACTCGCTCATGTTACTCAAAATTGTGGCATTCCTTCATTGCAGGGGCATGAATTTTTGGACTGCTTGGCAGTCTGACATGCCCCCTACACTTGTCCATGCTCCATGTAAGCTTTAGAGTTGAGGCAGCACACCCTCATTAATATGCATGGCGTGCTGCCATCATACTCTTACACTGGCGCTTCTGTGTAAGACTAATCTAGTCTTACATGGAAGATTAGTAAATGCGGGGGATTTAGTCACTCCAGAATTGCTTTTGGTGTGTTTAAGTAATAATTTCTGTTACTTAAGTGTGATGCCTGTTAGTCATCTCTTACTTTCAGATTACATACTGACCAAGAGCAGACAGAGATCACCAACAAAGTTTATCTCATTTCATCATGGTAATGTCTCACTTGACTAGCTGGCTAAGGTGCCTATTAGTAGCTACTATGTAAGTTGATTTGTCCTAAAACTGCTTCCAGAAATTATGAGCAATAAAAGCAACAATATAAATCTGAACTGCAAATTACTTTGCCTGCCTATTTTAAATCAGAAAGCAATTGCATGTAAGAAATTGATAGTATGCTTTGCAAAACATTAAATGTCCTGCACTACCAGGCTATAATTCATTCCACACCTTTCAGCCCCAGAACTTGGACCGAAGCTCCAAAGGCGGTGGTGTTTCCATATTCGTAAAGGGTGTACATACCTCCAGACAGGTAGCCCAAGATAACGCATCACAGATATTTCAGGTGCAGCTAACATTGGGTAAGACAACAATTCGGGTTGTAGCCTGTTATAGGTTCCCAAGCATGTCCCAAGACTCACACTCCACATTTCTAAGCACCCTGGAGAATATTAGGGTCCAACCTAACACTATAGTTGAAAGAGAATACACCGAAGGGGTGAAGTGCCTTCACACAAGAATCCACAGGAATATATCAAATAAACAGAATGAAAGGCACACCACGACTATCGAAGCAAACCTTCTATAGCTCAAAAACTCAAAAAATCTCAAAAAATCTTTATTGCCAGTAAGCGCTTTCACGTCACACCGGACGCTTCTTCAGACTTTAATAAAATCAATTGCACAAAGAAACATTAAATAGTCTTAGTTATCTCATTGTCAGCCAATAAAAGCATTTAGCTAATTAACATAAATACAAGCCTTACTAAAAATGTAAATCTAACTAGGTAAGACTAAAATCTACAGAAACACATATAAAAAACACATGAATTTAAATATAAAAGTGCAAATAATAACTATATAAAAAATATACATGTAAAAGACGTGTGTGCAAGAAGCACTTAGAAATAATGTGTATAAAAAGCACTTAGAAATGATGACAGTAATAATTTAAAAACAAATTTGTTTAAACAGAACTAATGTCTTAGGGGTCTATCTTTTAAGAATGGTTTCAGAGAAACCCTGTCATTGAGACCGTGTCCATTGTCTGCCTGTAGCCTGATAATCCACCTATTCACTTCTTTCTCAGTAAAATTATTTACATTCCCCAGTCTCTCAGTAGTGTATATGAGTTGCAGGATCAAGAACTTAAACTTATGTGTGGTGTCATTCTGGAGTACATGCCTGGCTAGGGCATTGGTCTCATTCTCTCTGTTTATGGCATAGAGGTACTCTCTGATCCTTTCCCTTAATGCTCTGTTGGTCTTACCTACATAAAAATCACTACATTTTTGACAAACCCCTAAGTATACCACATTCCTGGATATACAGCTGGCATAAAAATCAAACTCATATCTGACATGGGTATCTGGATGTTGAAATTTATTTGTGTTCAAAATATATTGGCATTGATTACAGTTATAACAGGGAAATGTCCCCTTCTTAGATGAGATGGGTGTTCTAATCTCATTACGTTCATAGCATAGTAGCATCTTCAGTGATTTAGTGTTTTTATAACTAAAACTTGGATGCTGGCCTACCAACTTACTGTTCTCTTCATCTAGTGTCAAAATCCCCCAATTATTTTTAATAACGCTTGTTATTATCTTATTATGGTGTGTAAACGGTATAGCAACTCTGTTCTTTTTAGTAGTATTTCTACAGATTCTATGGACTGTCTCGATCTCATTCGGGGGATTATTCCTATTAATATAGGGATCCCCACTGCTTACTCGATCAACTTGATGTAATGTTTCCAATTCCTTTTTGTGATATCCTCTCACAGAAAGATCTCTCTGTATACCTTCAATAGCTATGCTATAATCTTCCTTTCTGCTGGTTAATCTTGAATACCTTAGTGCCTGATTTTTAACTACATTCCTGTGTATGTGAGGTGGATGCATACTATTTCTGTGTAAAAAGGCATTTCTTCTACAAGGTTTCCTGTATATCATTGTATGTATCACATATCATTCCTTTATCAGTAGTACATCTAGGAACTCCATAGAGTCCCTAGAGAACTTACTGGTTAATGTTAGAAAACTTGTGGTTTCATTAAGGTAGGAGAAGAAGTTTTTCAAGGTGTCTAAGTCTCCTCTCCAAATAAGGAAGAGGTCATCCACGAATCTCTTGTAATATTTAATATATTGTGAAAAGAATGCATGGTCGAGAATATAAGTATGTTCCCAGTATGCAAGTACTAAGTTTGCATAGGAATTGGCACATGGTGTGCCCATCGCCACGCCTGTAGTTTGTAGAAAGTATTTACCATCAAATGTAAAAGCATTATTATTAAGGACCAATTCTATTAGCATAGTAATCCTTATCACTAAATCTCTAGGAAGCTCTTTCTGTATTAAGTATAACCTTAAATAATCAATGCCTATATCATTAGGTATACTAGTAAATAGGGATTTCACATCTAGAGTTACTAGGAAGTCAGTCTGAGTCAAATGCCCATTTGTGTTCAATAGTGATAAAGTTTCTATAAACTGTTGAGTATCTCTAAGGATGGAGGATGTTGAATCAACAATCGGTCTTAATTGCTTTTCTAAATATATAGATATGCTCTCAGTTAGCCATCCTTTCCCTGACACAATAGGTCTTAATGGAGGTTTTTCCAGGTTCTTATGAATTTTGGTAGGCCTCTAAAGGTAGGTACTAGAGGATTCTGTATTAGAAAATATCTATACAAATCATTATCAAAGCTACCACATATCATCATGTCATATAAATCAGCATACACATTTTTGATCAATCCATTCAATCCTACTGATGTTAAACACTGATATATAGTTTGATCTGATAACATTTCATTAACCTCAATGTTATAAAAATCTCTATCCAGTATCACTGTGGCCCTTCCTTTATCTGCCGGCCGAATCACTATACCGTCATTACATTGTAAATTATTCATAGCCTGGATCTCTTCTTTACTTAAGTTAAAGAACTCAGGTTTCAGTCTATTATGCTTGTCATTAAAAGTTGTTAATAGATCAGTAATGCATGCTTTTTCAAACATTCTAAGTATGAATGAAGATGTGGTATGAAAGTAGAAGGTTTAGAAAATACATATTTACTGTCACTCTTAACATTTTGTTCATTTTTATATAGCATTCCCAATGATACTTTTCTAGTAAAATATTTAATATCAATTATAACATTGCTAACATCAGCAGTCTGTGAGGGAATAAAAGAGAGTCCCTTATTTAAAATAGATACCTCAGCTGGTGACAAAATGTGTCTTGATATAAGATAATAACAAGTGTTATTAAAAAGAATTGGGGAATTTTGACACTAGATGAAGAGATCAGTAAGTTGGTAGGCCAGCATCCAAGTTTTAGTTATAAAAAACCTAAATCACTGAAGAGGTTATTATGTTATGAGCGTAATGAAATTAGAACACCTATGTCATCTATGAAGGGGACATTTCCCTGTTATAATTGTAATCAATGCCAATATATTTTGAACACAAATATATTTCAACATCCAGATACCCAAGTCAGATATGAGTTTGATTTTTATGCCAGCTATATATCCAGGAATGTGGTATACTTAGGGATTTGTCAAAAATGTAGTGATTTTTATGTTGGTAAGACCAACAGAGAATTAAGGGAAAGGATCAGAGAACACCTCTATGCCATAAACAGAGAGAATGAGACCAATGCCCTAGCCAGGCATGTACTCCAGAACGACACCACACATACATTTAAGTTCTTGATCCTGGAACTCATATACACTACTGAGAGACTGGGGAATGTAAATAATTTTACTGAGAATGAAGAGAATAGGTGGATTATCAGGCTACAGGCAGACAATGGACACAGTGTCAATGACAGGGTTTCTCTGAAACCATTCTTAAAAGATAGACCCCTAAGACATTAGTTCTGTTTAAACAAATTTGTTTTTAAATTATTACTGTCATCATTTCTAAGTGCTTTTTATACACATTATTTCTAAGTGGTTCTTGCACACACGTCTTTTACATGCATATTTTTATATAGTTATTATTTACTCTACTTTATTTATTTTAAATTCACGTGTTCTCATATGTGTTTTTGTAGATTTTAGTCCCACCTAGATTTACATTTTTAGTAAGGCTTGTATTTATGTTAATTAGCTAAATGCTTTTATTGGCTGACAATGAGATAACTAAGACTATTTAATGTTTCTTTGTGTAATTGATTTTATTAAAGTCTGAAGAAGCGTCCGGTGTGACGTGAAGGTGATTACTGGCAATAAAGATTTTTTGAGATTTTTTGAGTTTTTGAACTATATAAGGTTTGCTTCGATAGTCATGGTGTGCCTTTCATTCCAACCTAACACTATCATACTGGGTGACTTCAACTACCCCTCCATTAACTGGGAAAACTACTCATGTACCAATACACTTGCCCAATGTTTCCTGGAATTCATTAATTCCAATGTCTTGGACCAGCTTGTTCTTACCCCCACTAGAGGTAGCAACATCCTTGACCTGGTCATTACTAACATGGGCGACCATTGCTCTACACCAATAGTAAACTCCTCCCTGGTTAGATCTGACCACCAACTAATCACCTTGGAAATCCACATCCCTTCTATCCCCCAGCAAAGGTACCACCATGAAAAACTTCTCCAAAGCTAACTTTGGGCTCTTAAAAACAGAGGTGGCTAACTTTACAGCACTCATGCAAATTGAGAATAGTTGCATGACTGCTGAATCATACACCAATGCACTGTATGAGCACGTATACAAATGCATGGATCTCGCCATACCCAATAGAACCAATATGCTCTCCTCCAAAGAAAGGAAGCCAATCTGGTGATCCCCTGCCATAAACACACTCTACAACAGAAGGAGGAAACTGATGTGGAATAAGGTAAAGTCCCAAGACTGGAAAAACTTCCTTATCATCCTCAACAAAAAGTTTAGATCCCTCATCAAATCCTCTAAAGCTAGCTATGAAAACAGAATTGCAGCAGACAGTAAAGGCATCCACAAGGGCTTCTAAATTTATGTAAAGAACCTCCACGGCAATACCCAGATTTGCTCTGAGCTACTGCACAATGGTACCTCCTATACTGAGCCAACAGATATTGCTAATATATTGGCTGACAGATTCAGTGCCAACTTTACCGCTCACCCTCCCCTAAGGGCCAATCACAATACCAGTAAATTGCTAGGCACCCAGTATCACTGCTGCACAGGTTAAAACAGCACTGTCTAAGGCCAATAATACAGGTTCTATGAGAGCTAACAATATCTTTGGCTGTGTTCTACATGAACTACAGAGTGAACTGGCACCTCACCTGTGTAGCCTGTTCAATCACAGCCTCACCTCAGGCTTTGTCCCTACCAAATGGAGCACTGCTATAGTCATCCCTCTCCACAAAGGAGGAGTTACTACAGACCCTGGGAACTATTGCCCCATTGGCCTGTCAAGTCTGATATGCAAAGCTATGGAATGCATCATCATGGACCTAATAAACAAGGATATAGAGAATCTCTAAACTCTGGATCCCACACAGTTTGGTTTTGTGAAGGGTAGATCATGCCTGCTCAACTTGGTTGACTTCTTTGAGTCAATCACTAGAGCTGTGGATGAAGGCAAGGTGTTTCATAGAGCCTACATTGATCTGGCCAAGGCCTTTGATACCATCCCCCACACAGGAATCATAGAAAAACTCACTAAACTAGGCATCAACCCCAATATCACTAGGTAGGCTGCAAACTGGCTCACAGATAGAACCCGCAGTGGGAAAGTAGCTGACTCCAAGTCAGACTGCCAACTGGTCACAAGTGGAGTCACACAGGGATCGATCCTGGGTCCTCTCCTGTTTGGTATCTACTTCTCAGAAGTCCAGGCCAACACGAAAGGACTCTGTCTGGCACAGTTTGCAGAAGATTGTAAGTTGGGAGCCATTATTAACTCCCCAAGTGATGCTGGCATCCTACAAAAAGGCCTCACTGAGACCAATGACTGGTGGAAGAACCATGGCCTTAAGCTCAATGCCAAAAAATGTGTCGTCATACCCTTTGGGAAAAACCCATTTCCCATGATTTACCACATTGATGGTAGTCCACTGAACACAGAAGGCATTATAAGAGATCTGGGAACACAGGTTGACAGCAACCTTTCTTTTGACCACCGCATTGCCACTGTGGTCAGAAGGTCCTTCTATGTTGCACATCTCATTACTAAGGGTTTTGCATCCAGGAGGAAAAAGGTCATTGTCTCCCTCTACTTTTTTCTCATTAGGCCAATCATCGAGTACAATGCCCTATTTGGCACATACCTCACTAGACACCTACAACAACTGGAGAGGCCACAAACGTACCTCAGAAGGAGGATCCTATGCCTTAAACACTTGTCCTATATGGACAGACTCAAAAGACTCCAACTATTCTCTGTCTCATATCATCTACTTAGAGGTGATCTCTGCTTGACTTACAAAGCCATGTCTGAGCCAGTTCTGTTAGAAATGCTACATCTAAAGAAATCCCAATCCCTCCACACCACATGTTCCAGAGACCTCAACCTCATTACTGCAATCAACAGAACATGCTGGAGTGACAGGTTCATAACCCAGAGACTGCCCATGTTATGGAATAGACTTCCCATACATGTCAAACAGAGCACCTCACTGGCCCTCTTCAAGAGAAATCTTGATGAGTGGATGAGAAATAGCAAATTCACCCTGGGGATCACTCCAGTGGTTCTACTCGACAGACCCACTGGGAACTAAGGTTGGGTAGCATGATGCCAGGGTATTCCTATGGGCTAGGCTTTTAAAGGCTCCAGGGCCATTAGCCTAGTACACACCTATGAACCTATGATTATACATAATGCCAGTGATAAAACACTGATTAGAAAAATGGTATTAATTCAGAAGATGACAATAAACAGCATTAGCATTGACATCAACACCCTTTTCCCATTTTGTACATGGAGTAGGAGGTATCTTTATTTTATTTTATTGTAAATCTTTTTACAAGGGGTAGCACACTGATCACAAATGACCATAATCAAGTACTGCCGTGTTGAAATAATTTACAAAGAAAAAAGTTTAACAGGGAAGCAGTAAGTTATGCATAGCAACTGCAGAACAGAAAGCAACACTATATAACAAAATCCAAAAGTGACCAAACCACCTAAAGCCAGTTTTCATACTGCTACATTAATGTAATAACATAAAAACAATCAAAATCAAGCATTCATATATGGGGTATGAACTACTGCATGAAAACAGAAGGCAAGTTTGATAGGGCAAGATTAGGAATTGCATATATATATATATATATATATATATATATATATATATATATATATATATATATATATATATATGTGTGTATGTGTGTGTGTGTATGCTGATTGTAATTACAGTTCATGCGATAGTATAGTTCAAGGTTCACAAATTTTATGAAGGGAAATGAAATAATTAACAATTATTGCAGCACTTACATTGTGTGTGGTCTTTTACATAGCCATGAAGCTCAACTAGAAATATTGTTAAAATGATAGAATTCATAAGCATTACTAGGCTAACAACTCGAGGAGCCTTTTTTAAGCCTAGCCATGCTTCCATAAAGAGAGAATTCAACCTTATACTATGTGTCTGCAAGGTAAACACTTTAACCATTATGCCAACCCCCATCCCCTTCTATGACTTCATATAACTTCCTTATTCGAAGTCAAAATGAACTTTGAACAGCAGATTTTATTTTCACTAAGGCAAGAAGTAGGGTTGCTCTTCTGGTAAAGAGTAACCAGATTCCTTATTTGAGTATTGTGTAGTGATATTATTGACTGGCAGATAATATTTTTATGTAGATATAGCCAAACATTTTTGTAGGAAGGTGACATTTTGTAGAGGTGAGAGTGAATATGACCAAGGCATATTCAGCTATGCAAACAACAATGACAAAAATAGCTTCTGACATTTGAGAATATTCTCTGTTAGATGATAGATTTGATAGCAAATTTTAAGTCACTCTGTAATGTTTTGCATGATTTAATATGTAGGTTGAAAAGGAAAGCGGAATCCAACAGGACTCCTGTATTAAAAGAAAAAAACATGGAGACTTGGTTGCTACATGATTCTTTGCAGTGAAGGTTGTAGTCTTAGCTATTCTTTAAGCATTGCAGATCCATTGGTTTTATCAGAAATAACTTGTCTGTAAATTATTTATAAATTATCTGCAGGCAGTTGTTGGAAGAGTTAATGAACTCTGTTGTGCTGATCTGCAGAATTGCCATATTGTATAATTCTTGTATTGTTCTTCTCATGATTCAACTCTGTATTTAATTAATCCTTTTGTTTACATATTTTGCTATTTTTACATTTATTAGCTTTTTTTTTTCATTTTCTTCCCTGTATTTGACTCTACTTCTCTAATTTCTTTGTAATTTATGCAGCCATACCATGTTTTGTTATAAATGCATTGAACAAAACCATAATCAAATGAGCTTGCAAACTACCAAAGCCAAAAACAAACACATAAACAAACCAAACAAACCAACCAACCTAACTAACTAAATAACTAATTAACTAACTAAAATAAATAAATAAACTAAATGGACTTCTGGAGGTAAGAGGAAAACACTCTGGTTTTATTGTGTTTCATCAGGATTTAATCAGAGGGCCGGATTTACAAAAGCTTGCATGGAGTTGTAGAGTAGAGTAAGACGTCAGACATCCAATATGTCTGCCAAGCGATCCAGCAACAGCAGGCAGGGGCGTGCATGAGAGCTTCTAAAGCTACTCTTGCATGGACAGCGTCATGGTATGCAAATTACCTAATTTGCTGCTGAAAGCTATGCAAATGAGGTAAATTTGCAATCCAGGAAACACTAACCTGTCTGTGGAAGAGTAGTGGTATCTGCAGAAATGTACTCCATTGGTAACGAAGTACCGTTCTGCAAATAGGTAAATGGAGCTATGACAGCTCCAAATAAAGGATGCATACAGTTGAGGAAGCATGCCAATGGCCAAATATAAGGCCATTGGCATTTATAAATGTTTAAAATTATTAAAATCTAACTTTTTTCCCCCGATCTCCGATGTTTAAGCATAGCGCAGCACCGTGCAAACGTGTGGCGCTTTAAAAAAATAGAAAATAATTTAAAAAGAGCCAAAAATAGCCATTTTCACTAAAATGCTTATCCAGCCATGCAGATGAATGGCAGGCTGAAGACAACATGGCCGCTGAGTAGTGGTTGCTAAGGGGGGGAAGCTCAGTGTGAGAGATGTATCCATGCATTAGTAGGCAATCCTATGCAAATGAGGATAAGGATAGTGAATCCCAATTTTCCCCAGCATATGAGCCATGTCCCAAGAGTGTAAGTGAAGGAGTAGGGGAGTAGTAGAGTAGAATATAGGTAACATTATGAGGGGGTGTGTCAGAACAGCTGTAAGCTTATTGGAGCACAGTGTCTTGTGTTTGCCCTGAGTTGCTTAGGATTGCAAGAGGCGTGTCTACAGTTGTCCTTTTTGAAAACCAGAAACCAAAGGCGTATGCCGTGAATATATCTGCAATTTCTTGCAAACGTGCACACAGCATGCACGCACGTGTGCGGTCATGTGCGTGTGTGTGTGCTTGTTTGTGTGGCACTGCCATGGGCGGAAACAGAAAGGGAAAAAGAAGGAAAAGAAGTAGTAGGAAGTTAACCAAGGTGAACTAGCAGAGCTGCCAGGTGAAATATATCAGAATCAGCCAATTACACAGGTAGCAGACTAGCCCAGCCAAGCCCAGCACTGTAAACTCTGCAAACAGCATTCTTCCCTGTTTTTTCCAAAGAACTCTGCAACGCTGCAGTATACAAAGAGTGAAAGCTTAAAAACTTTAAAGTCAGACAAAATGTTAGGGGCTGCTCTTGCTGTCATAAACCAACATGTGCAAGGTGCTGAGGGTGGTGATGTTGTGAATGCTGCTGAGCAACCCACAGTGAGGAGACGGAGAAGAGTGTACAGACCCAGGGTAACCTACCAAGGGGCTACATGAGCTGGAGATAGTGGAGCACTATAGGGTGGACAGAGACCTACTGCAGCAAATTGTTGAGCTGTGCCAGCCATGCCTCACACACAGAACCAACAGAGGGGAACCCATCGCAGTGGATACCAAGGCATGTGTTGGCCTATGAATACTAGTTACAGGTACCTTCCAGAGACCAACTGGTGATATGATGGGGATTTCACAGGCATCAGCATCCAGGGTACTGCACAAGTTCCTGGATGCCATGTCAGCACATGTCAGTGAGCACGTATATTTCCCCAATTCCCATGAAGCATTGGCCAGCAATATGCGTCTTTTCCACCAAATAGCAGAATACCCTGAGGTAGTGGGTGCAATAGACTGCACACACATACACATCAAAGCACCACCCGGTGAGCGGGGTAGGGTCTACATCAACCGCAAGGGCTTCCCCTCCATCAACTGCCAGGTCATGTGTGATGCCCAGGACATAATGAATGTGTGTGCTGGCTGCCCTGGAAGCTATCACGATTCCCACATCTGGCATCTGCCGCAGCTGTACCAGAGATTTGCCAATGGGGACATCCCTGACTGTCACCCAGTGGGGGATGCTGTATACGCACTGGAGCCGTGGCTGATGACACCCATCAGAAATGCACACACACTGGAACAAGAACTCCATAATGAGGCACACACACAAACAAGAATGCAAGATGCTCAAGTCACGGTTCCATTGCCTGAACACATCTGGTGGAGCCTTGCAGTACTCACCAACTACATGTACCCAAATTGTCATGGTATGTGCCATGCTACACAATATGATCCTGCAAAAACAGCTGCAGCAGGAACAGCATGGGGCAGGGCCAAACAGCCCCCCACCATTGCCGAGGCCTGCACAGGCACAGCGCGACTCGGAGGAGGAACAACCTGAGCCTGCCCCAGTAAGCAGTAGAAGTCATGCCCAGTATGCCCTGGCCTTGGCAAAGAGGTAACGCATATCACATACACTGACTCAGTAGGAACCCTGGAAATGACACCTCTCTCTGACTCGCACATACAGTAAAAAGGATGCCTAAGTTGACACTAACTGTTTTCAAATATGTATAGGGAGTGTACTATGTGCATCCAACATAGGCAGCCCTGCAGTACCACCTGAGGCATGAGTGCCCTATTTTAAGCAATATAAAGCACTGCTAAGCACATTTTACCAGTATTGAGCATATTTAAATACAATTGCGCGTAGCTGGACATAGCGCTAACCAGCACAACATCGGGCAATGTTGACCAATGTTGGGCAAAGTCGGGTAAACACGCTCACACCTGCATTACTGTTCCTTAAGCAGTCTGGTCTGCCCAGCAGGAAAATAAAAAGCAGTGACAGGGCTCGAACTCAAGATACTGTGCACTATAGTCACAGTACTGAACCACTAAGCCATGACGGCATTTCACTGGCACAGATACAACTTAACTCACTCGCACATACCAGTTGGGGGGAGTCACATACCTAACAGTCACAGCCAGCAGGACAAATGTAGACAAACGAAAACACAAACAAATGCTGTATCATGACCTCTGAAGAGGCATATGAGTAACCGCCCCCCAGGCCTATGCAGACAGATAACAGCAGGCTAGGCAATGTGATGTGGGTTGGGTAGGCTATGATGTCACAAACTAATATGGGTTAATTGGAAGTTAAGGTCTGTAGTGCAGTGGTCTGCCTCAAGCCAGTACGATAGGCAACAGTACAGACTGAAATGGAGTACCTGACATAGCAGTGCAGGCCTAGCAAATGTGTATAAGTGTCAGGTGAACCCTTCATCCTATGTACACCCACAGTAACAATCAGGTGTCCCCCCCTGGGAAGAAATATACAAATAATAGCTGCCCCCCCTGTATGTAGAATGACTCATGGAAGCATGGAAGCCCAGCAGACACACTGTGCTTCCTGTTGATGTACAACACAAAGGTGAACCCTGAAGTAAAAACCAACTTGATTTTCACACACATATAGTATATATACTCATAGTGGGCATGGCTCACACACTTAAATTGAGCAAATTTCAGTCAGCAACATACTGTAAGGTCATACTGGGCATGCTCACACACTTAGGCCATGTCTGAGTACCTCAGTGGGCCACACATGTCTGGAAGTTGCAGTTCTTACTCCAGACACTTGTCACTAGTCACCAATCCTGCCTTGTGCACACACTGATATGAAAACAGACCCATATAATATATTGGACACCTGTCATAATCAAACTATGTACTCCAACTACTTAAGTTATTCAAAGAAAGTGAAAAACCAAAGAAGATTAATAATTCTCCGATCAGTATCATCAAGAAACAATGAGCACTCCTAACATTATCCAAGCCATGGTCAAAGAGTCCATAGAGAACCATGAAGCTTTCTTTCGCTATGTCATAAATATCAATGTAAACTCATATATGTTCTGAGTCAGTGCAAACTGTAAATGAATACATGTACATGACTGACATTGCCAACATCTTGTCAGACACATTCATACATATTTACCCTATTCTCACTGACAAAAGGGCCCATTATCATACCTGGAGATTGTGAAAACCCAGAAATCACATATACAATGGTTAAACAGCTCTTTTCAAACCTAAAAACATGGTGTGTATGGGATAACATGGTTTCCCTGGCTGTGTCATATTTGAACTCCAAAACAAACAGACTCTGCACCTGAAAAGTCTGTTGAGACTCACCGTCTGTAAAGGATATGAAACTGTTGAATGGGTTATAGAAACGTTTGGCACACTCCATGAGTGTTGGTGCACAACAGACCATGAGAACTATTGTCTTATAAGCCTAATAAGCCTGATGTGCAAGGCCATGGAGTCCATCATTATGGAACTCATAAACAGAGCTATTGAGAGACTACAAACACCCAACCCTACCCATTTTGGTTTGGTCTGGGGCAGATCATGGTTCCTAAACCTGCTAGACAGTTTTCAAGGCAGCTACCCAGGACAGGTATCAATGAAATGATCTACACATGGCCTTCACAGACCTTGAAAAGCCCTTTTCCAACATCCCACACACATGTAGTATCCACAAAATCAACAACCTGTGCATAAACACGTATGTCATCGGATGGATTGCCAATTGGGGCACAGATAGATCCCACAAGGTAAGAACTGTGGTCTCCTGTTCAAGCTGGTAACAACTGCTCTCCCCCATGGCTCAGTCCTGGGACCCCTCCTGTCTGGTGTATACTTTTCAGAAATACAGTCAAACATGAGGGCTATGTTTAGCAAGGTTTGTGGATGACTGCAAAAAGGTTGTCATAATCGATGTTTGGGACAACAGAGACATCCTTAAAAAGGGTCTCAGTCAGACAGATGTGGTGTCAAACTTATGGGCTCAAGCTACAGTCATACAAATACCACATAGGTGCCAACACCCTAAATATGGAGGTAATAATAAGGGATCTATGGACACGTGGATAGTCATCTCTACTTCCAGAAACACATTCACAAAGTGGTTAGAAAATCATGCTATATGTTTCCACAAACTGCCAAAGTCTTTGCATGTAGGTCAAAGGAGGTTCCCTCTACTCATCAGTCATCAGACCCATCATAGAGAACCACAACACACTTGTGATGAATCTGACAAGGCACCTTCAGCAGCTGGAAAGAACACTGATGAACCTCAACAAGAGCATTACTGGCCACAGACAGTTGCCCCATGCAACAAGACTGAATTTAACTCAATCTGTACTCTGTTGCATACTGTCTACTCAGGTGATCTCTGTCCAACAGACAGGTCCATGCCCAATGCAGAATGGATGTGCATGTGCTATCTGAAGTAACCCCAAGTTCACTGTACTACATGCTCTAGGGATATCATTATCACAACAATAAATAGAACATGTTGGAAGGATACATTAATAACTCGCAGACTTCCCTTTCTTTGGAACAGGCTCCCTCCCAACCTACATTAAGCTGAGTCCCTCACTGACACTCTTCCAGAGGAGCCTTGATGAGTGTATGTGAAACTGAACGGTCACACCATGGATCACTTCATCAGCTCTACTACACAGAGGTATAGGGAACTAACTCCATGGGTGGTTATAGATGCACACTCTGGCCATACTAATATATGCCTTCAGGCAGATAGCCTATTACCTACCTATGTACCTATATATATCCCAATGGCAAAAAAGACATGAGGTGCACATCTCACCCAGTGTACATAACAAAAACCAGTATCTGTAAGCATTACAGTGTATGTGGTCCATGTGCCTGCTGTACAACATGACGGTACAATGAAGTACACATCTACTATCTGTAGACATGTACCTGTCACATAGTCTACTACATACCTATGTACCTATCTTCAATAAGGCTTATGTTACCCTAGGCAAGTTGTGCAGTATTCACCACCCCATTGGGTAGTCTCCCAAGCCCCCGTTCTAATAGTTAGTACCCTAAGCCCCTTTCTAGTGGGGCTGCTGATGTGATGGCTGGCATGAATTGTCTATTTCCCATCTACTCATCAAGGTTCTTATTGAAGAGTGTCAGCGAGGGGCTCTGTCTGATGTACATTGGGACTTTGTTACACAGTAAGGCAAGTGTCTGGGATAGTACTCTATCCCTCCAGCATGTTGTATTCATTGTTGTGATGAGGTTCATATCCCTGAAGTGTGTAGGGCAACTCAACTTTGTTATCTGTAGATGGAGCATGCTCAGCAGTTATGTGTTGGACATGACTCTGTATGTTAGGCAGAGTATGCCACTGAGTAGGCGGTATGCAACGAAGAATAGATTTAGTTTTACCAGTTGTGTTGCATAACACAACTGTTTGAGGCCAGTAATCCTCTTAGTGAGGTACCTCTGTGGTCTCTACAGCTGCTGGATATGCATAATCGAGTACATCCAAAATGGTGCATTGTACTCAATGATGGGTCTGATGACTTAAGAGTAGAGGGCCACCACTACCTCTTCGGATCCTGATGCAAACTCTTTGTTGATTAGGTGGGCCACATGGGATTTCTCAATCACTTTGGCAACATGGTTGTCAAAGGAAAGATGACTATCTACTTGTGTCTCCAGATCCCTTATTACCTTGTCAGTTTTAAGGGGATAACACCTATGGGGTAGTCTGTGTGTACTTTGTTTTCACCAAAGGGGATCACTATGCATTCCTCCACATTGAGCTTGAGGCCATGATTCTGACCCCACACATCTGTTTCATAGAGTCCCTCCTGAAGAATATTTTTGTCATCCGGGGAATCTATTATGGCAAACACTTTACAGTTCCCAGCAAACTTAGTCAACCACAACCCTCCTGTGTTGGCATGTACATTTGTGAAGCCTATACCAAACAGGGGGGACCCCAGAACTGAACCGTGGGGGCCACCAGTTGTAGAGTCTGACATGTAGCCAGCAACTCTTAATTTGTGGAATCAATCTGTGAGCCAGTTTGCAATCCATCTTGTGATGTATGGATTCATGCCCGGGTTGGTGAGTTCATCTATAATACCTGGGGAATGATGTCAAAGGCTGTAGTGAGGTATAGGTAGGCTGTGTTGAGCTAATTTCAATCATCTGTAGCCTGGGTAACAGTCTCAAAGAAATCCACCCAGTTCAGAAGGCGTGATCTGCATATGATGAAGCCAAACTGGGTGTGCTCAACTGTGTGAAGGTTCACAATCTCTTTATTGTTGACTTCCATTATGATTGGCTCCATTGCCTTAAAGAGCAAACTCGTCAGGTTCATAGATCATGAATGCCAAGGGGATTTTGTGTCCCCCACCCCTGTGGAGTGTGAAGAATGTTTCTATGGGTGCATATCCTGTACAGAGCATGTAGATAAAGGTGTAAGTATCCTTGATGAATATGGATACATCCCCACCTTATGTGGTATGATCCAGGTCCTGATGCTGGAAGGTATGGAATGAGTAGTGTCCTGGTAGTGCTGGTGTGCTCTCTGGAGCCTTGAACTAGGTTTCTGTTACTGCACAGATATCAATATTCTCCATACTGAGATGTGCCTTGAGTGTGTGCATCTGGTGGCTGAGACTTATGGCAATGAGTAGCATTTAGCTAACTTTGTGGTTATTTGTGTTGGTTATGGGGTTTGGTTTGTCCTGAGTGTCCGGTGTTCTATACCTGAAGTCAACGCCTCATTGGTCCCATCTGACCATAAGCTAATTACCCTACATATCCACATTCTGGACTCACCCCCCATTAAGGAAACCATGTTAAAAAATGTCTCCAAAGCCACCTTCCTGCTTCTTAAGACAGAAGTGCTGAACTTCTGGTTACCCATGCAGATGGACAATACTGTTACAACTACTGAATCCTTCACAATTGCACTTTATAAGCACTTACATGAGTGTATGCATCATGCTATCCCAAACAGAACCAAGACGATATCCACCAAGAAAAGGAAGCCAATCTGGTGGTCCCCTACCATAAACAAACTGCACAAAAGAAGGAAGAAACCGTTGCAAAAGAGGGTAAAATCACATGAGTGGAGGAGCCCGCTGGTCAGCCTCAGGAGGAATCTGCGATCCCTGATAAAATCCTCCAAAGCTAGTTATGAAAACAAAGTCGACACTCATTCTAAAGACAACCACAAAGCATTCTATAGCTATGTCAAGAATCTCAATGGCAACACTCAGATCTGCTCTGAGTTACAGCACAATGGCACTAAATATACAGACCCAACTGATATTGCCAACAGCCTGGCAAATAGGATCAGTGCTTACTTTACCCCCCTCTCACCCACGAAAGAGCACATCTCTATACTGGAAGAATGCAAAGTTGCTATCATCATGGCTGCACAGGTAAAAAACACTCTCCAAAGCCAGGAACACAGCATCCATGGGACCAGATTACATCCCAGGCTGCGTTCTACACAAACTACAGAATTAACTGGCACCACACCTACATACCATGTTCAATCACAGCCTCACCTCAGGCTTTGTGTCTGCTGAATGGCACACAGTAACGGTTATCCCACTACACAAGGGGGGAGCCACCATGGACCCCAGGAACTAGTGCCCCATTAGCCTGATGAGCCTGGTCTGCAAGGCTATGGAATGTATCATCATGGAACTTATAAACAAAGACATTGGTAATCTCCAAACTCTGGACCACAAACATTTTGGGTTTGTAAAAGGCAGATCATGTCTCCTAAACCTGATAGACTTCTTTGAAGCAGTCACCAAAGCCATAGACAAGGGTAAGGTGGTTCACATAGCCTATCTAGATCTTGCCATGGCTTTCGGCACCATCCCCCACTTTGGAGTTATGGATAAACCAACTAAACTAGGTATAAATCCCTATGTCACAAGATGGGTTGCCAACTGGCTCACTGACAGAACTCACACTGTGAAAGTAGCAGACTCCAAGTCCTACTTCAGACCAATGACAATTGGAGTACCACAGGGTTCAGTCCTGGGTCCCGTCCTGTTTGGTATCTATTTCCCTGAAGTACAGGTTAACATGGAAGGTCTCTAGATAATGAAGTTCCCAGATAACTGCAAACTAGGAGCCATAATCGAGACTACTAAAGATGTGGACATTCTACAAAAGGGCCTCACTGAGACAGATACCTGGTGTCAAAGCCATGGCCTCAAGCTCAATGCCAAAAAGTGCATTGTCATCCCCTTTGGTAAAAACACTGTACCCATGAACTACAACATAGGTGGTAGTATACTTAACACTGAAAGCGTGATAAGATACCTTGGGACACAGGTGGACAGTAGACTCTCCTTGGATAATCACATCGCCACAGTAGTCAGGAAATCCTTGTAGTGGCACACCTCATCACAAAAGGTGCCTCATGCAGAATAAAAGAGGTCATTGTTCTCCTCTACTCATCACTCATTAGATCCATTATAGTGTACAATGCCCCTTTTGCTATGTACCTCACAAGACATCTACAACAACTGGAAAGCCTGCAGAAATACTGCACAAGGAGGATTAGCTGCCTCAAATACATGCCATACACAGACCGTCTCAAAACCCCTACAGCTTTACTCTGTCGCATATCGCCTACTCACATGTGATCTCTGCCTAACATACAAAGCTATGTCAAACACAGAGCTGTTGGACATGCTCCACTTAAAGAAATCCCAATCCCTCCGAGTGTCGGCCCCAAAACCCAGACTGAAATACAAAAGTAGGGGGTGTATCCATTTTTGTAAAGGATACCCACACCTCCAGGTTAGTGGCACAGCACGAGGCCTTGGAGACCATACAAGTGTAAATAACATTGGGCAAAGCTGCTTATCAGATCGTAGCCTGCTACAGATCACATACCTTGTCTCAGGACCCTCATTTAGTATTTCTGAGAACACTGGGAAATATAAAGGTTCTACCAAACACCATGATATGAGGAGATTTCAACTACCCAAACATTGACTGGGAGAATTACTTAAGTACAACGTCCTTTGCCCAATGCTTCCTAGAGTTTATAAATTCAAATGGCCTGGAACAGCTGGTCACCATGCCCACAAGAGGTGACAACATACTGGACCTGATCATCACCAACATGGGGGATCAGTGTTCCACACCAGAGGTAAACCCCTCGCTGGTAATATCAGATCATGAAGTAATCACACTGGACATCAACATCCTGCCCCCCCCCCCCTCAGTCAACAAAACCACTGTGAAAAACTTTTCAAAAGCAAACATCACACTTCTCAAGACTGAAATGGAAAGTTTCAAAGCCCCCTTGCTACAGGATAATGCTATCCAATCTGCAGAATCCTTTACAAGTGCATTCTATGAGCATCTACAGGGATGCATGGATCGAACCATCCCAATAAAAACCAAGACTCACTCCTCCAAAAAGAATAAACCAATCTGGTGGTCCTTGCCCATAAATAAGCTATACAACAGAAGGAGGAAACTAACACATGATATAGCAAAATTCCAAAATGCAAAGGCATCACTGATCATTATTAGCAAGAAACTATGATCGCTCATAAAATAATCCAAGTCCAGTTTCTAAAGAAAAATTGCCAAGGAATCTAAAGATAACCACAAAGCCTTCTTTAGCTATATCAAACATTTAGGTGGCAACTGTCAGATACGCTTTCAGCTACTGCAAAATGGCAAAAAATACACTGAGCCAACTGACATTGCCAACATCCTGGTGGACAAGTTCAGTGCAAACTTCAACCCCTCCTCACCCCCAAAAGGGCCCGTGTCCATCCCAGAAGAATGCAGAGCCCCAGACTTCATGGACATGCAGGTAAAAACAGCCCTTTCCAAAGCTAAGAACACAGCATCAATGGGACTGGATGGTGTTCCAGGCTGCGTCTTACACTAGCTCCAAAAGGAACTAAACCCTCACCTACATTCACTGTTCAGACTCAACCTTACCACAGGCAATGTACCCAAAGAATGGCATACAGCAACAGTCATCCCACTCTACAAAGGTGGTGCCACAACAGAACCTGGGAACTATCACCCTATAAGCCTGACCAGCCTGGTCTGCAAAGCTATGGAGCAAATTATCATGGAACTCATAGACTGAGACATTGGGAACCTCCAGATACTGGACCCTTACCCAATTTGGCTTTGTTAAAGGCAGATCCTGCCTTCTAAACCTGGTTGACTTCTTTGAAACAGTTACCCAGGCCATAGATGAAGGGAAGGTAGTCCACAGAGCCTACCTGGATCTCACTAAGGCCTTTTACACCATTCCCCACTCTGGCATCATAGACAAGCTTACCAGCTTGAACATTAACCTGTATGTCACGAGATGGGTGGTCAACTGGCTCATGGATAGAACACACATGGTCAGAGTTGCAGGTGCCATGTCCGACTCTAAACCAGTCACAAGTGGCATCCCACAGGTCTCAGTCCTGGGACCCCTCCTGTTCAGTATATACTTCTCTGAGGTACAGGCAAGCATGGGAGGACTATGGCTGACCAAGTTACCAGATGACTGTAAACTGGGGGCATGATCAACTCTCTGGCTGACACAGACATCCTACAGAAGGGTCTTACAGAGGCAGATACCTGGTGTCAAAACCATGGCCTCAAGCTGAATGGCAAAAAATGCATAGACGTCCCCTTTGAAAAAAACAAAGTGCCCACAAATCACCACATAGGTGGTAATCCACTAGGTACGGAAAATGTAATTAGGGACCTGAGGACCCAGGTTGATAGTAACCTCTCCTTTGATAATCACATTGGCAAAGTGGTTAGTTATTCCTTCTATGTATCCCACCTAATCATGAAAGGGTTCACCTCTAGATCACGAGAGGTCATTGTGCCCCTCTACTCATCACTCATTAAGCCCATAATAGAGTACAATGCCCCATTTGGTATATACTTTAATTGGTACATGCAACAGCTGGTAAGACCACAGAAGTACTTCACCAAGAGGATTATGGGCCTCAAAGAGATGCCCTACACAGCTCAACTAGAGAATCTCCAGCTCTGCTCGGTTGCTTACTGCCTGCTCAGAGGTGATCTATGCCTGACGTATAAGGCCATATCCAACCCGGAATTAATGGACATGCGCCACCTCAAGAAAAACAAATCTCTTAGAGCCACACGCTCCAGTGAGTTAAACCTCAACAAAGCAATAAACAGGATGTGCTGGAGGGATAGATTCCTGTCCCAGAGACTTCCCTCACTCTGGAATAGAATCCCAGTTGATGTTAGGCAGAGCCCCTTGCAGACTCTCTTCAAGAGGAATCTTGATGAGTGGATAGGAAATTGCAAATTTACCCCTGGGATCACTTCAGTGGCCCTGCTAGACAGCGGCCCAGGAAACTAATTTAAAAGGGATTTAACACATTCTGGCTAGGCTTATAAATGCCCTTGGGCAGATAGCCTAGTACCTACCTATGAACCTATGAACCTACACGCTCTAGGGCCCTAAACTTTGTCACCACAATAAACAGAACATGCCAGAGGGATAGATTCCTGTCCCACAGACTTCACATACTCCAGAATAAACTACCTATCTATATAAAACAAAGCTCCTCATTACCACTCTTCAACGAAAATCTTGATTATTGGATGGGAAATAGGAAATTCATCCTGGGGATCACTTCTGTGTCTCTGCACGACAGTGGCACAGGAAAATAAATTTCTTGGGTGGCAAAAGCCAGGGTACCTTTTTGGCTAGCCTTGTATAGGCCCCAGGGCTGATAGACTAGTACCAACCTATGAAGATATGAACCTTTCAGCCTTGCCTAAAAAAGGTAATATGGGGACAGCACGAGCCTTGGCCAGTATTCAGAAGCATAAGAGTGAAAGGTGCAAACCATCTGCAGTGAAGCAACAAGGCTTGTCTATCATGTCATCACAGGCAGAGACTTAATCCCCTTTGAATGACACCAGAAGCTCAGCAAATTGTTAAAGTTTATCATCTTTATGTTATGTTGCAGTATCATGTAGGTGAAGGTAAGATGCTACTCAAGGTTTGACCCTGTGTGTGCCAGTATGTGGTGCATCAACCCATATATGATATGGTTATGGCCTATGCATACAATACACTCACAATACACCTAGTATGATAAGCCTGCTGAGGTTAGCAAATGTGAAAAAAACCTTTGTGCAGACTGTCAGCAAGTAATGTCTGTATTGCACCCTGCAACTCCATATTGCTTTCTGAAGTGTAAAGACGTACTTAGTTTGAATTATGAATACCACACTTGCCAACATGTGTGTGTGTGTGTGTGTGTGTCTCTCCCTGGGGAGGAGCAACCTTTTTGGAGACTACTCAAACACCTTAGAAGTGGTATATTCATCTTTGTCAAGTCCAATGATGTCACCATCCTACAAATATACCTGTGGAAAAGTGAAACCCAGTAATGTGTATAGTGTGTCATGTAAATGCATGCTGCTATAGTATCGCTAGGTAGGGATTTGAATCTTGCACTTGCCAACTGTGTGTGTTTCCCTGGGGAAGAGCAACCTTTCTGCAGA
Source organism: Protopterus annectens (assembly GCF_019279795.1). Lineage (NCBI taxonomy): Eukaryota > Metazoa > Chordata > Ceratodontiformes > Protopteridae > Protopterus > Protopterus annectens. Next base: position 196,419,596 of record NC_056737.1, read on the forward strand.
CTACTCAAACACCTTAGAAGTGGTATACTCATCTTTGTCAAGTCCAATGATGTCACCATCCTACAAATATACCTGTGGAAAAGTGCAATCCTAGTAATGTATATAGCATGTTGTGTAAATGTGTACTGCTGTCGTATCATAATGTAATTAAATAGGGGTTTGAATCCAGTAGTTGCCAAGTGTGTGTGTGTCTCCCTGAGGAGGATCAACTTTTTTGGAAACTACTCAAACACCTTAAAATTAGTATACTCATCTTTGTTATATCCGATGATGTCACCATCCTACAAATACACCTGTGGAAAAGTGCAACCCTAGTAATATGTGTAGCGTGTTGTGTAAATGCGTACTGCTGTACTGTAGTTAAGTAGGGGTTTGAATCCTGTACTTGTCATCTGTGGGTATGTGTCTCCCTGGGAAAGTGCAACCTTTTTGGAGACTACTCACACACCTTAAAAGTGGTATACTCATCTTTGTCAAGTCCGACGATGTCACCATCCTACAAATATACTTGTGGAAAGATGCAATCCCATTCGTGTGTATAGCACATCTTGTAAATGCATGCTGTTGTAGTATCATAATGTAAGTCAGAAAGAGTTTGAATCTTGCACTTGCTGACTGTGTGTCTGTGCTCCAGGTGTGTGACACCAATGTGGAGTGAGTTTTGATTTTTATAGTGTATGACATATCACAATGACAACTGTATGTGCATTACACATGTAAGGTAGCTGTGGGGCAAATCCATATATATACATGTGACCTCAAGTATTTCATAGGTGGGTACTCTGCTTTCTCCATGAATGCATGTGTTATCTTTGCCAGAGCGTGCTGGCACTTTCCAGACCTTAGGTCACTTCTGCATGCTTGTGACAAGCTTAGCCACTGCAGTGATCCCTGGGCTATGGCTTCCATTTCACATCCACTCATCATGGTTTCTATTGAATAGTGTGAGTGAGGGTTTATGCTTGAGGTATATTTGAAACATGTTCCAAAGCAAGCAATGTCTCGCAAAGATGACTAATCATTATAGGTGTGCAACAACCTCTGTGGATCTGCATGCAAACCCTTTATTGCTTATGTGCTGCACAGAGGGAATTCCAAAACCCTTTGGTAATGTGATTATCAAAGGAGAGATGACTTAAGACATGGCTCTATATATACATTAGTACCTGTTCCACATTTTGGGGGCTACTACCTATGTGGTACTCTGGGGATACTTTGTTTTCTATAAGTGGATAACTAAGCTTTCTTAGGCTTATAGCTTTACAACATGAGTTTGACACCAGGTATCTATCTGTATGATACCCTTTTGCAGGATGTGTGTGTCATCTGGAGAATAAAGTATAGCCCACAGTATGCATTTTCATCAAACGTGGGCAGACATATCCCTACTGTGTTTGCTTGTACCTAAGAAAGCTAGATGCCAAACAGGAGTGGTCCCATGACTGAGTGCAGGTGAATATCACTTGTTACTGGCATAGAATAGTACATGGAGGCTGCAAATGTTACTGTGTGTCCTACATCTGTACATCAGTTGTCAAGCCATCATCTAACAATCGTTTATGGTCAGTCTGTTGAGGTTATGTCTAATAATACCAGTATGTGGGATGGGTATGATTTGCTGGTGAGCTATAGCTTAGCTGTGTTGACCTCCCCTCCCTCACCTATAGCCTTGTTGACTGGCTTGAAGTCTACTAGGTGTAGGAGCCATGATATGGCCTTTAGAGAACCTAAGTGGGTATGGTGCAGTGTTTGCAGGTTCATAATGTCTCTGTTAATGAGTTCCATAATGCTGTGCTCCATAGCCTTCCAGATAACATTGGTCTGGCTTATAGGGTGAGAGTGTCTGAGTAGATCACTGCAGTGGTGGTGTACATGCTCATATGTCCGGTTATGCAGGCCTACCTCATTTACCCTCTGGACAACATCTTGCCACATTGCAGTACGCTCCTGCTGGTTCTGGCTGGTTCGTGAGAACATCAGACTGTAGTGCTGAATCATACAGCTAGTAATGATCTCATCCTCAGCACTGCTATAGCTGGGATTTCTGTGATGTGCCATGATGCCTGGAAGAAATAAAGAAAAAATATGTCTGAGCAATTCATATGGCACATTTAACATTATACAGTACAGATATCACTCAACTGCCATATATAGCAACCTATTAGCTAACTGAGAGTGAAACACTTTAACTACCACTTATCACTGCTCACCCCACAACTGTTTGAAAGTGCCTGACTCACTCTATCTAATGAACTATGTTCTGCACAGCAACAAAATAAAATCACTTTATAAGACTATACAAGAGTACCTGGCACACTGTATGCAACACAATGCACCACCTAGCCACAACAGATGTACATCAAGCTGATGTGTAAAGAAATATGTCATCCATCACAATGAGTCTAAGGTCCAGTAAATGTATTACAATTATACCACACAACTTGTTAATGTCAAACCCATGGCCAAAATATGTGCACAATTGGGAATATAGGTCGCATACTGCTGTAGTCCACTATAAATGTTGCTAGATACGCAGTTATATGTTTTACCACACATATGACAGAGGACATGTTACAGACATACCCACACACACATCAGACATAATTACAGGACACAAAGGTATAGCAACCAACCCAGATAAGCTTTACGTGTGTACTATACAGTACTGTGTGTCAGTATTTACAAAACCTTAATCTTGAGGAATGTAATATATAATGAATACAGGGACCACACAAAACAGTGGATGCAAGCAATGTGGACATACACCATACTTTGCTGTACAGGTCCAGAGCTTCAAGTAGTACTACAGGACACACAGGATTTGGATTCCACATCAGTGCCAATCAATAATCATAGATGCAGTGCTTTAGCCTCCAATGACACACCCCAGTTAAAACCAAGGGACTTAATCACACTGTATGCCATAGCACATTTTCTGCCTAGCAACAGAATACACAGCTTTTGCTGGGATCAAAGCAAGGACCCTTAATACCATGACATAAACAGTTTCCCACTAAGCTATCCCACAAATACATATCTTTGACGTATTCACAAACACATTGACCATGCCAGTCAGTCAACAGTACAGAGAATCTATTGCAACAAGTAGATGTAGGTGTGTATGAGTATATATGACTCTCTCTCTCTCTCTGTATGTATATATATATATATATATATATATATATATATATATATATATATATATATATATGCATGTATATATACATATACACATCCATTGATGTACATATACATATATATGTAGGCACATATACATTTCACCTTTCATAGTGGGAATATCAGTTATACAAAGGATTTGTAGATAGAGATTCTGCTACCTTCCAAAGGTCCAACTCCAGAAACAAGAAGCCAAGTATGAGGAAAATACAGGAAAGGACCACCACGAGCTGTATCATAAACAAAATTTATTTATAGAATAGGAACCCTAAATAAATTTCATTTATGATACATCTCGTGGTGGCCTTTCCTGTAATTTCCTCAATTATGCAAAGGATGTGAGGTGTACAGTAATGTAATAATATCGCACAGTCTTGTGATAAATGCATTGAAAGTGTTCACGGCCCAGGTAGCTTTAGCAGGCCTCACTGGCTTCAACATTGCAAACTGAACAAACCACCCACACTGTTTAACCACCACATGTTATATACCAGCACTGTATGCTGTCTTGTTTGTCACACACTAAAACCTACATACAAATATGCGCATACTAACCTTCACCAACATATATATCTCCACCCTTCTCAGTTGTAATATGTCCCCTACTCTAGGCACATATACAGATGTGAATATGTATGACACATATATATTTCTCTGAATGCGTGTGGCATACACACACAAGGTCCACACTGTTGTAAGTCCCTGGACCTCACAGCTGAACTGTTGGGCCTTGCTGCAACACAATCAGGTGTCACATGTGAACACACACTAACATTAGAGGGGTTATATATAGCTACAAATGCTAGATAAGCATACTAGACTACTACAGCAGCTGCCAATGCTAAGCTACACTTTAATATGACTATCATGCATTTGTTGCCCTGTCACACCAATGTTTATATAATGGCAGCACTAATCCCCCCAACAGCCATTGGCCACACTACTGTACAGAACACAGATAACATGGATCATTTTTTTTACATTTAATGCTGAGCTACACATTTCACAGATATGTCCCACTGCCCACAGGTGCACACTGTATTGTCCACTGCAGTAGTTAGGCAGGACATCTGTGCATAGATAAGTACTGCTGCCACATATGAATGGTTCACATTATGTAGACTACTCTTCAAAAACATCTACTACATGCCAGTAAATACATATGTGTCACATACCTTTCCTTTGTATGATTTGGTATTATTTCTTTTTCTTTTTCCTTTTCTCTGTCTCTCTCTCTCTCTCTCTCTCTCTCTCTCTCTCTATCAGTCTCTACAATAGAGTGATTGAGTTTGTTGGCAGCGATTGCAGCCTGCTTTTGTAGGTATTTACACATGAGCATGTGATGGTCTCTGCACCAATTACTGGACACCATTTGCTACTTGCATGCAGCCGGCTGTGTAGTAATTGCAGTAATCACTGTCATAGCAACTCGGTACTATAAATTGCTAACTCAGGTAGTCGTGGCCCTTTCAGCTTTCCAAAATGGAAATCATCCTTGTTTGCTGTCGACATCATTGCTTAAGACAGAAGGTTGGTATAGTTCTTGTATCAGAAGCCAGGAGTGTAGCCCGTGATTTACATTTTGTACTCAGACCTAAATGTTGCTGCTTCCAGTACACACTTGTCAGTGTAGAAATGTACTCAACCCTCAAAATGCTAACCCAAGATACATGGGAGGATGTACTTTCTTTTCAAATTTTACAATTAACTGCCATATAAAGCTAGTTATTGAGATGTATTCCTTTGGCACAAGAATTGTTTGTGAACTGCTATACTGTGAATATTCATTTACTCAGTTCTAAACAGTTTGTGCTTTTTTAGTGTTGACATTAGCACAAGCTGCTCAAAAAACTGGACATATTTTAGTACTCTGAGTATGCTTACCTACATCCTTGTTAGACCCTGCACACACAGGTATATTCTACATTTGGGTAGGGGTGCAGATGTACAGAGAGTGTATTTATTATTGTGTGAATTTTATCTTGCTGGACTTACAGGGTTGCTGTGTACATGTTAGTTTATCAAGGCAAGTAGTCTGTCTGAGTAACTCCTAACTGTGGACCTATCCACATGGTAGCCAGAGATTAGCCTGTTATTCTTTGTCTGTGCATCACACAGGCCTTTTCAGCACTAGAGCAATGGCATCATTACAGTTGGTTGCTACCAGTACATGGCTACATCCTTTTGTATTTCAGTGTTGTACTCCTACATAAGGGTATGCTTCCGGAACTCCTTCCAAAGCTATTTGCACAGTGTGTAACAGCAGAAAGGCTGCTATGCCTCTGTGTTTCTGCCTCTGCCAGACCTCTCAAACACTCAGGTACATATTTGAACAGACACAGGGAAAAGTAGAGAAAAGGTCAGGGACACCTTTAAAATATTAGTGCCATTAAGTGGAGACTTTCAGAGAACCAGAGCATATGGATTAATACACCTTTTCTGAATTAAAAGAAGTGTCTAACTCTTAATTATTGTCATTATTCATTACATGTAATTCACCACCTTTCTGGCCAAAGTCAGTAGTTTTTGGAGGGATTCAGAGGGACAGAGCTAACTTTTGTTTCAAAATCAGGGACATCACTGAAAATTAGGGACAGTTGGGAGGTATGGCCTCTGCCCTAAACAGATATGCCAGTGTTTGTCCTGCTGTGATACTGTGTGGGGATGGTAAAGTGATGGTGTAACATTATTTCCTGCTAGAATGGCTGCTTCTCTTATCACTGTCATGTAATGTAATCCCACAACAACTGTTGGTAAAGATCGTCCAAAAGAGGCCCCTTGTCACAAACGACAGCACCACGCAAAGAACCTTAACGCAATTTATTGAAAAGTAAAAGCAAGCGTTTTCGCCACACTTGTATGTAGCTTCATCAGAGGTAGAATAATGTACAGGTAAATAATGCTAAAAAAAATTTTTATTTGTTAACATTAGAGTAGAGCATTGTTCTTATAAGATGAACCTTATTAGAGCTTGTGAGGTTGTATTTACCAGAATATATGTAATTTAACTTTATGCCATTAGATAGGCAATTTAAGAAACATACATTCTGTCTTGCAGTTAAAACACTTTTGTTGTTAAGGATACACCTTATTTGCATATTGGTGTCATTGTTATGTACTTAATACATTTTTAAAATGGTTTTTAAAAATACATAGTTTTTAAGCTTGATTTTAGATGTTCATTATTTGTACGTGAGCTGGTTTGCTGTATAATGTTAATAATTAGGTATAGAATATGAGCGCAGAGGCGCTAGTGTTTTCAAACACAGTACGCTATTAAAGGGAACTTAAGGAAATTGAACAACGTCATTTCCTGGTTTTCAGGATATTTCATGTAGCGTTATTTACCTGTACATTATTCTACCTCTGATGAAGCTACATACAAGTGTGGCGAAAACGCTTGCTTTTACTTTTCAATAAATTGCGTTAAGGTTCTTTCTGTGGTGCTGTCGTTTGTGACAAGGGGCCTCTTTTGGACTTTCTATTTGTTTTTTACGTTTCACTTGGTTTGTTGGTAAAGATCCACAGAACAAGTTGTGTGATATGGCATTCCTATTTTTCCTTTACATTCGCTCATTCTGATACACTATATATTTATTTCAGCACTAACTTGTATATTTACTGTGGCTTAGTGGTACTTCATGCAGTGTAGTGTGTACAAGGTCCCGGGTTCGAGACTGACAGAGGTGTTTTATTTTGCTGTTGAGCAGAACAAGGGCCCTCACATACAGAGTGTCTAAGGCACTTTTAAGCAGTTGTAAGCGGGTTTGCATGGGTTTGCGTTATGCTTAGCAATGCTTAGCTAAGCGCAAACAAGTGCACACTCGCGCAAACCCGCTAACTACTGCTTAATAGTGCTTACTCCTGCAAACCCCCACGCTCATTTCTTTGAAAGAAAAGAAAAGAAAATGAGGAGATAGGAAAGTGGTGAAAAAGGGGCACAAAGAGGGAAAGAAAGTAGGGAAAGTAGCTCAGGATGTGCAGGATGGGTGTAGGGAAGGTCCATAGCTGCCCATTTTTTTAACAGCAACAGCTGTCCATATGGAATAAATTTGGAGGTAAATATGAAACCTTCAAGCCCTGAGAGAGGGGTGAGGACAACAAAGTATGTTGTAATGCCAATTAAATTACATGTATGGGGCGTAATTTTTTTTTTTGGGAGCAGATTGCCCCCTTTTTTTTTCAGGTGAGAGTGGAATGTGGGGTAGGGGAAGTAGGTATATTTGGGGAGGTATGTTGGGGAGACAAGACAAACAAGATGCATACAGGGGCGGAATATGATACATGTGGTGGGTGAACACCATTGATGGGGAGGGATGTTTGGAAATTGCAAGCCCATGAGCCCATAGATGGCAACAGTGGAACTGAGATCCCCACCCATGGGCAGTCACCACTGTACCTTCACAGCCCAGATGGTGGCTGTACTGGGGGCTGTGTAGGAGGGGCAGGCTGACCCAGGAGTTGTGCCACTCATGCCTCAAGCTGGCGTAGAGGTTCGGCAACAGAATGCTTGATCTCTCTATGCACCACAGCCCGGACAGTTCAAAGGGTGATAGGTGGCCTTCCTCCGCCCATGCTTGCAGGAGGGGCTGAGCCCCATCCCCTGCAGTGCTTCCACCCAAAGGTGGCACAGGGCCAATGAAAGAGGAGGTCACAGGCTGGGCACCGGACCTGCTGGTGCCAGATGCCATGGCCAGCTGAGGTGGGACAGGTGGGTCCGCTGCGACCGGCCTTCCCATACGAACTATGTTTTGGAGAATTTAATAAAGATATGGGTTAGTAACAGTCAGCAGCATTCCCAGTAAGTTATAACAGCATGCAGAAGTATTCTCATTAACCCAACACACCAGAGTTTCAACAGTTGAAAAGCAAGCATACCACATGCATATATAGAACAATAGTGGACATTACAACAGCATGCAGGTTTAATTGATGGCAACAGGTCACCAATATTGTAGTATTTGAACAGGGCACATGCATAGAAATGAATGCAACTATTTATAAACCAATAGGACATATGTCCCAACAAATTTTTTGAGATTAGACATACCCATTGAGGTGTGGAATTGCATTTTTTATGCACATACAGTAGGGTGGAAAAGATAGTTCAATTAACAACTTATATATCCTTTTAGTTTACACTACATTCTTATTAACTGCAGTTATATGTCCCTTACATGCATTATTACACTACTCAATGTCCTTCTATTGTGCAATTGGATTTTGCTAGATCATTATATACATGAGCTGTATCTGACATACAAACTGTCCAGGATGCAGATGTTACTACTACATATTTTGAGAGTTGCTCACACACACTACTGCTGAGATGGTACAATGACAGCTCTACTTTCATATAATTATCTAGATATGTTCAGGTGAAATTATCAGTTATATGTTAACAGCTCCATGCATTTCTGGCAGCACACTGACATTTCTGGGGATCACAATACCAAGCTACTCATGTGCCAGATTAACCTGTACATGCTGGGCATGAACCAACAGTTAAGGGCTGTAAATATGCATAAAAGCTACTGACACTCCCTTCATCCACTTTATATGGGTCTACCAAAATGTGTGTTAACTAACACTGCTTAATACAACAGTACTATTTCTAAAAATGCAACAGTACAACAACATAGCAAAGAAAATCACACAGACGCACTTCAGGAATTACACTTTTATTAAAGATTTATTACAGCTTTATTTATTGGGTTAAAACACTTTTTTGAAGGCTCTCTCATTTATTTTATATAACAGTACATGCAGAATAATTACTAACTTGCCTGGTGATGCAGCCTTTGCAGCCTATCTTCATGGGCTTGATGATTCATAGCCCAGACATCTGCAGCTGTGAAGTAAATGCAGTGATAATGAGACATACCTATCCATAGTATAGACAAGAATAGCAATTCTTAAATACTTAATACAATGGCTACTTACTCAGTACTGGGGCATTTGCCATCCCACGGGCCTCCTGGATCCACTGGTCCAGTTGATCCTCCTTACATCGCTTCAGGTCAGAGTAATGGTGCCTGATCTGCTCAAAAGTCTGAGGAATGCTAGTGGCACTGGGGATAACATGAGCTAGACAGTTCCAGGCTTCCATTTTGTATTGGGTGCCCTGCTACTGGCCCTACAGGAGTCTTTCCTCAAGATTGTGGCCAAGGAGCCAAACCATTACTTTGGTCTCCTCAATGCCCCAACGTTGGGCTTGAAATCGAGTGCCTTCTCCAACACCGGCCATGCTGGCTGCAGAAGGGAGCTACAACCAGTTATGGCAAGTATTCCTGCCTTTGGAGCTTAAATATGCTTCATTTCCCACACTTATTTGTGATTGGCCAGTTTTGAAAAAACTCAGCTGTAGGCACACCTGCTTAGCTGATGTTAGCAATGTTTAATATTCCTTTGATAGATATGTGTTCGTTAAAAGTGCATGGTTATGAAATGCCGTCATAGCTTAGTGGCTATGTACTGTGACTATAGTGCACAGTATCCTGAGTTCAAGCCCTGTCAATGTCTTTTATTTTCCTACTGGCCAGACCTGAATGGTTAAGGTACAGTAGGTGTGGCCATGTTTAGCCAACTTTGCTCAACTTTACCCCACTTTGCTCAGTGTTGCTCGATGTTGCCTGATATTGTCCGATGTTGCTCGACGTTGCCCGACGTTGTGCTGGTTAGCGTGGTGCGCAGCTACATGCAAATATGTTCACTTTGCACTAGTTTGCGCGATGCGCAGCTCTGCGCAAAGACATTGCGCTAGTTAACACAGTGCTCAGCTACGAGCAATTAAATATAAATATGCTCAATACTGGTAAAATATGCTTAGCAGTACTTTACATTGCTTAAAATAAGTTACTCATGCATCAGTATGCATAACCATTTCACCTTCCTAAATACATATATATATATATATATATATATATATATATATATATATATATATATATATACATGTATACATAATTTGTTCACTACTACATATAACATTTCAATGATTTTTACAAAACTTTAGATAATACATGTCAGGAAATATTTTTGTATACAGATTTCCAACAGAAAATGAAAAGTGTAGTGGTGGGACTCGAACCGGGAATGCCTCCTCTTTGTGCGAAGGCTCTAACCACTACGCTATTGCTATTTTGCCTAATTTGCATATATTTTTCTTATTATCCTCTTCAGTGTCTAAACTGCTAACTGTAGCTAAGTAATGGGCAAACCCACGCAAACACACGCAAATACGGGCAGCTATATCGGAAATCAAGACAAAAAAAAAACATTTCTTTTACTTTTTATCTTTGTACCGGGTTTACTATATGTGGAAGTTTAGTGTTAGAATGTACACATGTGAGCGGACTCGCTCATGTAACTAGACATTTCCCCGAGTTTCAAACTTGCAGGGGCATGAATTTTTGGACTGATCAGCAGTCCGACACACCCCCTACACTCGACCATGCTCCGTGTTAGTTTTAGCACTGAGAAAGCGCGCCCTCATTAATATGGATGGCGCGTTGCCATCTTGCTCTTAGACTGGCTCTTCCATGTAAGACTAAATTAGTTCTGGAATGAAACTTTCCCCAGGATTTACTCATCTTCCTTGTAAGACTAAATTAGTTTTACAAGGAAGATTAGTAAATCCTGGGGAGAGTTTCATTCTCATGTACCTGGAATTATGTAGTACTTTTTTGTTTAAAACATTGAAGCTGAAGTTGATTGTTTTGCTTAGAGAGTATTACATAAAAAATATATAAATGTACCATACTAGCAAAAACAGGGAGCAGAAACATAGCAAATTTCAGTAAAAATGATGTTCCAATTTTACAGACTATGGAATAAAAATAAAAAAGTATGTATTTCAGATGATATACTGTGAAAACATTATTTAAAAGGGATTATTGGCCAAGTACAATCACTTGTCATAGGTTCATAGAGTGGCACTAGACTAATTGCCCTTGCAGGCCATTTTAAATCTAAACAATTATCCCATTTGGTGCTTAAAATCTATCTGTCCAACTGGAGTTTAGAGTCATCAAAAACTTTCCAAGATCAATATTTATATATTATTCTATCAACAATTACCCAGTCAAAAACATAGCTATATGGAGGGGATCCATCTATTGGAATAAAGCATTTAATTAGGAGTTGACTCTCCATTAGTAGTAAAAGGAGGGACTCCTGGAGTAAATTTCTTATTTCACATACATTGATCCAGGTTAAGCTTGAAAATGGTGAGGGATGAGCTTTGTTTTTTGTGGATGTGGAGTCTGTTCCAGAACAATGGCATGCTCTGTGAGATATACCTGTCCCTCCAAACTTGTTAATGATGAAGAATATGTTTATGTGCCTGAATCAAATGTTTCTGATTCTAATTGACTTGCTAATGTGAAGTAAGTCCCTCAGTAATCGGTCAAATTATGTTTTGTATTCTAGACACAGGTAACCACTTAGCAGTCTGCAAGAAACAGAAAAAAGTGATAGGGCTTTAAAATTAGGCCTCATATCTTTTTGTAAGGTATTTCTGTGAGCATTCCAGTTTGTATATGTGCTTGGCATATATATATATATATATATATATATATATATATATATATATATATATATATATACATACATATACATATATATATATATATATATATATATATATATATATATATATGCCAAAAGGGGCATTATTCGTAGTGTTTGGCCTAGTAAAAGCTGAGTAAAGGGGAACTAAACTATACTTCATCACAAAACAATGGCCTCTTCTCTACTGCAGTATTTCTAGATCTCTCAAAGGCCTTTGACATGGTATCTCATGAGCTACTACTCTCTACTATCCCCAACCTCTCCTTCTCACAATCAGCCTGCAACTGGTTCCACAGCTATCTACATGGATGCCAGCAATCAGTAATCTGGGACGATAACCTATCACTTCACCTCCCAGTTACTCCCGGAGTTTCCCAAGAGTCTATCCTTGGCCCTCTGCTGTTTCACTTTTCACTAACAACCTACATACTGCCACTACACAAGCATCTCTTATACAGTACGCAGATGATTCTACTCTCATCTGCTCTGCCCCCACTCTACCAGGACTACAACAAATCAGACAGGAATCATTGTCTTCTGTAGAAAGCTGGCTATCCAATGCTTGGCTCCTACTCAACCCAAGTAAGACAAAACTCTTGTTCCAACCTTCCAAAGCCACCCAAAACACACCCCCCACTTCAACATTCTCACCAAAGAAAATACCATCATCTCTCCTTCAAAACACACAAAACTACTCAGTGTGGAAATAGACAACAAACTTAGATCTGACACCCACATATCTCTCACAATAAAAAAAGTTCACAAGAAACTTGGTGCATTATATTGAAGCCGCCAATTCCTAACCAAGGTGGCTAGAATCTCCATAACCAATTCCCAGCTAATCTTGACCCTACTCTATGCATCCCCCATACTTACCAACCTTAGGCAGACAGACCTACACAAGCTGGATGCTTGTTACAACAAAATTGTTACATTTGCCACTGGAACCGCCTACTGTAGCCATCATTTTATCTCCCTTAAGGAACTAAACTGACTATAACTCCCACAACTCCTTCACTTTAATCAACTCATCCTCACTTATAAACTTATTAACCACCCCTTAACATCCCTTCCCTTCAAACCCTTCTCCAACCCTATCACTCCACTAGGCCCCTAAGTTCAAACAACAACAATCAACTCACTATTATCAAACCCAAAAACTCAGCAGGAGAAGCCATATTTTCATGTACCATATCTAAACTTTGGAACAATCTTCCACCCTCTATAACTACTCTACCTTCCAGCAGCCTTTTCAAGACTGCACTCATTGCACTGGCTTTGTCCTTGTTCTAATCCAAACTAACCCCCCCCTTACCCCCACACCTAGACTCTTAACACAACTATACTACCACCACTACTAACTTAAGTCAGAATTAGCTAGTTGTCTTTACATACTTTAAAATCTTGTCTGACAACTTTGCTACTAATATTATAAACAACTAGAAACTATCTTAACTTGCAACATTTACTGTATATACTGTTGATAATTAATAGTTTGTTATTGTATTAAAGCCAACAACCTGTAATGTTGTTTACTATTGCTGCATCTTTGTATCTCTATTTAGCATGTACATTATATGGAGCTTTTGTCCCCGGACATCCACAGAAAAAGGACCTGCGTCCAGTCGGAGTTTCCCGGTAAATAAATGTAAGTAAATAAATAAAATAAATAAATAAATCTGCCTTATTTATGACTGTGCAATATAGAAGGACTACCTTACTGCAGTGGATACATGCTGGTCAAAGGTTAGACAACACTGTCCACATAAGCTCCCAAATTTTGAACTATGGTGTCAGTTCTTAGGAGTGTGTTGTCAATGTTGTAGTTACCCAGAGGAGTCAGTTTTTCAGTGGAAAGAATAATGCATATTTTTTGGCATTTAGCTTTAATCCTTGAGTCTAGTACCAGTAATTTGGTTGGGACAAGCACTCCTGTAGGATGACTGAATATATGGGGAATTCAATCACTGATTCTAGCTTGCAGTCATGTGCAAACTTAAAAGCTAATGCCAAAGTACACTGGTTAACTACTTCTGAACAGTTAATGCTGCACAGAAGAGGTCACAGCACCTAACTCTGGGGAACTTCTCTGGTGACTGATATTTTTCCATAGACAGCTTCCCCTATTTTCATCTCCTGCATCCTGTGTGTAAGATGTTTAACAATCCAGTGGGTGAAAAAAACATTTATTCCTAGTTTATTAAGCATTTCTACTATGTTTCAGTAGGAAATTGTATAATAAGCCTAAGACACGTTGAGGTTGCTTGCATGTGCTGTTTTAGCTTCATCCATTACTTTAGTGATTTTCACAAAAGTCACCCAAGTTCATTAAGAATGATCTCCCTTTGACAAATCCAAACCAAGAGGGTCCAGTGTTTAGAGGTTCACTGTGTCTTCGTTGATTAATTCAATGACAATTTGTTTCCATGGCCTTGCATACAAGACTACTCAGACTTAAGGGGCCGCAGATGCCAAAGTCCATGGAAGGTTTCCTGTCAGTCAGGGGAGTAAAAGTTGCTACTGTCCATTCAGCTGGAACAAACCCATATGGAGGCTAAGGATGAATGTGTTATAGGGGTGTCGCTAAAATGTGTTCATGCTATTCAAGGTGCTTCCTGGGATATTCTCAGGACCCACTGACATAGCACATTTTGCTTTTGATAACACTTTCAGGAGTTGGTCTTATGTGATTACTGGTGATAAACCAGTTTCAGATATTTTTTTTTTGAGCTGGATGTGGAGAGGGTGACAGGGGTAATGTCTAAGCTGTATGTAACAGTCAGTAGGCTAGCTGTAACTTCATCTGCAATGTAGGTAACTTCCTTGTTTAAGTTAATGATGAGGACTTTATTATTCTGTGTATTTCTCTCCTTACCTTTAGAAAACAAACTCTTCCTTTTATTGTAAAGCTTGTTGATATTAAAGTTTTATGGGGAGGGGAGTGTTTATGTGGCCTACCCTTCACTTATTTTTACAGGGTGCATCTGCATCTATGCATCTGTGGTATAGTTTAGTGGAGTATGTTTCCACATATTTATTAGAGTTAATTGGGTTTAGTGGGGATTTGAAGCTTGTCAATTTATCACTTAGGAATAGATAATTTGCCTTGGAGAAATGTTTAAAGATAAGAAATGTTTTAAGGTAACAGGGGCAGAATTGGTCCTTAGATCTGGTTTTATTTCAAATGCAATGGCTTTATTATCAGATCTAATAAGTGACAAAGATTAGCAAAGTTCAAAGATGTTATTCCCTAGAGGCTTCTCTGGCTAGTTGTTCCTGAGTGTTTGTACTGACAAGGACCATGAATCTCTGTGCTTATGCACTAGTAGTGGTGTAGGTTTCCCAGTGTATAGATGGAAGGTTTAGATTAGCCATGAAAATGGAGTTGAGTTTAGCACTGAGTGACTCCAGTTCTTGTAGATAAGCATTGTGGCCTTCTTGGGTCACAGAGGGAGTAGTATAGCTAGACAATATGTTGAATGGGATGTTTCTGATGGTGATCTGGACATGAAGAATCTCTAGTGCATCATGCTGCTTAACCAGCCTTTATATGAGTCCCTTCTGAATGAAGATTGAGACACCTGCATATTTTTTACCTCCTGCACAGTTGGTGGACTAAATGCATGGAAGGCATTAAAGCCCTGTATAACTGGAGTACTCTCTGATATTTTAAACCATGTCTCAGTCCTTACACAGTCTGCTTCCTAGAGGGTGAGTAGGCATGTAGGCAGGGGAGGTTCTTGTTTAGGGTCTTAGCACTGATTAGCATAACCTTCATGTTTTCCTTTGCTTGTTTCATTATATTGTAGGATATAGCTGGTTGACATTATAAAACAAAAAGGCACTATGGGGGGTAGACAATGTATTTGAGAATAATCAAAACCCTAGAGGGGACAAGTGCAGGCTATGCCTTGGTTCGTAGGTGTTAACTAGACTAATGACCACAAGGGCCTTTTTAAGCCTAGCCATGCATCCCAAATTTCTGACAAGTTCTGGTACCCTTGATAAGTGTAAGCGGGTGCTTGGGAGATGAAACATTTACAAGCAGGGGCCTGGGAGATGAACCATTTACATGGTGCCTGTGTCCATTAGAGATATAGGTGCCAAACCAGGGATGCATTTCCTGATCCCCATCCAATTGTCCAAGCTACACTTCAATTGGGTTAGGGAGGAACTGTGCTGGCGAAGCAGTGAGGTCCTGACAGACTAACAAATATTGGAACCTCATCAAATGACACCAAAAACTAAGCCGATTATTGAAGTCAATTATTTTTTGCTCATATAGCGGCATCATCATTGGAGAAGGCCGAATGCTGCTCAATGCTATGCTCATATTTGCTTAGGACACAGAGTCTGACAGCTTCATCAGTTCTCTCTCTCTCTCTCTCTCTCTCTCTCTCTCTCTCTCTCTCTCTCTCTCTCTCTTTCTCCATATAGTACAAGGAAGTATTTCTGAAGTCATTGATACCCATATGTACTATGACAGAATCACAGTGGTACTTGTTGTTCAAGGACATGAATGCATGTGTGATCATGGCATCAGACATAGACAACTAACTGTCTCTTTCCTTGCTCAGACTGATAAGAGGTACATCTGTATGTCTTACAATGGAGTTGCTTATAACTAGGAGGCTTGGTTTAGTGGATGCATGCATTATGGGCTTCTAATTCATGCTTCTGGGGATCATTATGCTATGTGAGGTAGTAGGCTTAACAAGCAGAGAGTGTTGCTGAGAGAAATTTATGCCTGTATTGTGCTTTGGAGGTTTTTGAGGTTTAAGGAAGTTAATATTTAATTCATCTGCATATGAAGGATTATGTGTAATAAAATGGTTGTGGTGAGGAGTGATGAGCAGTGGTGGTGCTGGTGGTATACTGCTGCTGATCCTGATGTGTGTTTGTGTGTGTGTGTGTGTGTGTGTGTGTGTGTGTGTGTGTGTGTGTGTGTGTGTGTGTGTGTGTGTGTGTGTGTGTGTATATTTATATATATATATATATATATATATATATATATATATATATATATATATATATATATATATATATATATATGTATACATCTCATCCACACTGTGTTATACTGTCGAATAATAGATGATCATCGGAAATCATGAGGCAAGTGTTACATTATCTCATGATATCCATCTCAATCAAGCTTGTTACCAAATTCTGGGGGAGGGGAGTTGGTCCATGGCTTAGACAGGAATGATTTAGGGGGTCTAATGGGACTATATCTGCTTTGAGTTGGGTTCTTTTGGGATGCAGGGGTTAGTTCAGTTAGACATATTAATAAAACCTAAAAGTGAATTCAGAGCAACAACTAACATTAATAACACCAAAAAATAGCTCTAAATCTGCTCCAAGTTCAAAACAACCATCCTGGGTTACTAAACAGCTGACATTTTATTCACTTTACTGCTTTCATTCTTCAAACATACCATGACTTTATCGGCACAAAATAATACATCACAACCACTACATTTAAACATAAAGTGAGTCATGTGATCACATTTTGTTATTGTAAATTATGAAAGTTCATCACTTTAAATGCTTAACAGACGTGAAATATGTAAATATAATAACTACAAAACGCAAAACTACTATAAAAACAATAAATAAAAAAATAGTAAATGCATAGTAAATAAATAATTGAATAACCCCACTGGTTTATAACATGGATCTGTATTATTTTAACACACAATTTCAAGACATAGGTGGGGATTTAATAAACTCCTTGTAGGAATAGTGTAAGTCCTGTACGGAGGGTACTGTAACCATGTCTGCGCCTCCCCCTCGGCGGCACACCTTGCATATTAATGAAGACATGCTACTGAGGGAGAGCCATGTAACATGGTTACTGAGTCAGTGTAGTGGGTGTGTTACAGTGTCCGGAGATAAGTAACACACCCCCTGCACTGTTAAAGTGCCAGATGGCACTGAAATATAAAAGTTAAATATTTTACTACCTTTTTTTTCATGTCTGTGTGTGTGTTTGTGTGGTGCACCGCTTAGCAATGAACATGTGCCAGACATCTAAAAATAGAAACTGGATACTTTTAATTTTAACTTAAAAGTCATGTTTAAGCATAGCTGAACATGTTTGTGTTGTGCGGCTCGGTGCTCAGCAGTGCTTAAACGTAACGGAGAGCTATATAGAAATGTATAGGTGTTGTCACAATGTCCCTGTTAGCTAAATGGTCAGAATCATGGCCTTGTGTGCAGTAGGTGTATGGCTTGAATACACAGACAGACCATTCGGCTTTTACATGAGATAGCAAAATGTTATAGAAATATATTTTTTTAATTATGTATACATTGACATTGGTTAACTGGGTTAGTCAAGCTGAGCCAGAAGCCCATTTTCAGTGGAGACCCGAGGAAAAATGTCCAGGTTACACACAAGTGTCCAATGCATTAAAGTTACACTTCAAGATAATGTAATTAGAATACATAAGGTTAGGAGATATAAGTAAAATAGATACACATAATAATAAAGTATCATTAATTAACAATTAATTTCAATGTATTTTTTTTATTTTTAATGAACTCTGGATTGCCCTTGGATAAGCTCTGCTAAGCACTGCTTAGCCAAAGCCAAGCAATTCTTTAACAGGACCTGTTTTAGTAGTACTTAGCAACATGCAGCTATGCTTAGCTGGTTTTGGCATTGCTAAGCAATGGCAGTTTAAGCACTGCTCAGCTGAGCTCAGCAGGTTTGTGTGGTGCTAAGCTTCCCTTAGCATTTTTAGAAATGGTCCACTGGCGGTAAAGGGCAGGAAAACAGCCTTATTTAAGCTGAACAGGTGAGAATATAGGCAGAACCTGTTGGAGTTTGACCCGTGCAGGAACTATTGCAGGAGTTGGAGAGGGTCCGCATTTCCAGACACAGTGGTGGGGCATCATGGACTCCAGGGTTATCGTTAGGCTCCTCGTGAAAGACACTGACATCTGGCTTCTGCAGGGTCAGTACCAGGGGTTGGAATACAAATCAGAAGCCTGGGACCAGCTGGCATGCATCTTCACCAGTGCAAATGGTATCCCCTGCACTGGTGAGTAGGTCACCACTATGACAACCTGAAGCGTAGGCATGTGGAACTCTTGGCCCAGTGGATCCAAGATGCTCACAATGACAATGTCTCATAAGTTTGTAAGTATAGGAAGCATTGATTTACCAAAGTCTAGTATAAATATCTGATAGACAGGTATGCATAATGGTGTGTTTCTCTCCCCACAGCTGCAGAAGACAGAGCTCACAACCTGGTAGCCTGTGCAGGACATGTGGTCAGGTTGTGCCAAAAGTGTAGTGAGTACAGATATATCCTGTAATATATATTAATATAGTTAAGAAAGAGTACAGTAGTAACTGCCAGTACGTATATTCTGTTTTGTGTGTACTGCAATGAATATGTTCATAGACCTGGAATGATATAAGTGAGTAATGCAAGGTACAGTTCAATATAGATGAAAGCATGAAACCTGCTAATGTGAAGGCAAAAAAGTTACTACTGCATTACTAATGTTAAGGAATAGCAAGTGTATATTGTATCATTAATAATGTTCTGGTAATAAAGTACTACTACATTCATAATATGAAGGGAATAAATCAACTGTATTTATAATTTTTAGGAAATAAAGTTCAACTGCAGTCAGAATTGTTAATGAAATAAAGTTAGTACTGCATACACGGTAGAATAACAGCTGTCTTTCAATGTCTGCATTATTTTAAGTGTTCAAAAATAAAGACTGTTAGATGTATACCACTGTTTCATGTCACCCCAAATAAAGCTATGTTTTGATGAATGTTCTGTGTATTTTGGGCTGTTGGTTAAGAAATTGAGTATTACAAGTGCTGTGAAGTAAACATGGGTATAATACCATGAAGTGACTGAAGGCTGGCCAATAAAGTGTAGATGTGGAGCTGTACTACAAGATATGATGCATTATGATATTTGTACTGCACTAAGATCTGAACCTAGAATAATAATGTCTAAAGTATTATAGTGTGTTTCTCTCAGGATTGTCTTGTGTTAACGTTGGCATTTCAGCTATATGCATTTC
Source organism: Protopterus annectens (assembly GCF_019279795.1). NCBI lineage: Eukaryota > Metazoa > Chordata > Ceratodontiformes > Protopteridae > Protopterus > Protopterus annectens. The sequence continues at coordinate 196,439,402 of NC_056737.1, forward strand.
TGAAAGTAGTTATGTTGATGCAGGCAAGTATGAAACTGTAATAGCTGTAGACTGCAAATATACAATCTGCAACTGTATATGGGTCAGGTAGGCAACCCAGCACCCCGATATGGTCTGTACACATCACACATAAACCCATCCACTAGAGGTTAAATGTGTACATCTGCATTCAAAGTATTAATAGATAGTTCACCTACTATCTTTGTCATGTATGAATGTCATGCATGTGTGTTCAACTGTCACTGCAGTCTTGTCTGACATTTTACCTATATTACCAGATCAGAACTTGTTACCAGGTGAGCTCTAGGCAGATATTAGTCAATCAACATACAACAGTGGCTCAGTCACTCAATTTGATAAATGATATGTATGTTGTTCATTTTGCCACACACAGACTGGTGTTCGAATCCAGTGACAAGTAGTACTATATATTTATAGAAACAGATAAGTACTACTGAATATGTGTAGAAAGTTATGTATTGTTAACAGATTTTCTCCTCACAGGGCTTACAGGTAAATAAATGTCTGTAATAGCTGTATGAATGGTATAGTAATTTCCATGTCCAGATGTATTAGTGTGTAAACAGCATTCCTCAGCAAGTTAATAAGACTTCATTAAATACATCATCAACAAGTACACTACTATTCCTAGTTAATAAGACAAATAAAATGGTTTATTGTTGGTAAGGCAGTATGTCTGGTTAGTCTGTGAATGTCTGCTGATAGTCTAACCCCATGCCTGCCAAGGATGGCAGGATAAGTGTAAACTGTTTGTACTGTGCATGATACATGTCTCTTAAGTGTCACTCTTTCATGGATAGTGACCACTGTTGCCAAAACCCTTGGACACACATATAACATCCAGTTGAAGTATGTCAGTAGCACACTCACACAACAACAGTGCACAGTACACCTTCGTAGTCATATATGTCCACCTGACATTTAATAGTTACCCTGTACTTTTGTACCTGTAGGTGTTACAGCTTGGCCCATACTGTCCCATGTGGATAGCTTGAGAAGTATGTATGTGCTACAGAAGCTATAGGGCACTTGTATACGTAAAGCAAGGGCAGACATGTAGTGTATAGAACAGTACTGTTGCAAACAATATAGCCTATACTGTTGTTAATGGAATGTCTGCCCCCCCTTATCTGTATCACAAATTATTATTGTTATACTACTGGTATGGTTTCCTTTTCACATATGTTGTTCTCAAAACCTAATGTTGGACCTTGTGTTTTATTGTTGTTATATATTACAATGGTTGCATACTAACATACCTTGCTGAAATACCAGTGTTGTTGGCCTTATGCCGTAACTGTTACTGGCATGCTGTTACAATATTGACTGTTATTCCATTTATTCTTGTGTTCTGTATGATATGCACTATTATTGCTCTGGGTTAATTGGAATACCCTTGCATGCTGTTATACTATATTTAAATGTACTGTACATGACTAACATATACACTTTGAAACAACCTCATCACCATATCATGAGTCGGTAGGCCGGTTCCTGAGGATCCACCTAGCCCACCTCAACTGGCCGTGGCACCAGGTCCCAGCACATCTGGGACCCAACCTGGAGCTACTCCCTCTGCTGGTCCTGCACCACCCACAGGTGGAACTGCCTCAGGGTCAGGGCCCATCCCCCCAGGCATATGCATGGAGAGGGAGTGGTTACCCAGCAACAGCTTCCAGGGATGGAGTGCAGGATTGTCCAGAATGATATGGACAATTGACTGTGCCAGATTGAGGGCAAACTGGTGCACCTGGAGGGGCAGACTGGCCCTGGTGCCCAGTCCCCAGCACAGCCACCTTTGGGACCATGAAGGAGCAGTGGTGACTGCCCAAGGGTGGGGAGCTCAGTCCTACTGCTGCCATCTGGGGTCACTTGCTTCTCTGATTCCACAACACCCTCCCCATCCATGGTGTTCACTCCATCATGCATCATACACTGCCCCGTTTGCTGTCTTGTCTATTTTGTCTGTTTGCAAATGCTACTTCTCCTACATAACTTACCTCCCCATACATACCTATATCCCTTCCTCAACATTCCACTCTCTCCTTAAAAAAAAATGGGCATTTGTCTCGCAAAAAAAAAAAAATTGCCCCATACATATCTCTCCATTTTGCCCACATCTACACTACCATCAGTCAATCATTACACCAATTAATCAAGAAAGTTATGTCACCCACACCCCTCTCTCTGGGATGTGGTGGCTCCAAATTCCAAATTGTCCATAAACAGCAGAGCTGTTGCTGTAGAAGAAATGGAGAGCTATGGTCCTTTCTTACACCCTTACTGCACATCCCTAGCTGCCTTTCACACTGTTTTTCCCCATGCTTGCCCCATTTCACCAATTTCTTATCGCTCCCTTTATTCTTTTTTTTGGAAATAGCGCGGGTTTAAGTGGGACTAAGTGCCACTTCTCATTGTGGCACTTCGCGCAAACCCACACAAACCCGCTAAAAGCTGCTTAAAACTGATTTTAATCACCTTCTGACTTTCTGCACATCAGTAAAATCATCACCCTCAAAATTTTTGAACCCAGGATCCTGTGAAGTGTGCTATAGAGCATTAGTCCACTAGACTACTCAGCTTTCAATACTCACTGATGTTTCCATAAACTTATCCTGTTCATCAGTGATGCACATCACAAAAATATTCAGCCCTGCCAGGTTTCAAACCCAGAACTGTGCAAATTATAGCACAGAGCATTTGCCCACTAGGCCACTCAATCCTAAGAGCTAACTGCTGTTTCTGGAAAATATCCTGATTATCAGTGATGCACATCACAAAAATATTCAGCGCAGCCAACTTTCAAACCCAGGACCCTATCAACTATAACACAGGGCATTATCCCACTAGGCCACTCATCTCCAAGAAATACACAGGTGTTTCCAGAACCATATCCTGATTATCAGTGATGCACATCATAAAAATATGCCTGCCAAGTTTCAAACCCAGAGCCCTGTCAACTACAACACAGTGCATTACCCACTATGCCACTCACCTCTGCGGAACTACAGCTGTTTCCAGAAACATATCCTTATTACCAGTGACATAATGCTTTTACTCATAATGCGACAATTGTCAATGTGCTTGAGACTGTGATACAGACACCAAACCAGTACACAGACAAATAAATGCTGATGGATGTACATGAGGCCTAGAATATCAGGTAGAGCTGACAACTGCACAGACTGTTGTGGAATGTCCACAGTTGTGCCAACTACATTTGGCACACTTGTCACGCAACCTGTGCTGTGTGCTGAAGTACTGGCAAGTCAGTACACATTCAGATTATGAAATCATGACAGACAGTTCAGTGTCATATGCCATACCCATCTGAGCACACATGTTCATGCCAATCCTGTGTAACAGACTGTATGCATGCACATATGCCTTGTAAATACACCTGCTAGAGTATTGACTCTATAGCTTAATCTGTTACATTCTTGGCATGTTTAACAGTTTTTCCATCCACAGTCCTGGCTTCCATTCCAGTGTGTAGCATGTCAAGTATATGGTTGTTGAAACAATTAAATAACTGAGCTGTGTAATCTTAAGCACAACATTTTTTATGCTAATGCAGTCACTGCTACCCATATTAGCACATGAAAGGCCTGTAGGTTATGACACACTTCACAAATATGTGTAGGTGTCCCAAATGTTGCCTACCACTCTCTGGATGGCACTATTACATAACATATGTACCAGAGGCACATGCCTCACCTGGACTCTTATGAGTACCTCCACCCTGTATATGCTGTGACAACAGAGCTGACACTGCTCCTTCACTCACATATACAGCTTGCTGTCCCACACTGTGTTCACAATCCCCAGTATGACTTCTGGGCAGAATGCAGCAGCTGCAGCCTGCAACATATGCATCAGTATATTCAGCTACCTACTACAGATCTACCATACCTCACAAACACCTAGAACAGGGAATCCACACACAGCCATACATTAAGAGGTGGGGGGGTGGTCAATGGACAGGGACATGTGTCAAAGTCTTTCCCTGCAAACAAACACAGCTGATAGACCAGTGGCTACTGCAGCAGCATGCATATTCTGATGCAAATGGCGTATGACACTCACATCTGTCTGTCTCCTTACTGACCTCAACCCACATTGTTAAACAGTAAACTGCCACATAATCAGAAAGTCTGTTCACAATGGCCAAACATAGCATGTAAAACCGTGGACATACTACATAAATCCAAACAGTTGACAGTATTTCAACCTACCCTCTATGATGCTACAGACCCCACACCTCGACAATGTCCTTCTCACAGAAGAGGAAAAGGGTAAAGGCCTACATGAAGGCCTCAAATACAGCACTGTGTTGCCATGACTTTGGCCAATGAAAATGCAACCCAGCTGTTCTGAATGCAATTAGCAAGTCTGAGCCACAGATTGGTGCACAGGCAATCAGCTGTTCATGAACATTGTCTACAAAAGGCAAGCTGCTGTCTATGGTACACAGGTCTGTGACTTTCTCTATGATGACAGACTGCACTATCCCAGGAGTCTACCACAGGATGTATTCACATAAAGGAGTACAGCACTATACTAGGTATGTAATGGTATTCCCCATGTAATCAGATGCAGTGGGGGGATGCAGGCATGGGAAATAGGGATTGCAACAACAGAGGTCTGAGGTAAATATCTTTTAATTACATGATGCTGTTAGTCAGCTGTCCAGCAGGTACAGGCTTCCCTTTTGACTCTGTCTGCTGTGACATAGATCACAGCTTTGGCCCCTGAGTCTCTCCAGCAATGGTCAGCTCATGTATGAATGTGACTGGATTGTGTACTAGACAACAGTGACAGTCAGTAGTGGTGGGTATAGCTGTCATATCACATGATGTACTGTCAGTCTGCTCCTCTTACTCTGTGACTGTCACACAGGCATAGTTCAAATATTGTCCAGGTGTCCTTGACTGTTCCTGATGTACTCTGGCTAGGTCACTGTGTGCTCAACACCTGTATATCATCACCTGAGAGTGATGCCTAGCATACAGCAGGACATCATGTTATAGACAGTTTTAGTGGGGGACACAGGCTCCACCTCAATAACTGAGTATACATATTGAGCATACAACATGAGGGGATAAATACAGTACCAGATATTAAAGTGCCATCACTTCTTTCTGAGGTGTCTGGCATTTGACAGCCAGATTCCCCACAGTCTGGTTACAACCATTACATATTGTCCAACTGTTTTCCAGACATCCACATTTGTCTGCCAACACGTCCACATATATCAGGCACATGCACACATTCTACAAACATCTGTGTACTGCGGATGTTGGACACCCACAAGGAGGATACCCTACAACACATTTGCAGTGCTGTCTGTAATTGTGTCACCCAGATGTTGCTGGACTGTCCCCATAAATCTGTGGTACCACTAACCTATTTGTCGGATGGTGGATGTATGACATGGTGCTGGTATGTTGCCCATAGGTGACACCACAGTAGATGGTAGTGATAGGAGTGGGCACATAACAACAATCGGTCACAGCACACAAGGCCATAACTGGTATACCTAGGATCATACAAGGTTACTAGGCTATTGGCCCTGAAGCCCTCACCAGCCTAGCCTAGAGTTTAGCCCATGTGTATGCAAGTCAGCACCTGATGTCCCAGTCCACCAGGAACACATGTGGTATCCCAAGGGTGTATGTCCTGTTAACCATCCAGTTATTCAGGTCTCACTTGAAAAGGTATAAATAGCTACCCTGGCTGATGTGGACAGGCTGTCCATTCCACAGCTGGGTGAGTGTGTGGGACTTGCAGTTGTGCAACAGTCCCATCAAGGTGGAGTCGATGATTGCCTTGCATGCCAAACAGAGGTCACGTCTGACAAGTCTGTCTGATACTGGCTAGAGGGATGGGCTAATCTGTGTATAGTAGATGTGTGAGGTCCTGGTATTCCCTGCTGGTGAACCTCTTTGAGTTCCACAGCTGCTGCATGTGCTTCGCCAGGTAAATGACCACAGGGGCATTATACTCAACAATGGTCCTTATTAGGGAGGAATACAGGGATGTTGTGACCCCCATGTCCCTCAATGACATACCATTATGTATGAGGTGGGGCCATGTAGAAGGTTCTCCTTACAACAGAAGCAACATGGTGGGCAAATGTCATGTTGCCATCAACCTGTGTGCACATAATCCCCTTGACTGATTGCATGCTTAGGATGTTGTTAGTACTGTGATAATATGTGAGGACGTCACTGTCCCCAAAGGGGATGATGTTGCATGTCATGGTATGCAGCCTGAGGCCATGTTTTTGGCACCAGTGATGTGTCTGTGTGAGCCATCTTGGCAGATGTCCACATCACTAGGGAATCCGGTGACAGCACCCAGCATGCAATCATCAACACACTTGGTCAGCCATAGCCCAATGGCTGTTCCTGCACCTCAGAAGACTACATCACACATAAGAGAGGCCCAAACACAGAACATCAGATTACACCACTATTTATGGGTCTCCCACTTGGGTGTATTCCCCTATGTGGACTATGTGTGTCCTGTCAGTGCACCAGTGTCCTACCCATCTGGTGACATATGAACCGATGCCTAGGTGGGAGCGTGTATCTATTATGGTCAGGTGAGGAATACTGTTAAAAGTCTTTGGCCAGGTCTAGGTAGGCAGTGTCCACTGTAACCCACCATCCATGGCTTTGGTGACTGTATCAAAGAGGTCAACCAATTGTAACAGGCATGATCCCTGCCTTGACAAAGCCTAACTGTGCATGATGGAGTGTGTGCAGGTAGCCAATGTCCTTGTTAATGAAGTTCAGTGTAAACTGTGCCATGGACTTGCAGCTCAGCCTACTTAGAGTGATGGGTGTCTAATGTGCCAGATTGGTGGACACCTCACCTTAGTGTAAAGGAGTGACAGTGGCTGTCTTTCACTTGGCTTGGACAAAGGCAGCATTCAGTCTTTGGTTGAATACAGTGCCTTATGTTTCTGCAAAGTCATACTTGGGGTCATATAGGATGCATCCTGTGATGTGATAGGCTCCCATGGTGGCTGTATATCATGACTTTGTGGTGGCAGTGGTAACCTGTTCCCCATGTATAAGGACTGCTGGACATCCACCACGTGTCAGAGGTGTTCCAGCATGTGTCACCCGATGCATGTTTTAGTCCATCCTGGAGACACAGGCACATTCTGAACACAACACCAGATGGATGGTCAGGATCATGGATGTATCACTGACTGGCATCCATGACTCCATCAATGGCATTAGTGATGCCCTACATCATTTTGCCAATGCAGTGGATAGACTGTTGGGTGAGACATCATCACTCCTTAACCATGCAATGTCCATGCTGGACATGTGTTGTGAGTAGTGCATTGGACATGTGGACATAGGTCAGCAACAACATCAGCTGAGAGCCCACGTGGCCATGCACAGTCTCACTTCTGTAGTGGCAGCACTAGCAGCACTACTGAAGGGTGGGTGCTGTACACACCACAATGTGGCAGGCCATTGGCACATGGTCCAGGGCGGTCCCACGAGGGACACTGACCCAGCAGACACCAGTCACCATTAACAAGTAGTACTACATTTGACCCTGGACATGGTGGTGCCAGTGGCACTCCTGGTGGGACAAGTTCCTGTGTTCATGTCCAGAGATGGTGAACTGTTCATTCTGCCATGTACCACCCACAGTTGTCCAACATATCATCATATAGGGCTAGCACATGCCTTCACTGTGTACATGCACACACTCACACATCACTGTCACATGAAGGTCACCACCAGACACACGCAGCTTCTCTCCATGGCTCAGCTGACCAGCACCCCTCCAGACACACACACCCACACACACACACACACACACACACACACACACACACACACCCACACACCCACACACCCACACACCCACACACACACACACACACACACACACACACACACACACACACACACAAAATGTCCATTGTGTGGCACAGCCCAAGCCTCTGGCAACCCCACACCACAACCTGTGCATGTGATGATACCTGTGCCACATCCCTGTCCTCCATTCCATCGATGCAGGGACATGCTAATAGGTGTCTGATGCACAAGGTAACTATAGTACAGTTACTGACAGTTAGTAGTGCAGTACTGTTATGCCCTGTAAGGTGGTATCTGCTGGCATGTTACATGAGAACACATCACAGTGTATGTACCTTTGTTCCATGATGGTGCTTTGGTGTTAGTATTGCTGACTGACCTTTTCTGTTTCTGGTCAAGGTGTCTGTGTGTCTACGCCATCAAAACAGCGGCTCAGGATGGCATGTTGGCAATGCAGGAATGTGATGTCAGCAATCTACGGCAGTAAATATACACAGTTAACTAGGTCAGTATGTGTAGGACAGTGTGCCAGGGACAATAGGGGCAGACATCATAATCTTCCATGCACACCCCTTGATACAGCATACTACTCTTGATACATGTCACCTGGGAGTTCAGTAAGATCATAGGTTCTTAGGATTATAGCAGGTTACTATAGTAATGGCCCTGGGTCCCCTAACAAGCCTAGCCATTAATGTATCCCCAACAGAATCATCTATCAGCACCTGTTACCCCTGTCATTGAGGGACATGGATGAGACCACTTGGACAGATTCCTGGTATCCCATCCTCTTATCATGGTTGCACTTGATGAGGGTCTGCATGGTACTCTGTTTGAAATGTATGGGATGTGCATTCCTGAGACAGGGCAGCCTCTGTGAGACAAACCTGACTGTCTGTTAGGTTTTGTTGATGTCGCCTATCAGATTTAGGCCTGTTGTTCTGGTAATGTGCGGGGAAGTAGGCTCACATATATGGGGCAGCTGTTGAAGGACAGGGTCCAACATTGGGTTTTAGGCATGCCACAGCACACCTCTGGGCAACCTGTCTGATACCGAGTGGGACACTACTGATTAGAGGCTGTCTGCATGGGACAGGTGTTGGAGGGCATGTATTACCATGGCCTTTCCAGTTGGTGCAGATGTCTGTATAGGTACATATCAAACGGGCCATTGTGCTACATTGTTGTTCTACTTGCTGAGGACTATATAGAGGTAATTTCCATCTTTTTTCTGGTTGCACTCCCTTTACCTATGAGTTGTAGCACATACAAGGCCTTTCTGACCACTGCCACTACATGATGGTTGAATGCGACATTGTTATCAAGCTGAGTCCCCAGATCTCTCAACACAGATTGTGTGTTTATGGGGTTGCCAATGATGTGGCAAACAGTGGGGTTGTGTTCTTGCCGTATGGTATGATGGTACTGTTTTCTGCATTTAGACTGATGCCATCACCTTGGCACCAGTCGCTACCAGATATAACACCTTGTTTCAATGTGTTAACATCATTTGGTGGGTCAGTGACAGACAGCACACAACTTACAGCTGTTACAGCCTTAGTTAGTACCTCCATATGTGGGTGGTGGCAGTTAGTATTCATGCCTAGATACATGTGTGTTATTTAGGGGCAGTGTCTACCCACAGGGCATCTACATGTATACAGTACATATTGCACACACATAGGCAACACAGAGTAGGGTTGCCACCTTAACAAATGCCCAGTGTGGGACACTTCTTGTAGAATTGTGAGAGTTGGCAGGACAAACCATACCCATGGCAAGTGCAAAGGACAGGACATCTCTTGGTCTGCCAATTTGACATCTTATTTTTAAAGCATTTGCCTAGGTTATGCTATGTCTCAGAACATTCAGCTGTTTCTGATGTAAGATGACTGGTTTCTGCAACTGTTACACACTCTGCTATTCCCAATGCCAAAGTCATGCAATATGCAGATGACTCAACTTTAATTTGCTCAGCCACCATTCTCCCTGAACTTCTAACCAAAACCCAGACTACCTTCTCAGTCAGTCCTGGATTTCCAAAACCACCTTTCTCTCAATGCTATCAAATCCAAAATACTATTATTCCCACCCTCAAAATCCTTCCCATATGACAAATCCTCCTTTCAAGTCCTAAGCCAAAACAATTCTCCTACTGAAGTTATTCCTTTCGCTAAATTACTCGGCGTAACTATAGATGAACACCTAAAGTTCGATACCTACATTCAGCAAAATATTTAAAAAAACATCTATACAGAAACAATCACTTCCTCTCTCCTTCTACTAGACAAACTCTTGTCTCTACTTATCTCCTTCCCTCCCTAATGCATGGTGCTCCCTTATTAACCAACCTATCTTCCTCCATCTCTTCTAAATTTAAAAGTTGTTACAATAAAATTACTAAATTTGTCACCAAAGCCAAATATTCCTCCCATCATTATAGCACCCTTCACTCTCTGAACTGGTTAGAACTCCCAAACTACCTGGACTACATCCAACTCACTACAGCTCACAGGCTAATATTCAACCCCACCAAATGCCCTGCACTCACTAACATCCTACCCCTATATACCCTAAATAGAACTCTCAGATCCGAACATCAAAACTTAATCACTGTCCACAGACCTAATCATCCCATCAGACAACTCCTCCTCTATTTTTCCTTGGCCAAGAAATTGAATTCCCTCCCCTCCTCCCTAAGGACAATTCAGAACACTAACAACTTTAAAACTGAGCTTCACTCCTACCACTCTTCTAAATGGAAATGTAACTGCATTCTCTCAACCTAGCTCTCTTACCTCCAGTGCATCTAGGCTTCTTATAAGCATGATAGCTTCTCAATATCTGATCATTTTAAAACTATTCTTTGTACCCTGTAAATATTGTAAATAATTTTTCTCTTACACTCTGAAATGTACTCGTATTTTAAAACTCATGATATTTTTGTACTATGTAAATATTGTATATAATTTTCTTTGGTTTGCATTGCTGTTTCTAGCTGCTTCTTTTTATTATACATCTCTGTATCTTTAACTGTATTTTTACTGTGGAGTTTATCTCCCCAAGCCTCCACTGAAAATGGGCCCCCTGGCTCAGTGGACTTCCCCGGTCATCAAACTGGAAATAAATAAATAAGTAAATGTAGGACATGTTTGTTGTTCTACACTCTTGGGTCCTATGTATGGTTTTAATTGTTTCCACAGGACATACTTGACCAAACATGGACTGCAGCCTGCATGGTGGGACAGGTGTTAGGCCTAACACTGTCATATTGCTGCAAGGGGATATATGTATATATATATATATATATATATATATATATATATATATATATATATATATATATATATATACACACACACACACACACACACACACACACACACACACACACACACACACACACACACACACGCACTCATGAACTGCCCTTAGTTGAGAGTAGAACTCCTACCTGTCTAGTTGTACATACTATAGCACTACATACATATCGCATGCACCACAGAACCACAGAGCTTATATGTTTTTGTAGTGTTGGACTCTACTATTCAGGTGGATGACATCTGCAGGTGGTGTAAAGGTTGTCACTGGGGGAGGTTAACAGGCCCTTAAATGGTATAACCATTGCACACACCCACACAGGGAAAACAGCTGCACTGCTGCAAGGGGATATGCACACACACACACACACACACACACACACACACACACACACACACACACACACACACACACACACACACACACACACACACACACTCACACTCAGAGTTGCTAGTTTAGACATTAGAACCACTACATATCTCTTTGCACATACTATGGTGCTGTAAACATATTGCATGTGCCATGGAGTTTGTGTACCTGGAGAGTGTCTAACTGTGCATCTAAGGTGGATAACATCAGCAGGCCCTGTAATGTAATCCTATGGGGGGATTAGCAGGGTGGAACAGGCCTGAAAATGTATTGGCATTGCACACACATAAGCAAGACATACACACAGCTTCAGGGGGATATACTTACAAACACACACCGAGTTGCCATTATTGAGATTAAAACCACTGCCTATCAAGCTGTATACACTATCATGCTACATACATATTCCATGCACCACGGAGCTTATGTGTCTGGAGAGTGTATAACTGCATCTAAGGTGGATGACATCAGAAGGTCCTATAAAGTAGGCCAATGGGGGATTCACAGGTAGGCACAGGCTTTAAAATGTATTGGCATTGCACTCAGATAGGCAAGGACACAGACAGCAGCAAGGGGATATACTTACGCACACACACTCACTAAGTTGTGGTTGCTGGGATTAAAACCACTACCTGAGATTAGGAAATTAACTTTTTATCCATGTAGTGTGATCTTGGAGTTGGTATATTTAATTTACAGGGGGGTTTAGGGTAGAGCCCCACACACATGGGGGTGCAGGGGGGCTTGCCCCCCTGCAGAAATTTAGTAGAAAGTATGTTTGTTAGTTAGGTGTTATAGGTGGAGAGGATGTCATTTACATATGCACTGTAGTTTTCACTGTTATGAAGCACACTTTCAATGTTCTGAGTTTTCAAAATTTGGGGTTTTCAGTGTTTTGGGATTTAGATGTTTTGGTCTCCATAATATGAAATTCAACATTATGAAATTTCAGTGTTATGAAGTAGATTGGTTCAGACATGGGCTGAAATTAGCTTTATGAAGTAGACCTGTTGGTTCAGACATGGGCTGAAATTAGCAAAGTGTAGGAGCATGCCCAGTATGACCATCAATACTTACAGTGGGACTCCAAGTCAGACCTGCATGTACTCCAGTCCAGGAGTTTGTGTGGCACAGCCAGTTGTCTGCTGAACCTGATTAAACAGTCCAGCACCTCCCTGATATAATGCCTGAGGGATTTCCTGGCTGTGTGCTGTCCATAATATCTGACCCATATCTAGGGTGTGTACAGAGTGTATTGGACTGAACAGAGTGTTGCATAATATGTCTATTACATTTTACTTAGCACTGTGATTTCCTGGTATGTAAGTGGCAGATCATTATAGATTGATGTCAAGAACTCTGACAGACTTTTGGGTTACCAACTCCATACACTGCAGGGAACCCATGCTACTGCACAAACTGTTCTATTCTGCACTTTCTACATTTGTCTGAAAAGTAGTTCCTCCTTGCCCTTATATGTGGGCCTTTGTCCTGCCCTGCTTCAGCTCTTGGCTTTGTCCACAGTTGCTGCTCTAATTAGTTGTAGGTATGCTGTGACTGGGGTAAGAGATGTAACACCGTACACAGGGTTACGGTCCTCACACCTCTGAGTGACCCTGTTTTGCAGGTTGTCCAGCACTGTGCCCCATACATCTGCTCTGGTCCTCAGACAGTTTGTGTTGTACTGTTACTATAATGCTACATGTTGCCCATACCTCTCAAACTCTTACAGCCAAAAATCTAGACAGGGCCATATATAATGGTGGGACACAGGCCCAAACATGGGGACAAGATTTTAATATTGCTCTTACAAATATAGACAGTTGGTAGAATGGTTTTGTATTAGCATGTACTTTCTGATGGGCATGAAGTCTGCATCTCAACTGTCTGTCATTATTTTCTCACAGCAACCTTTATTGATCTGCCAATAGTTTGCCAGAAAACTGCAACTTTATGACAAACAGAACAGCTATATGAGGTATAAATGTGGACATTCTGCAGAACGCTGTACATTTATGAGGTATGGAAGGTGCCCACTGACTTGTTGTAAATACTGACAGTTATATGACAGCCTTTATATCTTGGTGCTACACTGACTTGTTACAACACGCTGTTGTACTAGCCACCATCTAAGTTACTCAGAGCTTTGTACTGTCCATATCTGTGACTCCCTGTCCCACCATTTTCTCTGTGATTCTCCAGCTTTATTGCAGTAAGAAATATTGACATATGGACAGTCTGTAGAAATCCTGCCATATGTGTAGCTCACATGCAAAACAGTAGGAGCAGCCAGTCTCGAACCATGTACCCCATCAACCATGGTAATGAACATAGCCCACTAAGCCACATCAGCCACCAGACAGTGCAATTTATGTCCTGCCACTCTCAAGCACAAACATACATAGCACATTGACCCCTGCATATTGGGGAAATGGTGCATCACCAGGTTGATTGGGACATCCCAGGGATTGTGTGGTCTGCTACTATTACCTTGAAAACATGCTGTTACTGCAATTGTATGGGAATATGGGTGTCTTAGGGGTAGGGGACTGTGTGCTCTGGCTACATTTTAGCTCAGTACTTTACACAAACTTCTGTATAAGTCATATCAATATTCACAAATGACACACAATTATTTACAAAATTCCAGATAGCTGGGATGACAGCATTTCCCTGTGTCACACTTCTTCCCCCTCGAAAACTGAAGCTAGTTTTTCAAGTGACCCTTGAGAAACACTGCATGAGAGAGTGGGCCTATCTGGGAACACCTTACCCCATTCCCTGTCTTGAGAGCACATCTGCATTGGCAGTGCTAACCCTACTGCAGTGCTGCACTGTCATATCATATGCTTGAAAACCTAGGCTCCACCTTAGTAACTTGTCATCTTGGTGGCTGGCTCAATGTAGACATGTCAAGGGATTGTGGTCTGTAACTACAGTGAATTTCCTACCATACATATAAGGCTGACATTTCTGCAATGCCCACACTATGGCTAGATATTCCTTTTCTACAGCTGCATGACATTCTTCCATGGGTTGAAGCTTATGACTGAGATATACCACTGAGTGCTCTTCTCCCTCTTAGGAGACCTGGCTGAGTACAGCCCCCACCCTATGGTTTGAGGAATCCACCTGCACAAAAATTCTTTGCAGTAATCTGAACTGGCTAACACAGGGGGTCCTCACAAAGCTCCTTTAAGTTTCTGGAATGCCTGCTCACATGCTGGGGTCCACACTACTTTATCTAGCTTGTTTTTCCTTGTCAGATCTGTGAAGGGAGCAGCTATGGTACTATAACTGGGGACAAACATCCTGCATTATCCCACTGTCCCTAACAATGCCCTCACCTGCTTTTTGGTAACAGGGGCAGGCCATGCCTGAATGGCTTCCACTTTGGCAGGTTCTGGCCTGATCTTACCACTTCCCATTTTATGTCCCATGTAGGAGATCTCTGCCATACCCACCTGATATTTGCTGGGCTTAATGGTCAACCCTGCCCTCTGTAGTCTGCCCAGCACCTCTGTGACATGCTTAAGGTGCTCTTGCTAGGAATGGCTGTAGATGGCAGTATATTCCAGGTTAGCAAGTGCAAATTCTCCTGCTCCTACTAGTATGTTGCTGGGGCATTTTTCATCCGAAAGGGCATCTTCATAAACTCATACAAGTCAAAAAGAGTCACAAAGGCTAAATTCTCTCTAGCACTGGGAGTCAAGGGCACCTGCCAGTAATGCTTGGTAAGATCAATAGTGGCAAGATACTTAGCCCCACCCAGCTTCTCTAGGGCCTCATCTATCCTAGGCATAGGGTAAGCATTTTATTCTGTGTGACTATTTAATTTCCTGTAGTCCACACAGAACCTGGTGCTGCCATCCTTCTTTGGCTCCAGCACCACTGGGGAGGCCCAGGGACTGCTGAACTCCTGAATTACCCCTAGTTCCAACATTTCCTGTATCTCCTTCCTCAGAGTCTGTGTGCCCCCCTCAGACACCCCATAAAGGACCTGCTTAATAGGCCTTTGGGGTCCTGTATCCACACAGTGTTGCACCAGGTGGGTGCACCCTGGTTTCCCAATGAGCATGTCCCCAAACTCCTGTAACACTGCTTGGATTTCGTGAACCTGTGTAGGGGATAGCTGCTGGGACATTAATACCCCTTTCACTAAGTTGCCAGTCCAAGCCTCACTGAGGAGCTCAGTCAAGAGATCCCCCTCATACTCCTCCTGCTATCCACTGCAAATACTCATCACAAGGGCCTCCCTAACATGGTAATGTACAATGTATGCCCATGCCTCCTGCCTAACAGTTCTACCATGTAGTTAACATCACTGACCTTCCTTACCACCTTGAAAGGTCCCTCCCAAGCTGCCTGCAGCTTATTGCATCTGACAGGAATGAGAACCATTACCTGATGCCCAACAATATACTCTGCAGCTCAACCATTCCTGTCATAAAGACCTTTGTTTGCTGTTGGGCTTCTGCCAGGTTTTCTTGGGCCAAGCCCATGAGTTTCCTGAGCCTTGTCCTGAGGTTTAGGACATATGCCAAACAGACTCCTTGTGGGATTCACACTCACCCTACCACTCTTCACAAATTAAATTTAGAGGTCCCCTCACCCTATGTCAATACAGCAACTCATAAGGTGAAAAACTTATGGATTCCTGGGGCACCTCTCTGTAAGCAAACAATAGATGGGGGAAATATTTGTCCCAGTCCTTCTTAACCTGTTCTGCAGAGGCCTGTAGCATCATTTTGAGTGTAGAGTTTAACGTCTCAATACAACCATTAGTCTGGGGATAGTAGGGGTAATTTTTAGGTGCTTCAACCCACAGTGCTTCCACAGACAAGCTAGCAGGTCAGACATGAAATTAGCACCTCTGTCAGTCAGTATTTCATTTGGGAAACCTATCCTGCTGAAAATCTCTAACAAAGTATTTGCCACCTTTTCTGCCTCAATGGAGGACAGAGCCACCACCTCAGGGCACCTGGTAGCATAATCTAATACCAATAGGATATACTTTTTCTCTGTGGAGCTTTGGGCACTCAGAGGCCCCACAATATCCATAGCTACCCTCTGAAATGGCTCCTCAGTCAATGGCAAAGGCATCAAAGGAGCTTTCACCTTGTCTCTTGCCTTGCCTACCTTTTGGCACTGCTCACAGTTCCTGCAGTACCCTGTTGCATCTCTGGAAATCCCACGTCAATAAAAGTTCTTTATAATACATCTCTTTATACATTTTCTGCCCATATGATCTGCAAAGGGAATATCTTGGGATATGGCTAGAAGTGCCAGATGGTAGGCTCTGGCCACTACCAACTGCTGTATTTTCTCACCCTCTAGCTCTTCCTCAGAGGTCCACTCTCTGTATAGTAACCCTTTGTCCCAGTATACAGCTTCCCCTTTCCCTTGAGAATCAGGTGCCTCACTGGTTACCTCCCTCAGGCCTTGTAATGTAGGGTTTGAGAGCTAAGCCTGTATCAACTCTCTTTGTAACCCTTCCCAGCTGCCCTTCCACAGGAAGTCTGGTATCCTCTGACAGTAGTGCCTCACTGTCAACCTGGGTACCACAACTCACCTCTGCCCTTTTAGTCACTCTGTACAAAGGAACATCAGTATCCACAAGTAGCTGTGGCTTACCTTCAGTCTTACTGTTACAGGGTACCTCCATCCCTCAAGTAACCACCTCACCAGTCCCGGCTGCAAGTGTGCAGTCTGTCTGGGTCCCTACACAGGCTACCAGACCCACATGCTTGTCTCCAAGCCTGATTACATGTAACTGCATGTAAACAAGGTACTGCATTATCAAAATAATTCCCTATCAGGACATCTGCATTGATATCCTCAAACACACCTACTTTCTGTCTTCCTTTTTCACCCTCCCAGTCAAGGTGAACCTAGCCAAAGGTATTTGGAATGGGGTCCCTCCTAAAGCTCTAACTGGAGTAGACTGCCCAAGCAAGTAGTGCTCCTCTTTAACCATTAAAAGTTTCACAATAGTTAGGTCAGAGGCTGTGTCTCTCTTAGCAATGGCCTCTTTCCTATTTGCTAAGATAGGATATAACCTCTTGTGATAGTTTGGTACCCTTGTTGTCTTGTTGTCTCAAGACAACTTACTGTGGGCATTTTGTCATTCCCACTTACTGGCTCTCCCACCTTTTGTTCTCCCACATTGCCTCCATGGACATCTATATGCTACATGCCCCCACTGGTTGCATTTAAAACATTTAACCCTTGGTCCTGGCCATGTACCTGGACTAGTGGCTTCCCCTGCTACTGGCTGACTATGTTGGGGCAGTCTGACTGCCCACCATGGGTCTCCTTATACCCATGAGCAGCACGGGGTGTCCCTTTCCTGTGCAGTGATGCCCTGCTTGCTAGGTATAGTTCTCCCTTCTTCTCCAACTCACCTGCAATATTGCATTGTCTATCAGCTACCAGATTCTCATGTCCTCAAGTAAAGTGCTAAGGGCTTGTTCTCTCACCAAAAGATCTACCAGCCCTTCAAAAGTGGTGACCTGACATCACTCACCCACCTATGAAAATAAGTGCTTAGTTCAGCAATATATTCACACACACTTTCATCTGACTTGCATCTATGCTCACAAAATGTTTTTCTATAAGCTTCAGGTGTTAACTTAAAACATTATAAAAGACAATTCTTCACAGTATTATAATTTAAGCAATCAGTATCAGACAATTTAGAAATAGCAGTTACAGATTTACCATGGAGTAAGGGGGTTAGGAGTCATACCCAGAGCCCTTGGTCAAATTATATTTTTACATACCCTTTCAAACATATGAATGAAACTAACAAACTTATCCCTCTCTGTAAATTGTGAAAGAAATGAACTGACTTTTGTTGCTTCTGGGGTTTGGTTACTCCCTTACCCATTACCTCCATGACCCCAGAGAAGAGTCAGCATCTCCTTTTTATATTGCCTCTGCCTCTCATTGTCCTCAGCTTTCAGATGTCATAGTTCCTCTGCTGCTTCTATTTCCAAATGCTTGGCCTCCAGTTCAAGTGTCTTTAACTCCAGATGTATTTTAATGTCCTCTGTGGAAAGGTTGAACTGTCCATTTTTTGAGAGTGGTACATCTCCAAGGCCAGCCTCATTGTCCTCCAGATTGCTGGTCTGTGATGCAGCTGTGCCCAAGGC
Source organism: Protopterus annectens (assembly GCF_019279795.1). Classification (NCBI taxonomy): domain Eukaryota; kingdom Metazoa; phylum Chordata; order Ceratodontiformes; family Protopteridae; genus Protopterus; species Protopterus annectens. The sequence goes on from NC_056737.1 coordinate 196,458,120, forward strand.
TACAATAATTTCTGCCTTAGTCTGGTTGGCATGCACCAGTTCTTTAGGCTGGCACATCTCAACCAAATGGCTCCTTGGCAGCTTGCCATACTCCTATGCTGACATCCTTGCCTGCTCTCCCTGACTAACTAAGCTAACAAAAAAATAAGACAATTGTGATATGAAATTCTGAATATTTACTGTGTGTCTGACTGAGAGTACAAACACCTTCCTTTTTGACCACTATTTACATGCTACATGTATTCAATATCCACACTTCTACAACCCAATTAATATGGGATGTGGCTATCCCACCACTGTCAACCAATTAATATGTGACATACTAATACTGTCCCAGTAATCAAGGAGCCTCAAACCTCACCACTAGCAAGATGACAAGTACACACACAGTAAAATGCAATTTCCCTTAAGAGCACACAGAGATAACAGTCAGCCTGGGGCTGGCCCATACCTCTTTCTCCAGATCCCCAGTAAGCCTCCCCACTGGCACAGCTATAGAATCAAGTCCTTAGCCAGGGTCTAAGCCAAGTCCTTCAATGCTCTCTCTGTCCAACCAGTGCTTTGTGTCCCTGCCCAAGTAGCTGACACATACACTCTTGGATATTTGTTTTGCACACACACACACACACACACACACACACACACACGCACACACACACACACACACACACACACACACACACACACACACACACACACACATCACCTGGCAAAGGCTGGCACAGGTTTACTAGCTCTGCCCCCTTCTGCCCAGACTATAGGGTAGTTACCACTGCCACCAGAACCCCTTATCAGCTACTTTAATGCCCTTAACAAATGGTGTCTAATCCTACTGTGTACTGTTACTATTAATCCAAATCGTTTTCTGACCAAGAGCAAGGCTCTTTAGGAGTGGCCTGTAAAATGTCACCAAATAGATATGCAAGTACCCTAAGAGCTTAAATATCTCAAAACAGACCAGCTACAATTGAGATGTTTAAATATATGTAATAAATAATGAAAGAACAAGATAATAGTCAGTAAGTAATCAGTTACATCAGAGTTCAAAATCACAGGAAATATTTAAAACAACATTGCAGGACAGTCTCAAATAAATAAAGGAAATATCTAAGCTATACTTTATTATATTCCTATCTGAATATAAAAGAGTTACTATGCCCTAAACATTTACTTACAGCAAGGCAAGTCCAGATGTGGTAAGAGTGGATGTTTCCAGCTGATGTTGTTAGGTCAAAGACAGACTACAAAATGCACTGCCTGTCTCTGAGAGAGTTCTTAAATTAATATAAAATATTATTGCTAGGTTAGCTTGGATGACATCACTTTTTGTCACCTGACTTCTGTTCTCAAGCTAAATCCCCTTTGTCAGAAACTAACAGAATTTTAGCATCTCTCTGTGAAAAATGCATATCTCTCAGATGTTTGCAGATCATGGAAGTCATAAAACAATAAAACACTTCTACATCTCAAAGCTAGTAATTTCTTCTCTTTCAAAACAATAGAAAAAACGTCTAGCTCTAGACATCGTGTCTGCTACTGCACTGAAACGGAAAGATAACATCTCTTTTATTATGTGGTTATGAAACAATTTAATTTCAACAATTTTCTCTGATTTTTTTTCAAGTTAACCTCCTGTGTTCCAGTTTCCATTAATCATATATATCTAAACAGTCACAATAGTGCAGGTATGTTCCTGTTCTATTCCAATGGGGCATGCTAGTTACATTTTAGCTCAGTACTTTATACACAATTCTGTATAAATCATATCAATATATTTACAAATGACATATAATTATTTACAAAATTCCAGATAGGTAGGCTGGCAGTATTTCCCTATGTCACATTTAGCAGTTTGTGTGGGTATAGATCCTCTGACAAATTAAAGATAGAGTTTATTGAATTTACTGAGGCTTATTCAAAAGCAATTTACACCAAGGGCAATGCGTTGTCCTGTCCTTTCAAACATACTATGATGGTCTTGATTCCAAAAGAGGGCTCACATGCTTCCTTGGACTAAATTTGCAAACTGAGAAGAGTGCAGACTTTCACAGATGGATCTATTCCTCATTCATGATTCTAAAGGAATTGGTTTATGGTGTGAACATTGTGGTAAGTATGTATTACTGGACTATCCCTGAAAAGGCAGGAACACTCTGTAGAGTATCCCCACTACTTATAAAATGTTTAGTGTTTAGAACCAATGTTCTTAATATGTATCCAAGCATATGACTACCTGAAAGCTGAGCATTGGTGTGAAGATAGGTGAAGGCTGCCAGCCTAGCCAGATAGAATTATGTAGATAATTCTGTCATTTGTAAATATAATGTAAGGCACAAGCTTGTTATCTTTGCTAAATGTTGAACTTCAAAAATGTAACCACACTGCACTCTGCTGGAGGACAACTGATAAGTCAAGCATGGTATAGATCTTTGATCTAAAAACCAGAGCTGAGATGTCTGGATGAAGGAATTCTGGCTATTGTTTTGAGGCCAGAGTTAATTGCTAGAATTTTCATGTATAATTTATTTTATTGCTCTGGCCTCCTGACCAGCTACAAGATCAAAATGGCTATTAACCTATGAGTTTCTGTTAGCCTGGGAACCAGAAAGAAATGATGTAATCTAAAATGAATCAGTGGTACTGTGTTATCAATTTAAGGACCAAAAGAATGAGGGCATTTAGCATTTGTCTTGAGAACATCAAACTCACCAGCACTCTGCCTGTGTTCTATATGTAAGTTTATTTTAGAACTGTGTTTCTCTTAGATATAGCTAGGAACTAGGAAGGTTAGATTATTTTTTTCTGCATTGATGTCAGAATTGTTCTACTGTATTATTTTAAGTATTTCTCTGTGATCTCTGAACTCTTGACCAGCACTGCGTAGTAAGAAGTATTGTCTTGTGTTTTTATTATTTATTATTAAATATTTTTAAAACTTTAACTGTGGCTATTTTGTGGAGAGATATTTTAAGCTCTGAGAGTACATTGCATGTATTTAGTGATATTGTACAAAGCCACTCCAACAGCCTTGCTGTTCAGTCACACTTACCATTTGGATAATAATATTGCACAGTATAATTGGACATCCTTTCATAAGGGCCTTTTATTAACTGATAAATATTAGTGGGTGGTGGCAAGTGGTACTACCGTATAGTCTGGGTAAAAGGGGCACAGCTGGAGAATCTGTGCCAGCCTTCCACAGGAGTGTATGTGTGGTTGTATATAACTCTTATCTCAAAGTGTGTGTGTGTGTGTGTGTGTGTGTGTGTGTGTGTGTGTGTGTGTGTGTGTGTGTGTGTGTGTGTGTGTGTGTGTGTGTGTCAGCTACTTGGGCAGGAATATGGAGCACTGGTTGGATAGAGAGGGTGCTGGAGGTTTTAGCTTGACCACTAGGCTGAGATCTGGACCCTATAGCTGTGCCAGTGGGGAGTCTTACTGGGGACCTGGAAAGAAAGGGAGAAACCAGCCCCAGACTGACTGTGATTTCTGTGTACTCTTAAGGGAAATTGTACTTTACTGTGTGTGTATTTATTATCCCTTTCCCTATATAGATGCTCCTCACTGGTGTTAGTGGTGAGGATTGAGGCTACTTGATTGCTGGTCCAGTGCACAGGCATCACATATTAATTGTTTGGTAGTGGTGGGATATCCACACCACATATTAATTGGTTGGCAAATACTAATTGGCTTGTAGTGGTGTGGGTAGTATGAATTCCTGTAGCTTGTGTACAGTAACCACTGAAGGTGTTTTTGTACTCTAAATCAGCCACCCAGTGAATACTCAGAGTTCAGATCACAATTGTTTTATTTCTTTTGTTAGCTTAGTTAATCAGGGAGAGCAGGCAGGCATGTCAGCAGAGGAGTATGGAAAGCTGACAAGGAGCCAGGTGGCTGAGATGTGCCAGGATAGGGGACTGGTGCATGGAAACCTGACCAAGGCAGACATGATCACTGCTTTGGTCACAGCTGCATCAGAAAACAGCAACCAGGAGGATGATCAGACTGGCAGTGGAGATGTACCACACTCAGAGAATGGACAGCTCAACCTTTCTGCGGAGGACTTAAAAATCCATCTGGAGCTAAAGAGACTTGAGTTGGAGTCCAGGCATTTGGAAATAGAAATAGCTGAGAGACAGAGGCATCTAGAGAGTGAGGACATTGAGAAACTGTGATGTTTCCAGGCTGAGGAGAATGAGAAACTGCTATGCCTGGAAGCTGAGGAAGAGGAAAGGAAGAGGCAGCATTAAAAGGAGATGCTGACTCTTCAGCAGAGTTATAGAGGTAATGGGGAAGGGAATAACTGGACCCTAGAAGCACAAAAGGTCAGTAAATTTCTTTCGCAGTTTACAAAGTGGGGCAATTTTGATAGTTTCATTCACATTTTTGAGAGGGTATGTAAACATTATGATGTTGACCAAAGGCTCTGGGTACAGTTCCTGACCCCCTTACTCCATGGTAAAGCTGTAACTGTGTTGTCTAAAACTTCTGATCAGGAATGTTTTGCTTATACTACTGTTAAGAGCTGCCTGTTAGAATTTTTTAGTCGAACACCAGAAACGTATAGGAAAAGGTTTCTTGAGCATAGACACGAGGCAGATGAAAGTGTGTGTGAATATGTTGCTGAATGGCTGAGTGGATGTCAGGTCACCACTTTTGAAGAGCTGGCAGAACTTTTGGTGAGGGAACAAGCACTTAGCATTTTGCATGAGGACATGAAGATCTGGTTAGCTAATAGACAATGTACTGCTTCAGATGAGTTGGGGAAGAAGGGAGACCTATACCTAGCATGCAGGGCATCCCTGCACAGGAAAGGGACCCCCCAGTACTGCTCATGGATCTAAAGGAACCCATAGTGGGCAGCACAGACTGCCCCAACAGAATCTGCCAGTAGCAGGGGAAGCCACTAGTTCAGGTATATGTCTAGGACCTAGGGTTAAATGTTTTAAATGCAACCAGTGGGGCCATGTGGCATACAGATATCCACGGAGACAAGGTAGGGAACAAAAGGTGAGGGAGCCAGTAAGTGGGGAAGGCAAAATGCCAATAGCAGGTTGTCTTGAGACAACAGGGGTACCGAACTACCATACTGCAGATGCCCTGACAGGAAAGGATTTGGATTATGCAGTACCCAGTGCTTATGTAGTTACACGCAGTCAGGCTAGGAGACAAGCATGTGGGTCCGGTAGCCTGGGGGAGACACAGACAGATTGCATACATGCAGCCAGGACTGGTGAGGTGGTTGCTTCAGGGAGGAAGCTACACTGTAGCAGTGAGACTGAAGGTGAGCCACAGGTTCTTGTGGGTACTGATGTTCCCTTGGACAGAGTGACTGCAAAGGTAGAGGCGAGTAGTAGCACCCAGGCTGACAGTGAGGCACCACTGTAAGAGGATGACAGACTTCCTGTGGAAGGGGAGCTGGGAAGGGTTACACAGAGAGAGTTGAGACAGGCTCAGCTCTTAGACCCTACATTATAAGGCCTGAGAGAGGTAGCTAGTGAGGGACCTGATTCTCAAGGGAAGGGGGAATCTGTATTCTGGGACAAAGGGTTACTGTATAGAGAGTGGACCCCTGAAGGAGGGCTAGAAGGTGAGAGAGTACAGCAGTTGGTAGTGCCTAGAAACTACCATCTGGCACTTCTAGCCATAGCCCATGATATTTCCTTTGCAGGTCATATGGGCATAAAACATAAAAATAGATGTATTATGCAGAAATTCTATTGGCCTGAAATTTCCAGATAAGTAACAGGGTACTGCAGAACCTGTGAGCAGTGCCAAAAGGTAGGCAAGAGACAAGATGAGAGCTCCTTTGATGCCTTTTACTGTGATTGAGGAGCCATTTCAGAGGGTAGCAATGGGTATTGTGGGTCCTCTGAGTACCCCATGTTCCACAGGGAAAAAGTATATCCTAGTGGTAGTGGATTATGCTACACGATACCCTTAGACAGTGACTTTGTCCTCCATTGAGGCAGAAAAGGTGGCAAATGCTTTGTTACAGATTTTCAGCAGGGTAGGTTTCCCAAAAGAAATACTAACTGACAGATGTGCCAATTTCATGTCAGACCTGCTGGCTTGTTTGTGGAAGTACTGTGGGGTGAAACCCCTGAAGACTACCCGCTACCATCCCCAGACTAATGGTCTTGTTGAGAGGTTAAACTCTACAATCAAGTCCATGCTATGGGCATTTGTAGACCAGTTTAAGAGGGAGTGGGACAAATATTTGCCCCATCTGTTGTTTGCTTACAGAGAGGTTCCCCAGGAATCCACAGGTTTTTCACCCTTTGAGTTGCCGTATGGGCATAGGGTGAGGAGACCTCTAGATTTAATTCATGATGAGTGGGAAGGTGAGTGTGAATCTCACAAGGAGTTTGTTGTGGCATATGTCCTAAACCTCAGGACAAGACTCAGGGAACTCATGGGCTTGGCCCAGGAAAATCTGGCAGAAACCCAATAACATAAAAAGGTATGGTATGACAGGAATCCTCGAGCTACAGAGTACACTGTAGGGCAGCAGGTAATGGTTCTCTTTTCTGTCAGACACAACAAGCTGCAAGCAGCTTGGGAGGGGCCCTACAAGATCGTAAGAAAGGTAAGTGATGTTAAGTGCATGGTGGAACTGCTAGGCAGAAGACAGGGGCACAAGTTGTACCATGTTAACATGATGAAAACGTACCATGGTAGGGATGACCTTGTGCTGAGCATTTGCAGTGAATTGCAAGAGGAGTCTGAGAGAGATCTGGTGACTGAACTCCTCAGTGAGGCTTGGACTGACACCTCAGTGGAAGGGGTAGCAATGCCCCAGCAGCTATCTCCTACCCAGGTACGAGAAATCCGAGCAGTGTTACAGAAGTTTGTGACATGTTCACTGGGAAACCAGGGTGCACCCACCTGGTGCATCACCAGGTAGATACAGGACCCAAAGGCCTATTAGGCAGGCCCCTTATAGGGTGCCTGAGAGAGTCAAACAGGTTCTGAGGGAGGAGATACAGGAAATGCTGGAACTAGGGTTAATTCATGAGTCCAACAGTCCCTGGGCCTCCCCAGTGGTGCTGGTGCCAAAGAAGGATGGCAGCACCAGGTTCTGTGTGGACTACAAGAAATTAATAGTCACACAGAGTCAGATGCTTATCGCATACCTACGACAGATGAGGCCCTAGAGCAGCTGTGTGGGGCTAAGTATCTTACAACCATTGATCTTACCAAGGGTTACTGGCAGGTGGCCTTGACTCCCAGTGCTAGAGAGAGGTCAGCCTTTGTGACACCTTTTGGCTTGTATGAGTTCACAAAGATGTCCTATGGGATGAAAAATGCTCCAGCAACATTCCAGAGGCAAGTAGATCATATCCTAGCAGGGGCAGGAAGGTTTGCCCTTGCTTACCTAGATGATATTGCCATCTATAGCCAATCCTGGCAATAGCACCTTCAACATGTCAGCAAGGTGCTGGGCAGACTACAGAGGGCAGGGTTGACCATTAAGCCCAGCAAATGTCAGGTGGTTATGGCAGAGGTCTTCTACCTGGGACATAGAGTGGTAAGATCAGGCCAGAACCTGTCAAAGTGGAAGCCATTCAGGCATGGCCTGCACCTATTACCAAAATGCAGGTGAGGGCATTCTTAGAGACAGCAGGGTACTACAGAAAGTTTGTCCCCAGTTATAGTGCCATAGCTACTCTCCTCAGAGACCCGACAAAAAAACAGGCCAGATAAGCTAGTGTGTACCCCAGCATGTGAACAGGCATTCCGGGAGCTTAAGGAACCTTTGGGAGGACCCCCTGTGTTAGCCAGTTCAGATTACAGCAAATAATTTGTTGTGCAGGTGGATGCTTCTAACCATGGGGTGGGGGCTGCACTTAGCCAGATTTCTTCAGAGGGAGAAGAGCACCCAGCAGTTTATCTCAGTCATAGGCGACAACTCAAGGAGGAATGCTATGCAGCTGTAGAAAAGGAATGTCTAGCCATAGTGTGGGCACTGCAGAAACTTCAGCCTTATCTATATGGAAAAAAAATTCATCGCAGTGACAGATCACAATCCCCAAACATGGTTAAACAGAGCCAGCCAGCAAAATGCCAAGATTCTAAGATGGAGCCTAGGGTTGCAAGCATATGATATGTCAGTGCAGCACCAGTGTGGGGATAGCAACACCAACACAGATGGGCTCTCAAGACAGGGAATGGGGTAAGGTATACTCAGTTAGACGTAACCCTCTCAAGCAATGTTTCTCAAGGGTCAGAGTTGTTCTGGGTGGAAGATATGTGTAGATGGGTAAAGGCTTCCAGCCTAGCCAGATAGAATTTTGTGGATAATATTTTCATTTGTAAATATTAATGCAAGCCACATGCTGGTTCTCTTTGCTAAATGCTGAACTTCAAAAATGTAACCACATTGCACTCTGCTGAAGGAAAGCTGATAAGTCAAGCATGGTATAATTCTTTGATCTAACACCCAAGGCCAAGATGTCTGGATCAAGAAATTCTGGCTATTGTTTTGAAACCAGAGTTAATTGCTAGAATTTGCATGTATAATTTATTTTATTGCTCTGGCTTCCTGACCAGCTTCAAGATCAAAAGGGCTATTAACCTCCGAGTTTCTGTTAGCCTGGGAACCAGAAAGAAATGATGTAATCTGAAATGAATCAGTGGTACTGTGTCATCAATTTAAGGACAGAAAGAATGAGGGCATTTAGCATTTGTCTTGAGAATATCCAACTCACCAGGAATCTGCCCGTGTTCTATATGTAAGTTTATTTTAGAACTGTGTTTTTCTTAGAATAGCTAGGAACTAGGAAGATTAGATTACTTTTTTCTGTATCGATATCAGAACTTTTTTACTGTATTATCTTAAGTATTTCTCTGTGATCTCTGAACTCTTGACTAGCACTGGGTAATAAGACGTATTGTCTTGTGTTTTTATTATTTTTTATTAAATATTTTTAAACCTTTCAATTGCGGCTGGTTTGTGTAGAGATAATTTAAGCTCTGAGAGTACATTGCATGTATTTAGTGATATTGTACAAAGCCACTCCAATAGCCTTGCTGTGCAGTCACACTTACTGTTTGGGTAATAATATTGCACAGTATAATTGGACACCCTTTCATAAAGGCCATTTAGTAGCTGATAAATATTAGTGGGTGGTGGCAAGTGGTACTAACATATAGTCTGGGTAAAAGGGGCACAGCTGGAGAACCTGTGCCAGCCTTCCACAGGAATGTCTGTGTGGTTGTATATAAATTGTATCTCAAAGTGTGTGTGTGTGTGTGTGTGTGTGTGTGTGTGTGTGTGTGTGTGTGTGTGTGTGTGTGTGTGTGTGTGTGTGTGTGTGTGCATGTGTGTGTGTGTGTGTGTGTGTGTGTGTGTCAGCTACTTGGGCAGGGACATGAAGCACTGGTTGGATAGAGAGGGTGCTGGAGGTTTTAGCTTGCCCACTAGACTGAGATCTGCCCCATAGCTGTGCCAGTGGAGAGTATTATTGGGGACCTGGGGAGATAGGGAGAAACCAGCCCCAGACTGAATGTGATCTCTGTGTACTCTTAAGGGGAATTGTACTGTACTGTGTGTGTGTGTGTGTGTGTATGTATTTATTATCCTTTCCCTCCTTGCTTGTTGGGCCAGTGCATGGGCATCACAGTTGGTAAAATGAATGCCTCAACATAGTATGTAACTCTCGGTGAGCATACCTGTATGCAGAAGATAACTTATTTTTATGGGATTCCAAATAAAGTAAATACCTTTAAGTGAAGAAAATAGACTTCATCCAGTATTTGTCTTCTGCTCCCTTTTATGTAGGAAGGAGTGTACTGCCCCCCAACACAAAAATTTTCATTGTAGCCCTTCCAAGCTGCATATCTTATTGACTAACAGTTGCACTATATGCTCTGCTGTCTTGTTAATCCATCTATCACTATTGCTGTAAGGTTACTCCATCTGTCTGCCAAATAGCCTATTAGTATTATTATTTTGTTACTCTGTCTCTTTGAGTGATAGCCTACTCACTATTATTATTTTGTTACTCAGTCTGCCTGCCTGATAGCCTACTCACCCTTATTATTTTGTTACTCCATCTGTCTGCCTGTTAGACTACTTACCATTATCATTTTGTTACTCCACCTGTCTGCCTGATAGCCTACTCGCTATTATTATTTTGCTACTCTGCCTGAATGGCAGCTTACTCATCATTACTTAGCTGATGCATCCCTGGCACCCCATAAATATCAGTCATTGGTACATTGTGCCATACCAGGGTCATCTAATACTAAGAGTTGCTGCCATACTACCTCTTTGTCTTGTATACTTAGGATGACACTGTTGTTTAGTTAGCGCAATGTTTTCATTCAGTAGAAAAACTTCTTTTCACAGACCCAAATGTTTTGTAATGCAGACCAAGACTGAATGCATTGAATTTCCATAATGTCATCCTTTATATCAGAAACAAGGGCATATAGCTCTGTTAATAAAAAAATAAATAATCTGAACAACCTTTCAAAATGCCAGCACAACTATTTGTAAGAAAACGTTAAACTGCACGTGTGTAGTGAACAACCATATTAATATGTGAACTTTTTAATATTTCTGGCAAAACTCTATTTATATTAACAAGGATGCACCCACACCTTTTAAGGAAGAATGCCTGCATTATCCCTAATAATTGCATTTGAAAAAATAAATGAAGATACAAACTTAGCTTGGAGACTAATTATGAAATAATTTTTTTTTTCAAAGTAGTCCAGAATAGTAACACAAATGTCATGGCACAGCAAACTGACAAATGCTTCCATTCAGTTTACCATCACAGATTCATGTATTTCCTAGCATTTCATTACACATGTTGAACTGCAGGTATTGTTTTGATAGCCTTTGTCAGCATGGGTGGAGTCAGGTAATGATACAGAATGAGCAGCAAGGAAGGATTGTAGTACAGTAAAATAAACTGCTGGAGACAAATACCAAAGAAAATGTGCAATTTCAGGACAGAGGAACATAATACTTGGGAGGCAGAGATCTAGCTCGAAACGTGGGAAATATCTTACAATATTGTCTCCAGATGAAACCCTCAAAAAGATGGCATGTCCAAACTGAGTGTCAAATTTTCTTTGCAGAAATAGTCACATTAAAACAAGAAGAAAGCAGTAATTATATGCCATAATAAATACATTGCATCAGTGTTAAATTTCAATTGTGCTTCTCAAAAAGCAATGCATTTAGTATTGTTTTACTTTGTGCTATCAATCTGTATTCTATTATATTGAATTTAAGACATAGCCTATGAAAACAATGCTATTGGCTGAATTTTAATATGCATTTTGTATTTAGTATGTTGCTTTGTTATTATGACTCTTGAATACCTGATGTGCTAGAGACTCGCAACTAACTGTGGTCAGTTTAGCTATATTAATGTATTATTAGCCAAGAATGAACTGAATGTTTATTTATTTATTTACCAAGACAGTTTGACTGGGACAACTTTTTCAGCAGATGCCCAGCAAGAAAAGCTTCACATTTAACACCAGTTTTGACATATACATAAAATACAGTTACTTATATCAGAAGAAATACAAAATATAGGTAAGTGTACATAAAGAGAAAACATTTACAATGGCTTACACAAATATTATTTAGAAACAGAGCATGTACATAGCTTGCTTATGTATATACAATGTTAAAAACATTTTAAAGTTTTGTCGGGACACCTGCCCCTGTGGTTCATTTTACAGATAGGAAGTGTTTTGCATTTAGGATGAATGTAGAATTCTTTCAGATAAGAGTGTATAGGCTGACAGAACCCAAACTCAGATCTGTTCAAGGTGTATTGACAATATGTTTTTGTTCTTAGAAAGGGAATTGCAAGGAAATATACAACTTTAAGAAAATTATTTATATTATTATTATCATTATTTATTTTGACTGGGCTCCGTCTGGTGTTACACAGAAGCCGACCCAATAAACAGAATATAATAATAGATGTTAGAAATTAAAGTTCGATGTTTATTCGGTTTTCCAGGTTTCTAATTTTCATACTGTATATAATTTTGTATTTCTTTTTGGAATATTTTTTGACACTGTTCAAGAAGAACCTTGACGAGTGGATGAAGCACCATAAATTCTTATCGGGGATAGTGCCCACAATCCTCCCGGACATGGGCAGTCATCACTAAATGCAATCTTTGGTACCGACTAGCATTTCTACAGTATTACATTGGGATGAAATAGTTAGGCTTAACATGACCTCTGGGTCAATAGCCTAGTAATCTCCTGTGATCCTATGATCCTATGGTCTATGTTCTTGAATTTTTATGATGTTAGATTTTTTGAACTACAGACTAACATACTATGTATCTGTGTGTGTATATATATATATATATATATATATATATATATATATATATATATATATATATTTATATATATGTGTGTGTGCGTTTATTTACTAGAGTTGGACACTGATCAAAACTGTAAAATTTCAATCCCAGGCCAAATTACAGTCAGACAAACGGTCACTGTATATCAGTAAATGTTAACAAATATCTGTCATCTTCACTAACATTGGAAGGAGATGGAAATAACTTCACTTAATCAATACAAGTAAAACTTGTAGGTGAAATCTTGACAAGTGGAACCTTGATTTACAGTGGCTGTGAAAGTGACAAAATGACAAAGATTAGAGATAAGGATGCAGCTGAGGCTTCTATTAGCCAAGTTCTGCAATTACTTTGTAAGATATAAATATTTAAAACCTTTTTCTTGATACTCGAGTTATTTATGTAGGCACTGATTCTTTGTAGCTTTAGAGTAAAATGAAAATGCACACACTGAAAGCAAAGGTAGATGCATACAGGAGCACCCAAAGACTTCATCTTGGAACTGATTTTTTTTTTATCTTAATGTCTCTGAATGATCTGATAGGCCACTCTCATAGGATCATAAGAAATTACTAGGGTATTGGCCCTGAGGCCCTTATAAGCCTAGCCAAGAGTTTAGCTCATGTTTAGACAAGTCAGCACCCAAAACCCCTGTCCAGCAGGGACACAGGTGGAATCCCAGGGGTGTATTTTTTGTTTCCCATCCAGTTATCCAGGTTGAGCTTAAAAAGCGATAATGAGGTACTCTGCTTGATGTGGAGAGGGAGTCTATTCCACAGATGGGGGAGTCTCTGGGACACAAATCTGTCCTGCCAACAAGTCTTATTGATGGCACAGACCAGGCTGAGGTTGCACATGTGGATTACTCGAGTGGAGCTTGCCTTGCAGATATGAAACAGTCTCATCAAGGCGGGGTCTGAGAGTGCTTTGTATGCCAGACAGAGGTCACCTCTGAGGAGTCTGTATGAAACTGAGTACAGGGACAGGGCTTTTACCCTGTCTCTGTAGGGTAGATGTTTGCGGCCCTGGATTTGCCTGGTGAGGGACCTCTATGGTGTCTCCAGCTGCTGCATATGCTTTGTGAGGTACATGCTGAAGGGGGTGTTGTACTCAATAATTGGCCTTATAAGGGAAGAATACAGGGATTTTATGACCTCCTTGTCCCTGGATGAGATACCCTTGCTTATGAGGTGAGCCATGTAGAAAACTTTCCATACAATGGAAACAACATGGTGGTCAAAAGTCAGGTTACTATCAACCAGGGTGCCCAAATCCCTCACGACTGATTGGATGCTTAGGACATTGTTATTAATGTGATAATATGTGGGGACATTTGTCTCCCGAAAGGGGATGATGATTCATTTTTTGGCATTTGGCTTGAGGCCATGTTTCTGGCAGCAGTCATTTGTTTGGGTGAGACAGTCTGGCAGGATGTCCACATCACTTGGGAAATTGATGACCGTTCCCAGCTTGCAGTCATCTGCAAACTTGGTCAGCCACAGCCCACTGGTTTTTGCCTGCACCTCAGAGAAGTATATGCCGAATAACAGAGGCCTCAAGACCGATCCCTGGGGTACACTGTTTATTACAGGTCTACTGCTTGAGGTGGTTTCCCCTATTTTGATTAGGTGGGTTATATCAGTGAGCCAGTTTGCTACCCATCTGGTAACACATGGATTGATGCCTAGTAGATAGAGTTTATCTATTATGTTCAAGTGGGGAATAGTGTCAAAGGCTTTGGCAAGGTCAAGGTAGTTGGTGTACACTATCTTCCCCTCATCCATGGCTTTGGTGACTGTCTCAAAGAAGTCAACTAGATTTGACAGACATGACCTCCCCTTGATAAAGCCAAACTGCGTGGGGTTGAGTGTTTGGAGGTTGCCAATGTCCCTGTTAATGAGGTCCATGATAATCCATTCCATGGCCTTGCAAATCAGGCTTGTTAGGCTGATAGATCTATAATTTCCTTGAACAGTGGATGCTCCACCTTTGTGTAAAGGGATGACAGTGGCCATACTCCACTCAGCCTGGACAAAGCTGGTATTCAGGCTTTGGGTGAATAGGGTGCCTAATGGTGCTGCAAGTTCATGCCTGAGTTCATAATAGGATGCAGCCTGGGATGTTATCAGGTCCCATGGAGGCTGTATTTTTTGCCTTTGAAAGTGCAGTGACCCTAGGGATAAGGGGAGGGGGCCAGGTACTGGGGATGTCCTGATTTACAGATGGGGGGGCAGAGGGATGAAGTTTTTGCTGAATCTGTCAGCCAGTAGTTTGGCTATATCTATAACATTTGTGTATTTGGTGTCCTGGACCACCAGTTTGGAACAGATCAAGGTGCTTCCTTTGAGATTGCGGACATATGTGAAGAAGGCCTTATGATTGTCTCTAGTAGATGCGGCCAAATTGGACTTGAAGTTGGCTTTAGAGGATTTCACTAGTGCCCTTATTTGCTTGTTCAGGCTAAGGAGAGATTGCTTCCAATTGGTCACCTGCTCCTTCCTGGCCCTGAACAGCAATTTATTCATTTTGTTATATAATTTATTTATTGCAGATGACCACCAGACAAGTTTACTCTTCCTTGCGGAGGATAATTTTGTCTTGTCGGGTATTCCTGATTCCATGCATCTATATAAATGTTTGTACAGTATTTTGGTGTAGCTTTGGACATTGGAGCCAGTTCCTACAGAGGGGGAGGGGGATGTGAAGCTGTTTATACCATCCCTTAGGAGGTTGTAAACAGTTTTGGAGAAGTTATTTTTGTTTAACCCTTGCTAGAGGGCGGTCACGGGAGATGGTGACTTTGAAAGTGACTGGTTTATGGTCGGATCTTACCAGGGAGGATGATACTTTAGGGGTGTTGCAGTGGTTACTCATGTTGGTTAATACCAAGTCCAAGATATTATCACCTCTTGTGGGAGTATTGATTAGCTATTCCAAGGCATTTGCATTGATAAAATCGAGGACTCTCTGGGCATTTGTGTTTTGGCATGAATAGTTTTTTCAGTCTATTGTTGGGTAGTTAAAGTCAGTCAGGAATAGGATAAAGGGTTGAATCTTGATAGATTCAAAGAGGTCCAGATAGGTGGAGTGGGCAACTTGCTTGCAATGAGTACAGTTTCATGTTTATACTTCTAGCGTTTAACAGCATGACCTTTAATTTGCATTTTGTTAAACATTTTATGTTGGTAGTATCGACCTCATGACTTTTCCTAAAATGGCACTATGGGGTGTCAGGGGTCTTTGCCAGAAATCTGAATCCCAAGTGAGACAGATGCAGGCCATCTCTAGCAAAGCATCGTGGTCTGTCAATCATATCTTCCCAGGCTGTCAGGTACTGGATCCCCCTGGAAAGACACCAGAAACTAAGCCAATTGTTAAAGTCAATCATGTTCTGTTTGTATTGAGGCATCATTCTTGGTGATGGTAGAATGCTGCTTAAGGCTAGGGATATACCTTCCTGGGATACATATTCAGTAAGCTCAATCATGTCTCTCTCTTCATATAGTCCAAGGAGGTACATCTCAAGTCATTTACACCATGATGGACTATGACAGAGTCATAACAGTACCTGTTGTTGAGAGACTTGAGTGTGTGTGTGTGATGTGGTGGATTCTGGCACCTGACAAACAACGAACCATGAGTTTCTCCTTATCCAGCCTGGTGAGAGGCACATCTGTGTGTCTCACAATGGAGACTTCTGTGACTAATATGTTGGGTTTATGGTTAAGCCTTAGTAGTTGCGAGACACAGGTGTATGGACTATATGTGGTATGTGGTGTGGAGGATTGTGGAGTTTGCGTGTGTTTCTGCCTCCAAGATCTCCTTTGTTTGGGTTTGTTTTTGTTGAGAAACTCCTCATATGTCAGTGTGCATTGTGTAGTTGTGGGTGGTGTTTTAGGTGTAGTGATTGTGTTGACAACCTTCTCACTGCCAGATATAAAGGCGTGTGAGGGAGACAGCATAGACTCTAGGTTCTTAATGTAACTGCATCTCTCACAAATTGTGTCCCTAGGTGGTAGTAGTGGATGGTTGTCCATTTACATGAGGCAGTTGCTACACTGTCTCAGGATGCCCATATCAAGCAGGCTGGCAGGAGAAACCGTAGGAAATTGCCCATCCATATTTGTCAGAATCTGAGGGAGAGAGGCCAGGGAGAGCAATGGTGTAGGCCTTAAGCCCATGTGCTTAAACCAAAACTAGGAGGCTTAGAGGCTTAGAATAAAACTTACAATTTAAGCAGGCTAAAAACAAGCAATAATAAATGCAAAAGAAAAGATGCAATTGAACACTTTAGAGAACAAGTAGCAGAAAAAGAAAGATGAAGTAATAGAGTAGGAGGAGAAAATACAAATACTGTAAAAGCATCTGAATAAAGTGTTTTATTTATGTATTTGTTTATTTATTTATTTATTTTTTGGAGGAACAGAAGATACTTCAAATTTAAAAAAATAATGGGGTTGGCCTTCCCAAATGTTGCCTGCATTAGGTAGAAAGAACTAATGAGACTGAACTGGGAGGAGTGTCCCAGATCAAATTTACAGTTGCGGCGGGCAGCTGCAAAACCAACAAGTTTTAAAACAGGACAACAATAGGGAGGGAGGGTGGGAAACTATGCTACAGCTACTAGCTACAACCAGGGGTTCCCAAAGTGTGTGCTGCGGCACCCTGGGGAGCCACGGCTACCTCACAGGGGTGCTGCGAACTAATATCTGCATTTAAGATTTTTTATTTTGTTTTTTAATTTTCGTGCTGTTTGAGCTGATGTCATCGCATGCGCCGTGACATCAGCTCTATCAGGGCTACCAGCCTGTCGAAATTGTGCAAGCAGCTCACACAATTCTGGCTGGACGTGGCTGCTCAAATGCAAGCGGGAACGGCAATGAATGGATTATGTTTGGGGAACAAGAATCGGACCTGTGGTGGGTACAGCTAGAAAGAATGAAGACTCCATGCAGGTAAGGAAACTTTCAGAGAAGTGTGTGTGTGTGTGTGTGTGTGTGTGTGTGTGTGTGTGTGTGTGTGTGTGTGTGTGTGTGTGTGTGTGTGTGTGTGTGTGTGTGTGTGTGTGTGTGTGTGTGTGTGTGTGTGTGTGTGTGTGTGTGTGTGCATATTTGTGTGTATGTGTGTGTATCCAGACAGAGAGAAAGAGAGAGAGAGAATGGGGACAAGAAATGGATGTTCAAGTGCTGTGAAGCATTTGTGTTTGTTTTAATAAGATAAGCATTTAATCCAGTATTTCCCAAGGCAGAGGAATGACTTATTCTTGCCATCAACACACAGACCTGTTCCCTTATAAACCTGGAGCCTAAAATCCTACTAAGTCTTCAGTATCTGTTAAGAAATGATGTGGAGAAACATTATGATTGCTGTGAAAACAAATTCTGTTAAGGGCTAAAATCGTTTTAACTAAGGCCAAAGGTTGAAGAGAAACATGCATGTGGTCTTTGGGCTTTGGTATCTCTTGATATTCATAAAGGTATGGATAGAATAAAGTGGTCTTTTCTTTTCATCAGCCTTAAAGTTGTGGGCTTTCTATACAATTTTCTTGAATTGGTAATTCATCCAGCCGTCACATGGGATTGGGATGTCACTTCAACAGCGACAATCATCTTGAGCTTTAAACAAAGATACATGGAGTGACCAAGGGGGGAATACTGAAGAGATAAGCATGGAGCTAGCTTTTTACTGAGTTTTCTTGCCTAGATAACACTCAAATAAAATCTGTACCTGATGCTTTTCCAGATTTCAGATGCTTAACTGAGGATATGATTTCATTAATTGAAAATGGATAATATTAAAACGTTAGCATCTTGTTTTTATAGGACAGGGAAATCAGAGCCAAAAGTGTAGTCTTGAATTTCAAGTTCTTCTGTGGGTAAGTCAAGAGTGTATAGTTTCTTATAATAATCTGCAAATTCACCTATGATAGCTAACTGGTGTGTTAGCCATGCAGCTGAATGCATATGTATTAAAGAGAGAATTTGATGGTTCTCCCTCAATGTCTAGTCATTTAGTTAAATTCCCATATAAAGTTTTATATTAAACAGCATTATACTGAAGTGATGTAGTTTGAAGGGCTTGCCTTTCTTAAGTTTGTTAAGACTGGGTTGATAAATTATGTTCAAGCTGCTCCTGTATCTCATTTAATAGCATTTTAGTTTAAGTGTGGTATGTTTTTAGCTCAACTGCAGCTAACCTCTGACATTTCTCCAGTTACAAAAGCTTTGGGAGCTAGCCATCTGGAATATGAATTAGTATCAGGAGTATTTTTAATGATGACAAAGTTTGACATTTTATGACCTAAAAGTTCTTTGAAGTTTTCTTGCTTTCAGTATGAAAGAAGAAATCCCCTTTCTCCCTTCAGGAATCTGCCTTCTATCCTACATCTCAGCTCAGTTCTGAGGGCAGGACAGATTTTTCAGATCTCTTCACAGGTCTGAGAAGTGAGCTTGTTTGTGATCTCCACAGTAGATATAAATAAAATATGAGATTGTGCATCAGCTCTCTGTTCTATACTGTTCTTCTCTGCAACCTCCACCTTGTGGGATGGGTGCCCCCGCAGCTCTAGAAGTCAGGCTAGAATTGCAACTAACTACTCAGGCTAAATTTATTGCCCTATCATTGACTTGGAAAGCAATGTTACATATATTGCAGGAACCAAAGGAATAACTGAATTCTGGCCACCACTTCCTGATGGTCCTTGTTATTACTGTTTCTTGTGTCATATGAATTTATAACTGCTTTAAGATATGAAATGAGATATCACAACTAATGTACAATGAAGTAAAACAACAGTAAATAATTACAACTACTTTTTGTGGTGCTGATTTTATTTCTAAAGTAGTTTTTATTGATATACTGCAGTTGCTTCCACTTTTCTTGTTCAGCATAATAAATTTGCATTATATTTCTGTTCTTATATACTAACTATGGACTGCTGATCTGACTCTGCCTCCCCAGGGCACCATGGCGCACACTTTGGGAACCCCTGGTCTAATATGCACTTTATGCGCACAGTGGGGGGGTGCCTTGGGAAAATCTGGATTCAGCAAGGGAGCCGAGAATCGAAAAAGTGTGGGAACCACTGAGCTACACTATTTTAGGCAGAAACAAACTACAGAAATGTTTATCACAGCAGAAGAACAGCAGTGAGACACAATGAAAGTTTTAATCAGAAAAGGGAGCAAGAAGACTAGAGAATGCATTTAACTGCAAACAAATCAGTTATATGATGCATTCCTTGGCAGGAAAATCAGAACAGCAAACAGATGCTTAACAATTGGAGAAAGATACCAGTTAATACCTTTTACACAGTGAAATTTACTTAAAAAGGCTTTACAGTGAGATAGTAACAACAGTGATTTAACAGGCCCAATAAGGCAGACAATTGCAGTACAACAGTGCAGATTAGTTTGTAGCACTAAAATGTAATAAAAAGTAGGCAGCAGACAATAAAAAATGCAATAAATTGTAAGAATAAGCAATAACTGGTAAAATAAGCAAGAAAACATAAAATTTGTTTAATGATTTTCTCATTATGATATCTAGAAAGAAATACATCTGTTGTTGAAATCTATTCATTTTCCTCTTAGGGATAATTATTAAGAAAAAACAAAAACCCACAAATCAGGATAACTTTCATTACTTTCTTAATTAAAATTACCTTATCTTTGTACACCTAAATGTGTTACACTGAGATATACTGTGGCATTAGAGGAAATTATTTTTGAACTCTAAGCAACCATTGCATGATCTGTTTGTTTTATCTATGATTTCTTGAAATTATCTTTCTGAACAAATAATAATTCCTGTTACTAAGTATGATGCCTGTTAGTCATCTTTTTCTTTCAGATTACATACTGATTGAGTGCAGACAGAGATCACCAACAGAAGTTTATCTCATTTCGTTATGGTAATGTCTTACTTGACTAGCTATCTGAGTTGCCTATGGGCAGCTGCTGGCTACATTTGCAGGAGTTCTGTTATAGTAATATGTATGAATGTTACTGTATCAATCCATGATATTGTTTAATTTAACTGGTTAAGCTGATTGGTCCTAAGGCCATTTGTAGAAAATGTGCAGGTTGAAAGCAAAAATATAAATGTAAACTGCAAACTACTTTGTATGCCTATTTTAAATCAGAAAGCAATTCATAGGTTCATAGGTGTGTACTAGGCTAATGGCCCTGGAGCCTTTACAAGCCTAGCACATAGTACTGGCCTGGTAATGTGCCACCCAGCATTAGTTCCCAGTGCCTCTATCAAGTAAGGCCACTGGAGTGATCTCTGGAGTGAATTTTCTATTTCCCATCCACTCATCAAGATTTCTCTTGAAGAGGGCCAGTGAGGTGCTCTGTTTGACATATATGGGAAGTGTATTCCAGAGCATGGGCAGTTATGAACCTGTCCCTCCAGCATGTTATGTTGATTGTGGTAATGAGGGTGAGGTCTATGGAGCATGTGGTGTGGACAGATTGGGATTTCTTTAGATGTAGCATTTCTAACAGAGCTGGGTCAGACATGGCTTTGTAAGTCAAGCAGAGATTGCCTCTTAGTAGATGATATGAGACAGAGAATAACTGGAGTTTTTTGAGTTTGTCCATGTAGGATATGTGTTTAAGGCCTAGGATCCTCTTCGTGAGGTACTTTTGTGGCCTTTCCAGTTGTTGCATGTGTCTAGTGAGGTACATGCCATATGTGGCATTATACTCGATGATTGGCATAATGAGGGAAGAGTAGAGGGAGACAATGACCTCTTTCTTCCTGGAAGCAAAACCCTTGGTAATGACATGTACCACATAGAAGGACTTTCTGACCACAGTGGCAATGTGGTGGTTGAAGGAGAGGTTGCTGTAAACCTGTGCCCCAGATCTCTTATAACACCTTCCGTGTTCAGTGGGCTCCCATCAATGTTGTAATTAGTGGGAAATTCGTTTTTCCCAAAGGGGATGATGATGCATTTTTTGGCATTAAGCTTAAGGCCATGGTTTCGACACCAGTTATTGGTCTCAGTGAGGCCTTTCTGTAAGATGTCTACATCACTTGGGGAGTTAATAATGGCTCCCAGCTTGCAGTCATCTGTGAACCTGGTCAACCAGAGTCTATCCGTGTTGGCCTGGACATCTGAGAAGTAGATGCCAAACAGGAGAGGACCTAGGACCAATCCCTGTGGGACTTCACTCATGACTGGTCAGCAGTCTGACTTGGAGTCTGATACTTTCACACTGAGGGTTCAATCTGTGAGCCAATTTGCAGCTCATCTAGTGATATAGGTGTTGATGCCTAGTTTCGTGAGTTTATCAATAATTCCTGAGTGGGGAATGGTACCAAAGGCCTTGGCCAGATCGAGGCAGGCTGTATGAACTGTCTTGCCCTCATCCATAGCTCTGGTGACTGACTCAAAGAGGTCAACCAGTTTGAGCAGGCATGATCTACCTTTCACAAAACCAAATTGCATGGGAACTAGAGTATGGAGATTTCCTATATCCTTGTTAATTAGGTCCATGATGATGAGTTCCATAGCCTTTCATATCAGACTCGTCAGGCTAATAGGGCAATAATTCCCAGGGTCTGTAGTCACTCCCCCTTTATGGAGAGGGATGACTGTAGCAGTGCGTCATTCGGTAGGGACAAAGTCTGCAGTGAGGCTGTGACTGAACAGAGCAGACATATGTGGTATCAGTTCACTTTGTAGTTCATGTAGAACACATCCAGGGATATTGTATGGTCCCATGGAAGCTGTATTCTTGGCCTTGGACAATGCAGCTTTAACCTGTGATACAGTAATGCTGGGTGCCTGGCATTCCTCCGGTATTGTGATTGGTCCTTTAGGGGAGAGAGGGGTAAAGTTGGCACTGAATCCGTTGGACGGTTTGTTGGAAATATCTGTTGGCTCAGTATAGGAGGTACCATTGTGCAGTAACTCAGAGCAAACCTGGGTATTGCCATGGAGATTCTTGATATAACTATAGAAGACTTTGTGGTTGTTTGTAGTGTCTGCCGCAATTCTACCTTCATATCTGGATTTAGAGGTTTTGATGAGGGATCTCAACTTTTTGTTGAGGCTAATAAGTGAGTTTTTCCAGTCTTGGGGCTTCACCTTTTTCTGCAACAGTTTCTTCCTTCTGTTGTAGAGTTTATTAATGGCAAGGGACCACCAGATTAGCTTCCTTTTTTTGGAGGAGAGTGTCTTGGTTCTGTTGGTTATTTCTAGTTCCATGCATTTATGTACGTGTTGGTACAGTGCATTGGTGTATGATTCAGCAGTCATGCATATATTTTCTACTGACATGGGTGCCGTGAAGTTAGCCACCTCTGTTTTTAGGAGCCCAAAGTCAGCTATGGAGAAGTTTTTCATGTTGGTTACCTTTGTGGGGGGGGTGTGGGTGAGATGTGGATTTCCATGGCAATTAGTTTGTGGTCAGATCTAACCAGGGACGACTTGAGTATTGGTGTAGAGCAATGGTTGCCCATGTTAGTAATAACCAGGTCAAGGATGTTGCTTCTTCTAGTGAGGGTAAGAATGAGCTGGTGCAAGGCATTGGAATTGTTGAATTCCGGGAAGCGTTGGGCCAGTGTTTTGGTGCATGAGTAGTTTTCCCATTTGATGGAGCGGTAGTTGAAGTCACCTAGTAGGATAGTGTTGGGTTGGACCCTAATAGTTTCTTTGGGAATCCTGGGACATGGTTGGGGACCTATAGCAGCCTACTACCTGAATCACCATCTTACCCAATGTTAGTTCTACCTGAAGTATCTAAGATGCGTTATGCTGGGCTACTAGTCTGGAGATGTGCATATCATTTATGAATATGGAGACACTACCACCTTTAGAGGTTCAGTCCATGTTCTGGGGCTGAAAGATGTTGAATGAGTTATACCCTGGTAGCATAGGGGTGCTTTCTGCTCCTTTAAACCAGGTCTCTGTGACAGCACAAATGTCGATGTTCTCCATTTTGAGGAGTGCTTCGAGCAAGTGCATCTTGAGATTTAGACTTCTAGCATTGAGCAGCATGACCTTCAGATTGCATTTATTTATAGTTTTTACATTGGTAATTTGGTCTTTTGAACATCACCTAAAAAAGGCACCATAGGAGTGGCAAGAGCCTTAGCCAGTATTTGGAAATCCAGGGATGACAGATGCAGGCCATCTCTGGCAAAGCATCGAGGTCTGTCAATCATGTCATCAATTTGGGTAACAGTAGGATACTGCTCAGGGCTAGAGGCATACCTGCCTGGGCCACATAATCCATGAGCTCCTCCATGTCTCTTTTCATGTAGTCCAGAGAGGTGCATCTCAGGTCATTCACACTCAAATGGACAGTGATATAATCATACTTGTACTCGTTGTGGAGTGACCTGAGTGTGTTTGTTATGTGTTGGATTCTGACACCTGATAGACAGCTGACTGCTACCTTCTCCTTATTCAATCTAGTGAGTGGGACATCAGTGTGCCTCACTATTAAGTCACCTATGATTAGTATATTGGGCAAGCTGTTTTGCTTTAGGGGATTAATTTGAGGGGCACAGTGTGTGGGTGAGCTATGTGTCTTGTGGTTTGTGCTGTGTTGTGGTGGTCGAGTGTGTTTCTGCCTTGGAGGTCTCTGCTGTTTGGGTAGATTTCTATTGAGAGCCTCCACGAAGGTGGGTGTGTGGTTTGTGTTTTTATGCGAGAACTGTGATGGTGGGTGTTCTGGAGGGCTATGTGTTGCATGTGGTGTGGTGCAGGTGTTGACCTTCTCCTCTTGACCAGCTATTCCGGTCTTGGCTTGAGAGTGCATGGCTTCCAACTTGGATATATAAGTGCATCTCTCACAAGTCTGAGTGTTGGGAGGTAACGGCAGAGGTTGTCTGTGTACATAAGGCAGTTGCTACACCACATCAGAATGCCCAAGTTCACCAGGTTAATAGGAAAAAGCAGAGGAAACTGACCTTTAGACATGCCAGGAGGGGATGTTCATTATTACTAAGTACTGGAGTTGTTTCCTTATATATTTCTTTTACAGGAAAAATGTCACTCAAGGTGTCTGGGTCTGTACAGAGAACTGCCAAACACTTGAGGAGAAACTAATATGTAGACCCTGAATATTTGAGGGTGAAGTATTTAGGCAGTTATTCTGAAGTTAGAAAGAAATCAAGCAGTGCTTACAGAAAAATAAAGAATTAGCTTGTCAAGAATGATGAAAAGAGGGGAGTCACATGAATGGCTACTGCCTGGCTATTACTAAAGCTGGTCTCAGCACAGCTTCACTCTCTTAGGTAACAATACTCCTTTGCTTCTTCTCTCACCAGAAGCAAAATGCTAGTACCAATGCCATGAAGAGAAGCTGGCCATGGCCTGTTTGGTGATCCACAGTCTTGTCCCAGATGATGCAAGGGTCTACAGGATTGTAGCCTTTTTCTGGTAGATGCCTCGGATACCAAACAGACCAAGCAGTTACTTTAAGCACAGACACTCTCCAACCAGAAAGAGTCAGGAATCAATGGACTCTGCTCCTGCTCTCACCAGGATCAGAATATAAGCACAGATTCCAAGCGGTCACCTATAAAGCAGTTATTAAGCTTCCTGGTGATCAGCAGTATCCAGGAAATAATGTAACTGCACTCCTTCTCTCACCAGGAGAAAACAGAAGCACTAATCCCAAGATGACTACTGAGAGGCAGAATGTGGGGTCTCTAATAACTAGTGGTCTTGCAATAGATGCTTAAAGGTAAGATGAAAATGGTTTATCCTAAACACTGGAGTGTGCATTAGAGGAGTTAGATGTGAAAGTAGGTAACTTAAGTTTTACCTGTATAAAAAGTTAAGTTTCAGTGGAGAGTCACTATTTTTAAAACAGCAAGATAGATTGAAAGGGAGTGGTCACTTCTGTATTCTGGTACTATGGAATACAGTAGGATGCCAATAAATGTAAATAGTTGAAGGGGAGTGATTTCAAAAAATAATAATTTTGTGCTTACTCACACCAGCCAGCAAAAGCAAAGAGGAAATGAGATATATGGTGAAATGAACATAAGGGGCAGGCAACTAGAAAGACAGTGGTGTTTAAGAACACAACAGTAACCGGGTCACAACAGTAATCAGGTGGGAGGGTGGGAAAATTTTCTGTTTGACTCACAAGAGACAGAGCTGTGGTCTCTTTTCAAATTTTAATGTGCAGTTAAAAGCAGAATACAAGTAAACATGCTGTAAAAAAATCACAGTATACAAAATAGAAAAAGGTAATAAAGTAATACAAAATACAACAAATGAAAAGCAAACTAACCTTTCTCTCACAGCAAACTGTAGCAGAGTCTGGGAGAGCCTTTCCTAGTAAAGCTCTGAAATGTTTTATTTTACCACTTAAATAGAAGGTTTAGTTCCTAGCTCCACCCCTCTCAGTTCACAGATGATTAACCTTAACTGACCTGTTCTAACTTATGTGTGACTCCTTAATTGACCTGTTCTAATTTCTGTCTAACTCACAAGAGACAGAGCTGTGGTCTCTTTTCAAGTTTTAATATGCAGTTAAAAGCAGAATACAAGTAAAACACAGTGTAAAGAAAACAAATCACAGTATACAAAATAGTAAAAGGGCAATAAAGTAATACAAAATACAAAAAATAAAAAGCAAACTAACCTTTCCCTCACAGCAATGTGTAGCAGAGTGTGGGTGAGCCTTTCCAGTAAAGCCAATTGTATGTAAGACAGTGATAGTATGCTTTGTGAAATGTCATGATTACAGATATTGCCAGTGATGAGACACTGATTAGAAAAACTGTATTAGTTCAGAAGGTGACAAATAAAAAGCATCAGCATTGCATCAACACCCATTTCCCATTTTGTACATGGCGTAGGAGTATCTTTATTTTATTTATTTTATTTTAAATATGTTTACAATGGACCATACACTGATCACAAATAGCCATATGCAAGTACTGCCTTGGTGAAATAATTCACAATAAAAACAAAAGTTTAACAGAGAAGAAGTAAGTTGTACATATCAATTGGAGAAAAGAAAGCAACAATATAGAACAAAAAAACAAAAGTGACCCAACCACTCAAAGCCAATTTTCGTACTGCCATATTAATGGGATAATATAAACTCAATCAGTAGCAAGTATTTATATATGAACGCCTTCTTTTGGCTTTTCCCAGTTAGGGGTCACCACAGCAGATCACCTGTCTGGTCATGATTGGTAGTGGAGTTTTATGGTGTCGAGTTGCCAGCCCAACACCCAACCTTCCATGGAAGGCACACACATGCATGCACTCATGCCTAGAGCCAATTTAGAGTATCCAATCCACCTACATCATGCCTTTGTGATGTGGGAGGAAACCCACACGATCACAGGGAGGACATGCAGACTCCACACAGAAGGCACCCCAGCCGAGGATTGAACCAGAGAACCTCTTGCTGTGAGGTGGCAACACTAACCGCTGCACCACTGCAGCTGCCCATATATGGGGTATGAACTACTGCATGAAAATAGAAGGCAAGTTTGATGGACCAAGTTTAAGTATTGCATTTACTTACATACTTATCTGCAGATTGTAATTGTAAGCCATGTTGTAATAAAGTTTGAGGTTTGCAAATTTTACGTGGGGAAATTAAACAATTAACCATTATTGCAGCACTTACATTGTGTGAAGTCTTACATAGCCATGAATATGAGCAACAAATGTTGTTAAAAGGATAGATTTCATAGGTAACTACTAGGCTAACAACTCCAGGAGCCTTTTTTAAGCCTAATCATGGTTCCATAAAGAGAGAATTAAACCTTATTCCGTGTGTCTGTAAGGTAAACACCTTAACCATTATGCCAACCTCTGTCCCTTTATATGACTTCATATAACTTCCTTATATGAAGTCAAAGTGACCTCTTAAAGGACTACTACAGGAAAAAATGAAAAAACAAACACGTCTTTCTTTCTTTTCTTAAATTTCTACACATTGCTAACCTGTATTCATCAGAAGTAGTAGTCACTAGTTATTTTCTTGTGCCTGCAACCCCCAGTGTCCTTTTGGGGGCAGATATCCTGATGAGAGCTTGCTTTCTTATAAAGCTAATCTTCTCCATACTGCACTGTGATGGTACAGAAAATGTATTGGAGTTATGAGAAAATAGATGACCCACTGTTCTAGATGTAATGATGCAAAAAGGCAGTAATTTGGTAATCTCAACTGAACCAAAGTGTATTGAAGAAACAATTTGTACACATGGTTTTATATATATATATATATATATATATATATATATATATATATATATATATATATATATATAAGACTTTATAATGAATAATCGAGACTGAGTTTCACCGAAACACAGAACATTGAACAATCTCCCTGGTGATTACAATTAATCACCTCAAACATTATCACAAAAAAGTAATCACAAATGTAAACTGATGGGTTACATTTGTAATTACCAAACATAAAACTAATAACTTTTTACGTAGGAGGCTTTGCCGCCCATACCATTCAATTTGGAGGTTCTGCCCCCACACACCAGGAAATAAAATATATGTACGTCATTATACATTTCCTGGGGAGGGGGTCATTAGCATTAGTCATTCTTCTTGACTTCTGCTTTAGCATTCAGCTTCCCCATTGAGACTGGTCTCTCCACAGTGATTGCCACAAGAGGAAAACAATAGCAGTCTATGAATAAGAAAAACTTATAGGTGTATACTAATCTAAAGACCACTAGGGCCCATAAAAGTCTAGCTGTGCAAGTCAACTGTGACCCAAGAATTTGATTTAGGTATGGCATCTCGGTCCAAGGAAGTCATTGTTCCACTGTATTTGGTATTCATCAGACATATCACTGACTACAATACACCCTTTGGTATGAATCTAAACAAGCATATCCAACAACTGAAACATCCAAAGAGGTTCCTCATTAAAAGAATACAAAGTGTAAGTAAAATGTCCTATGCAGACCACCTCAAGGTCCTATCCCTGTATACTGTCTCTTACAGGCTGTTGAGGGGAAATCTATGCCTGGCATATAGGGCATTGTTAGACCCCACTCTGATGAACCTCCTGCATATCCACAAAACAAACAGCACCAGGATTACCCATTCTAAAGAATTAAACCTTGCCTGTGATATAAATAGGACCTGCTGGAGAGACAAGTATACATCCCAGAGGCTACCCTCTTTCTAGAACAAGCTCCCCATCCATGAGAAACAGAGTTCCTCCCTAATTCAATTCAAATGTAACTTGGACAATTGGATGGGGAACAGGAAAGTCATCCCTGGCTTGGCACCTATATCTCTAATGGACGCAGGAAACTTGTAAATGGTTAATTTCCCAGGGCTCTTCTTGTAAATGTTTCATTTCCTAAGCCCCTGCTTGCACTTATCAAAGGTACCAGAACTTGTCAGAGATTTGGGATGCATGGCTAGGCTTAAAAAGACCCTTGTGGTCATTAGCCTAGTAAACACCTATGAACCTATTTAGAGGTGGTGATTTACTGACTGCCTCTGTCCATTAGAAACATAGGAGCCAGTCCAAGGGTGAATTTCTGATTGCCCATCCAATGGTCCAAGTTCTGCTTAAATAGGGATATGGAGGATCTCTGCTTCACATGGATGGAGAGCCTGTTCCAGAGAAAGGGACTTCTCTGGAAAAAATAGCTGTCTCTCCGACATGTCCTAATGATGTTGCAAGCAAAATTTAAGTCTTTAAATCTAGTAGTTTTGATGCTGTTTGTTTTGAAGATGTACAAAAGAGTCATCAAAAAAGGGTCCAGGGATGCCCTGTATGCCAGAAAAAGGTCACCTCTCAGAAGTCTGTATGATACCAAGTAAAGAAACAGGGCTTGGAGGCAATCAGCATACGACATTTTGCTATATGTATTTTTTTCTTTTTAAGGAACCATTTTGGATGTTTCAGTTGCTGCATGTGTCTGGTCAGGTACATACCAAATGGGGCATTATACTCTATGATGGGCCTGATGAGAGCTGCGTACATTTGTGTGACAAACTCTCTGGACTTAGATGACATGATCTTGCTTATAAATTTAGCAACATGGAAGGATTTGCTTACTACCTTGGACACATTAATTAAAGGCTATGTTACTATCTGCATGAGTTCCCAGATCCCTGACTAGTGAATAAACTTTTAAGAGTGTTTTATTGATAATAAAGTTACCCATGGTGGCAGATTTCCCAAAAGGTACTATAATGCATTTCTTGGTACTGAATTTTAAGTCATGGCTTTGGTGCCAAGCATTTATCTGTATTAGATATTCCTGAAGGGTGCTCTGGTCTTAAGGGGGATTTTCAATGATTGCTGTCTGTTTCCATTCATCTGTGAACTTGATTAGCCAAAGGCCTTTGACATTGGCTTGGATATCCAAGAAGTAGATACCGAAGAGGAGTGAGCATAGCACGGAGTCTTGGGGGACTCCACTGGTGACCGACCTCTTTGTGGAGGAGGCCTCACCAATTCTATCCTCATGGCTCCTACACATGAGCAACCTAGCTATCCAGCATGTTATAATGGGGTTTATAGTTCTGTAAGTTTGTTGACAATGCCCAAGTGGGGTATTGTATCAAATTCTTAGCCAGGTTTAGGTAGGCAGCATGCACAGTTTTCCCCTCATCTGCTGATCTTCTCCAAGTCCTCCAGATTCAGTAAGCATGACCTTCCTTAGACAAAGCCACACTAGGATTGATCCAGTGTCTAGAGGTCTCCCATGTCCTTCTTGATAATTCTTTCCATGGCTTTGCAAATAAGACTAGTCAGACTAATGAGTCTATAGTTTCAGACTTTGTTGAAGGTCCTCCCTTATGAAGGGGGATAACTGTCACAGTACTCCATTCACATGGTACAAATCTTGTTTTAAGACTATAATTAAATAATGAATCCAGGGGTACTGATAAGTCATATTTTAGACTATTCAGGAGGCATCATGAGATGTTATTGGGGCCCACTGACACTGTGTTCTTAGCTTTAGTGAGTGTAGCCAGTACATGCTCGTCAGTTATAGTTGGAAGGGTTATGTTTGAGTGTATTATTGAGGAGATGGTTGGGGATGAGAGGGGGATAAAGTTGGAACTGAATTTGTATGCTAACAAGTTTTCTATATCACTAGGCTTTGGAATGTGTCACCATTAACCACTAGTTCAGCACATTGCTGAGTGCTGCCTTTGAGGTTTCTGACATTGCTTTTGAAAGCCATATAGTTATATTTCACCAAGGAGGATATCTTAACCTCAAAGTTGGCTTTGCTTGACATAATTAGCCCTCTTAGTTACCTATTTACTTTGGCAAGAGAGCTATCTGTATGGAAATTAACCTTCGAGATTTTTAAATACTTTTTCCTTTTGTTGTATATCCTGTTTAATTGGGATGGCACCAGGGTGGTGTGCTTCTGGGTTTAGTTCTATGCTTACTTCTGGTAGGTACAGTAGCTGCTATGCAGCCACTGATATGGTAGTACAGAGCTCCATTTCTTTTTTTCTTAAATATTTTTATTAAATTTTCCAAATGAATATATTTCCAATAACTTTGTAGTGTATAACACAACTTACACAGGTTAACAACAATAGAAAATCAACAACTATAGCATTAAAACAAACTATTTACAGGGTGTCTAAATTTATAATGATAGTATATATTTTTCCATTTGAGGTTCATTTTATGTAGTGTTACAGTTATCTCTCTCCAGTGTTTCAATCACTTTTTGCCATGAGCTGTAATAGGGTGTGATTCTTTCTGTTCTCATTCTAATGGTTTTCATTTCCATTCATGATGCATTCAGTATGATGTTTCTGTATTCTTTAAATGTCGGTGAAGTCTCACCTTTCCAATTTATGCTATTGGTTTTACATGTAGTAGGGTCCATAGGAGTGAGAACTTTGTACTAGTGACACATTGGGGTATGGGTGCATTAAATAAACTAAAAAAAGATTTAGACAATTGAAAATTATCATTAAAAATACTTGCAAGAACTAATTAATTTTATTCCAAAATGGTTTAAACAAATGACAATCATAAAACATATGCAACCAGTCTGCTCTCAAGTTCCTTTTTATTTTTCCATCACCTTATATTTTGTTTAAACATTATTTCCATTTTATGTGGCATTATATATGACCTATGAATAAATTTCCATGTGAAAAGTTTCCATTGCAATGAAGGAGATGTTTGCTTTGTGGAGAGGAGTATTATTTTTTTATCATTGTCATATGGAATTTTTTGTAGTAGTCCCAGAAATTTTCCTTATGGTATAGTTTCATTTTTTTATTATTTTACAGATGTTTGATAAGTAGCCTTTTCCATGAACAGCTTGTGTTTTTAGAAAGATCATGTGCTCGATAAGGTTACGTTCATTTTTGTCTGATTGTTAATTGCATTGCTTCTAATCTGTTTAAAATGTATTTACTTATATCCTGTATACGTAACCATAGATTATTATCTAAATCAAATGTCTTTCTTGTTTGTTCCATTGTTAAAACTTTCCCAGACTCTAGTAACTGATACCAATAGTTCAGTCCATGGTTACTAAGAATCTTTACTGTACCTATATCAAATGTTTTAATGTTATTTTGTGTACATGCAATAGGATATAACTAGAATGACCAGGCTTTTATGTTAGGATTTCTATTCATAAAGGTGTTGTGTCCCCTGAACGTGTTATTTATGAACTTGAAACTTGCAATCTTGCAACAAAGGCAGAAAGTATACGTTGGTCACACACGGCTGTGCAAAAACCTTTTAATACTTAAAAAAGTAGACAG
Organism: Protopterus annectens; assembly: GCF_019279795.1. Taxonomy (NCBI): domain Eukaryota; kingdom Metazoa; phylum Chordata; order Ceratodontiformes; family Protopteridae; genus Protopterus; species Protopterus annectens. The sequence continues at coordinate 196,490,203 of NC_056737.1, forward strand.
AAGTGAGCGCTTTCAAGGATACAATCCGCTTCATCAGTTTAATAGAAAATACATACAGAATCTCATTCAAAAAGACGCTCCAATTAAGAAAGCACCAATCAAAAACAAGCCATTAATTCAAAATCATATATTTAAAGATATATATATATATATATATATATATATATATATATATATATATATATATATATATATATATTATTTAAAACCCAACATATATATTAATGTTAAAATCTCTATATTTATTTATTTATTTATTTTATTTATTTTACATTTGTTGATAGGCATAGTCCAACTGGATGCATGTCCATTTTCAGCAGAGGCCCGGGGAGAAAAGCTCCATGGAATAAAAATCATCATAATATGTCACATATTACAAATAACAAATAACAAATATATTATTTACAGAGATTAAATGGGCAGACAATACAAATTACATATAGAATATTTTCAGTGATTAGAAGAGCAAGCATTATAACAAATCATCAGCTAGTGTTATTCAGTGATATCCAATATTATTAAGCCTCATATTATAGTAGAAAAATCATTAAAATGTATAAACATATAATATTATAAAAATATATATAAAACATACATAGAACAAATAAAACTTAATGTTTCAAAGATCTGGTCCTTAAAAAAGATTTGAAGGACACCATACTATTTAAGCCTGGAGGTCTATCAGCTTGTAGCTGGATGATCCATTTCTGTTCTATCGCCTCTGTGCTGTTTTTAAGATCTCTCCCCTTTCACTCTCTGAGACAATTTCCAAGATAAAAAACTTAAACTTATGAACAGGGCCTTCTCTACTTATATGCATAGCTAATGCATTATTTTCTTTTACATTTCTGATATCTCTAAGATGTTCCAATACCCTATCTTTAAAAGGACGATTTGTCTTCCCTATGTAGAAGGCATAACACTCTTTGCAAAAACAAAGGTATACCACATTGTTTGTGTGGCAATCAGCATAGAATGTAGCCTCAATCTTAAATCCTAAATAGGGATGTGTAAACTGCCTCCCAGAGAAAATCGAAAGACAGGCCTTGCATCTCCTACAAGTATAGGTACCTAGTCTATCAGATACAGTATACTTGCGACCATCCACTGCCCTGTAACATAAATGATTTCTCAAAGACCTATTTTTCTTGAATGAGAAAAGACGTGTATCACTTATCTTACCATCTAGCTCTTTTACCATAGAAAGAATACCCCAATTATTTTTAAGAACATCACAGACTACTTGTACATTACTAGCAAAAGTCAATGGCATTCTAATAGCTTTACCTGCCCCATCCTGTAAAGTGTGGGGGGTACATTTCATGTTACTAACCGATACAGGAGCTACTGCATGTCTGTCATCATAATAAGGTCTGCATCTGTCTGACCTCTCAGTCCAAGCTATATTAAGCTGTCTATCTATATCCTGTTCTTTATAGCCACTCTCCATAAACTCTTTTTTCAAAACAGATAAATCTTCCTGTAGGAGCTCATTGTCATTACAAGGTGCATGATACAAAAAATCTGCCCTTTCAGTACATTATGTTTGGTATGCTTAGGGTGCATACTCCCATTATGTAGGACATTATTCTTCCTGACTGGTTTCCTATACAAGGAAGTTGTAATTGTGTTAACTGCATCTCTTACATACATGTTACTTATATTTTTTACTGTTGGTTACTATATCTGGTGTTTAGGATATTATCTTATGCTTTGAACTTACAATCTTGTGTTTATTATCTACAAAATGTTCTCTCAGCATCAAAAGAAAATTATTTGATATCATTTCTGTATATTGTGATGGCAATGTAAGACCTGATTTTAACCATATCCTTTCATGCGTATGTTTCCTTTTGGCAGGGTAAGCACTACTTACCCATAATGAAATTGTTTTTAAGTTAGAAGACAGTGCATGCATTTCTATATCTGGAAGACTAACTCCTCCTGCTTTCCAGTCATTTAAATGATGATTCAAAGCTATTCTAGGTTTACTGGGATACCATAGGAAGTTTAGCATTAGTTTGTTAAATTGTTTTATATAAGATTTGGAGGAAGGGATAGAGAAGGCTTGTATGAAGTATAATATCTTGGGGAAAATAATAATTTTTATTATATATAGCCTGTCTTCCATTGTGAAAAAGAATTTATTCTATTTCTGAGTAACTATTTTAACATTATTTAATATACCAATGTAGTTTATTGTTATCTTATCTAGTTCAGCTGTTAATGTGACCCCTACATATTTTATTTCATTGCCTGCAGTTATATATTTAGAAAACTCCTTATCTACATCTTTCTTACTAGAATTTAAAAGTAACATCTTTGTCTTATTTTCATTAAATTTCACTAAATTTGAGGCCCGAGAGTCTCTGAAAATGTTCACTTGTATATAGTAGAGTGTTTAGTGAGTTATCATTGTCTTTTAAAGTTAGCAGAATGTCATCTGCAAACAACTGAATCTTCACTTCCAGACTATTGTCAATTTGTATGTCCTTAATATTTTTGTCCAGCTGAATACAATTTGCAAAAGGTTCAATTACTTTGGCAAATAATAGTAGTGACAAGGGCCATCCCTGTTTTGTGCCTTTATTAATTTCTATAGAAAAAACACTTAAACCACTACACAGAGCCCATACGGACTGCAAATATTCATTTACTGCTAATAGTCTAACCATATCTCAAACAATTGACTAAACCTGCTATCTACATTGCTATAAGCACTCATTTATAGTTTATTGTTCACCTCTGCTGGGGTTTGAACCCACTCTATTTGCCCTGCAGGCTCACTCCACTCCCCTACCCTGCCCTGCCAATTCCCACTCACCCCACTACCTGTACATTTATTCATCCACAATCCCCTTCCAAACTACCTAACATCCAATCACACAATACCCTACCCACCACAAACACTCTAGTTTTATAGACCCCCACCCAACTTTAACAGTGCCTCCTACCTCATTGCACCTACTACACCTACCAGCCTTGCTATCCTCCCTCACCTGTCTTACATTTCTTACACAGCTTCCTTACCCCTGCCTTGCCCCACCTACACATTCTACAGCCATTTCCCAGCCTACTTCCACACCATATTTCAGCTCCATAAAACATGACCTCTACTCTTTTAACCCAACCATGCTATTCAAATACAAAATCCTACCCATCCCACATTAATCTAACTCATCTCTCCAACCTCATCCCAAAAAGTCCACCTCCTTCCACTGCTCATACTCTCCAGTCACATTAGACTACCTTATTCTCATTTTCCACCAAATTTCCCTCTCACTCTCTGGCGACATCCATCCCAATCCTGGACCCACTCCCAGCACACAAACCACAAACTCCTCCCACACTCCTTCAAACACTCAAATCTATTCACCTCACTACACTCAACACTCAAAGCCTTCGAAATAAAAACCTTAACCTCCATGCCTAGCTCACTCACAATCAACCTAACACAGTAGCTATCTCAGACACCTGGCTTAAACCCTCCATAAAAGATAATGAAATTCTCTCACCTGGCTACCAAATGATTTGCAATCACAGACTTAACAAGAAAGGTGGAGGCGTAGCTATTATCTACTCCTCTACCCATACAGTTACTCCATACTCCAGTCATATCCCATACTTCACCAAAGCTGAAATTACCATAGCTCTACTAAAAATCAGTAATCACAAAGCCATATGTATTGTTGCCCTCTATATACCCCCATGCAACAATATCCCTATACTAGAAGATATCCTGTCCTGGCTTTCCTCTACCATTAAAAATGAAACCTGCATCCTAGGTGACATGAACATTAATTGGGCCAATATAAACTCTCAAACACCATCTTAGACAATCAACCTATTCAACTTCACCCAACTCATAAACTCTCCCACTAGACCCAACAAGGATGGGACCTCTGGCACCATCATTGACTGGCTCTTAACATCCCATCCTAACCTCATTTCAACTGCTGGAATCCTTCCAGACCCTCTCAGTGACCACCTACCTGCCTTTGCTGACCATCACCCATCTCCTCTTCAAAACCAGCACCACTACCTTCAAACTCTTAACCTCTCGCACTTCAACCCTCAAACTTTTTCTGAATGTCTAAAACTTACTGACTGGACCATCCTAAGAACTCTATCCCTTGACACTGCCACTAACTACTTCAATGAAAGTTTCTTAAACCTACTCAACAACCACGCTCCACTAAGAACCAAACGTGTCAAAGTTTAAGCCTCCCCCTGGCTATCAAAAGAAAATAAACTAATTATGTTCCAAAGAGACAAAGCATGGAAGTAATACCAAAGAAACAAAAAATCTAACACCCTACTTGAAGTCAAACAACTCTAAAACACCATAAAAAAACTAATAACCAGTGACCGTAAAGCATACTACTCCAAACTTCAATCTAAGTACTCTACCAACCCTAGAAAATTCTAGGACACAATCTCCTCTCTCCTCCAACCTGGAAATAAAGATAACCCCTGTCTCAACCCCAATCATACCGACTCAAAACTGCCACCCAATTCAACTCCTTTTTTGTTGAATGTATAGCTAAACTATCCTCCTCTTTCCCCAACCCACTCCCAACCCCACCTGCCTCTCACACCCCTCTGATAACAAATCTCCTCCCTCCACTTTTAACCTAAAACCCATCCCCACAGGTGTAATAAAAAACTTCACCAACTAAAACCTTGCCTCAACACACCTGACAATCTACCATCAGCTTGCCTCAAAATAGCTGCAGACAGCATTGCCTTTCCCATCTCCATCGTAATAAGCCAATCCATCCAAGAAGCCTACGTCCCTTCTATCTGGTGACATGCATACATCATCCCTCTACATAAGGGTGGTAAAGATAATGCCACCACCAATTCCAGGCCTATTGCCATCCTTTCCCTGCTTTCTAAAATCCTGGAAAATGTATCCATTCACAACTATTGCCATATCTAACACACAACAATCTTCTCTCCCCCACTCAACATGCCTGGCCACAGTACCATGACTGCCCTCCTTTCCTTCCTCGAGACCATTAACCATGACCATGACTCTGGCAAACTCATATCTACCCTGTTCCTCGATCTATCCAAAGCTTTTGATATTGTCTCCCACCCCATACTCCTATCTCAACTCTCCTCTCTTAGCCTCTCTGCTGCCTCCACCATATTCTGGTTCTCTAGCTACCTCTCTGAATGGCAACAAGCCATTCAATGGAAATCCTAAACCTCTCCCTGCCTACACACCTGCACTGTCATGACGCAGGTTTCTGTTCTAGGTCTCCTAGTCCTTGATATATTTATCAATAACTATCACCACACCATCCCTGACTCATCACTAATCCAATATGCAGATGATTCAACAATTGTCTGCTCAGCTTACTCCCTCACCGACCTGCTTCTAAAAATCCAATTAGCTTTCTCTAACCCAGAAACCTGGATGCAAAACAATCACCTGGCCCTGAACACTAATAAAACCAAACTGATGATTTTTTTCCCCTTCTAGAAACTCCCCTATCAACAAAAACTCATTCTCTGTACTCAGCCAGAACTACATCCCCATTGAAATTTTGTCAAATACTAAATGGCTCGGTGTTATCATTGATTAACACCTAAAAATTGACACTCATATCCAAACGGCCATAAAAAAAAAAACACCAAAAACTAGGACTCCTGTACAGACACAACCGCTATCTCACCCCCTCCACCAGAAAAACCTTTTGCCTACTCCTACCTTCTCCCCTCCCTTGTGTATGGTGTTTCTCTACTAACTAATCTCCAACTTGGCCTACAATCCAATCTCAAATCCTGCTACAATAAAATCAGCAAATTTGCTACCAACTCAAAAAAACTCATCCCAGCAGTGCCACTCCCTCCATCCTCTGCAATGGCTCAAACTACCCAATTACATAAGCTTTTTTAAACTTACCACTGCCCACATACTCATCTTCAAACCTTCCTATTGCCCCTCTCTGCCAACCTAACCCGCTACATTCCCAACCACTCACTCAGATCAGAAAACCAAAACTCCTACAAATCTACAAGGCCTCACAACCCCCTGGCAACCTCCTGCTATCTTGCTCCATATCTAAACTATGGAACTCTCTACCTCCCTCACTGTGCAATACCCCTAACCACACCAGCTTCAAATCTCTCCTATTCTCACAATTTGCTACAAAATGGACATGCCCATGCAACTCTCCTACATAAATTCACTCCCCTAACTATTCTAACTCCCACCCCCTACCACACCCAGTTCTCATTCCACTACATTGCCTACTACTACTTTCCACTACTTACAAAGGACAGCCTCCTGATGCACTGTGGCTAACCTTGTTAGATCTCCTTTTATATCTAAAACTGTGATTTTATTACGTATATGTACTATAACTGTGTACTTACAAAAACTTTCCATGTGTTATAAGTATTATGCCTCGTATGTATTACACTGTATTCTCAGCTTGATGTAACTAATCAGACTGCTTTGTATATACTTGTAATTTACTTGTTTGTTATTTGTCATTGGAACTTTTCTCCCCGAGTCTCCACTGAAAATGGGCTCTTCTTGACCCAGTGGACTTTCCAGATCATTAAACTGAAATAAATGAATAAATAAATAAATAAATAAAGATTTAGAAAAGGATAATCCTATCTTTATATATGCTAGGGATTTTTCATAAAGTGATTTAACTAATAGTATACATTTTTGTGAAAATCCATATTTTTCTACAACTGACTGTAGATATTCCCAGTGAAAAAAAATCAAAGGCAATATTTATGTCTAAATTGACCATAGTTATTTTATTTTTAGTATAATTAATATAATCAATTAAAGATATGATTCTTTTAATATTATCATATGTATTTCTGTCTTTTATAAAGCCAATTTCATCTTCGTCTATTAATAGTGAAAGTAATTGTTTAATTCTATTTGCGTGTTTTGCCATGAACATCTTATAGTCAATATTAAGTAAAGATATAGGTCTGTAAGATGAACTTTCATTTGCGTTTTTATCTGGCTTCAAAATAGGTGATATTACTATGTATTTTCAAAAAGGAGGAATTTTTTTGTCTTCTTTTACTAATATAAACAAGTTTACTATAATGCTAGTGTTTCTTTGTTTAGTAGTGTAAACATTTCTGGAATAATATTATCTTTGTCAAGTTTTTTATTTAGCATTTTGTCTAAAAAAAAAAAAAAAACTTCACGCAAATCAGTTTTTGCTTAGTGTGATGCAATTCAGTAGTACTGCCCATTTGCTGATTTACTGAAATGAGAGAACTTAGTAACATTATTTATTGGCAATATGAGCTGTCCTCTGCAATCTTTGTAGTGGTCCCTCTGGCACTTTAACACAGCTGTAGTTACTAGGTTACTGAAAACATTTCTAAATTCACAGCCAACGGCTGTCTCACAAACCATTAACAGTAAGGTTGAGAACAACATGCCTTCTTTTTTTCTGTCATATGCAGTGGAATAAGGATTGAACAAACTAGAGAAGTCAAACATTCCTCAGGGAAACTGAAAACTTCTATTGTACAATGACCCCCCCCCATTAATATTCCAAAACGTGCATGCTGATTGGTCAGCATGCACGTTGAAAATCAGACTTATACTAATGGAAAAAGGTCCGGTCGCCAGAACTTTTTCCATTAGTATGTCTTTTTTTTTTACAGCAACGGAGAACGCAAGATCTCCGTTGCTTTTTAGACACTGTCTCGCTATGTTAAAGGAATTTAACATAGAGAGACAGCTTTAAAAAAGTAACGGAGATCTTCTTTTCTCTGTTGCTTTTTTTAAAGCTGTCTTGCTATATTAAACTCCTTTAACATAGCAAGAGACTTTGTAAAAAGCAACAGAGATCTTGCTTTCTCTGTTGCTTCCACCCACAGCTCTGATGTACCGCGCAAGCATACACATGCGCAGTACATCAGAACTGCCACAGAATACCAGACAGCTGCGGAAGGGCAGCAAGGAGGCATTATACAATGCTATTATTTAAGAAAAATAAGTATTTTTTTCTTAAATAATGCCATTAATATAATAACCCACTTCTGGGTGTAGGTAATGCTGGATTTACCCACAGTTGTCTTTGTTTGGCCACTCGGGCTTCGCCTAGTGACCAAACCACACCAACCATGGATAAATCCAGCATTACCCACACCCAGGAGTGGGTTATTGCTATATTATACAATTCCTCCTCTAAAACGTGCACGCTGATTGGCCAGCCCAACCAGCGTGCCCGTTGTAAATCCCTCAATATACTAACGGAAAAAGGTCCGGTCGCCCGGACTTTTTCCGTTAGTATAAAACACTGTCTCGCTATGTTAAAAGAGTTTAACATAGCGATACAGGTTTTAAAAAAGCAACGCAGATCTCTGTTGCTTTTTTTAGAGCTGTCTCACTATGTTAAACTCCTTTAACAAAGCGATACAGTGTGTAAAAAGCAACAGAGATCTTGCGATCTCCTTTGCTTTTTTTTTTAAACCTGTCTCGCTATATTAAATGGGTTTAACATAGTGAGACAGCTTTAAAATAAGTAACGGAGATCTCCGTTGCTTATTTTAAAGCTGTCTCGCTATGTTAAACCCATTTAACATAGCGAGACAGTAAAAAGCAACGGAGATCTTGTGTTCTCCGTTGCTTTGCACAACTCTGATGTACTGCGTAGGCATACGCAGTACATCAGAACTGCTGCGGAATACCAGACAGCTGCGGAAGGGCAGCAAAGAGGCATTATACAATGCCATTATTTAAGAAAAGTAATTATTTATTTTCTTAAATAATGTCATTAGTATAACAATAACCACTTCTGGGTGTGGGTAATGTGGGATTTAACCACGTTTGTCTTTGTTTGGTCCCTCGGGCTTCGCCCTCGGGACCAAACCACGCCAACCGTGGTTAAATCCCACATTACCCACACCCAGGCATGGGTTATTGCTATATTATGCCATTGCTTCATTATTGGGGGGGGGGGCTGGTGAATGTATCATGTGGGCAGAAAGCTCCACTTCAAAGTATTAGTACTTTGGTCTGGAACATAAACAGGCTCTTATGGCAGGATGGCATAATTCTCTGAATGCCTACGGCAGGTCACCACTTACAATTTATAGCTTACTGACACTGAAAGGTGATATTACAGTACACAATGAATCCATTTCAGTGAGAATATTTACCTGTTATTAGTACTAAATGACAGAACACCTGAAAACATACACTAAAGTTGCTTACATCCGATGCAGTTAATAAAATATTGTTTCATTATTTTGTTTAGACATATCCATTTCTTAAGTATTAAAGATGCAGCTGTCTGTCTTTAACTGTCTCTACTGTGACATTTTCAGGTTTTTTAAATATTCTTGCTGATGGTTTTGTCATTTGAAACACATAACCCCGGATTCACTAATCCTCCGTGTAAGACTTAATAAGTCTTACTCGAAGGCTGCAGTTGAACGGTTTGACGTCAGCGTGCCATGAATATGCATGAGGGCACACTGACTCAACCGTAAGTCTTACATGGACCGTGTAAGAAAGCAGGGGCGTGTCCGACTGCTGAGCAGTCTAAATGTCCACGCCCCTGCAAGTGTTTTAAAACTAAACAAAGCACACACACAAGAGCAAGTCCGCTCAAATGTCCCTGCACCCAACACCACACTCCCTGATATTGTAAACCCCTATCACATTTCTGAAACACAAAACATTAAATATATTTTTTAAATCCCCAAAATAGCTGCCCGTATTTGTGCGTGTGTGCGCGGGTGTGCCCATTATTTAGCTAGAGTTAGCAATTTTGACATGGAAGAGCATAAGAAAGAATGTTAATGCAAATCACACGCAATAGCGTAATGGTAGAGCATTTGCACAAAGAAGAGGCATTCATGGTTCGAGTCCCACCACTCCCCTTTCTATTTATTTTTTAAATCAGTATATGAAATAATACCTGACAACTATATTTAAACATTACCAAAAAGCAGTGAAATGACCAATGTATCAGTGAACAAAATGAATATTTTAAAGGATCCTGATATAAAATTGCCTGCAGTTAAGCAGCGCTTCACCCAGCGCAATAGAGTTGCCCATAGTTCAATGGCGCTTTACCCAGTGCAATGTGTTTGCGCGGACGTGCGTGCCGCGCCAACCAGGGCACCATAAGGCACCGAGGAGCAACATAGAGCAAAGTTGCTTAAATGCAGCTACACCCCCTAGCCTGTCTGGATAGTATGAAAATAAAATGAATGACAAGATTCAAACCTGGGGCTCTGTACATCAGAAGCAAAGTACAGAACCAGTAAGCCATAACAACACAGGAGAAACAGCCACTATTAACATTCATATACTTACGAATGGTAGTTTAACCATTACTAAGCAGGTCTGCAGTCAGCCGAGAATTTTACAAAATGGCCAATCACAAAAAAGTCCGGAAAATGTGGCATATTTAAGTCCCACAGGCGGGAATACACGCCATAACTGATTGTAGCTCACATCTGCAGTTAGAATGTCTGGTGTCGGAGAGGGAACATGCTTCTGAGTGCAACGTTGAGGCATCGAGGAGTCCAAATACATGGTTTGGCTCCTTGTCCACCGTCACAAGTCAAGACTCCTGCAGGGCCAGTTCCAAGGGATGGAGTACAAGGCAGAGGCTTGGAACCGGTTAGCTCGTGACCTCACCAGTGCCACAGGCATTCCTCAGACTGGTGAGCAGGTCTGTCACCACCATGCAGACCTGAAGAGATGAAAGCAGGACTGCCTGAACCAATGGATACAGGAGGCCCGTGGGATGCGGAATGCCCCACAACTGAGTATGTAGCCATGGAATGCAGTATGTAAGAATTGATAATGGAGTATGTATAATGGATAGGTATGTCTCAATATCCCTTCATTTACTTTACAGCTGCAGGTGACTGTGCTATGAATCAGCAAGCCTATGGGAGGGAGCATGAAAGAAAGTGTTGTAGTCCAATAATACAGCCATAAAATTGCCTGAATAAGTCCTCTGCATGTACTGTCAGATAAAAACGTCATAGAGGCAGAAAAAGTGCAGAAACCCATTAAGAAAGGTAACATATGTCTGGAATAATATCTCTGCAGGCACTGTTATATAAAATAAGTGAGTGAGTCTGAAAAAAGATTGTTCTAATCTATTAATAAAGGTATTATATGTCTTGAACATGTCTGCCATATACACATAAAGGAGTGAGCCTGTGGAAAAGTGTGTAATGTCATTAATAAAGGTCTAAAACCCAGAGTGTGTCTGTGTCACAGAGTCTGAAATGCTGTTGTACCCTTGCAGTATATAAACAGTACTGTTTGAAAAGGTGCTGGCAACCCAGAGTTGTGCAGTCCCATATAAAGTGGGTGATGGAAGTACTAGTAGCTGTGAAACATATATACAGTCCACAAGAGGCAGTTACTGGCTGGCATGAATAAGTAAACCTGGCACACGTGTAGCATGTTATTTTTCCCCAGAAATGTGAGTGTGTGTCAAGAAATGCAGGGTTCTGTACAAATCAAAGTGAAAATGTCATGTGAAGACATCCCAGAGATGTAGAAAAAGAAATATAAATACAATCAAGAAATATGTAGCAGTAACATCTGCATCCTGGACAGTTAGTATGTCAGATATAGGTCAGGCATATATTGAACTAGCCAAACCCAGTACACAACCTAATGTGTGGTGGCAAGTGTAATAATACAGGTAGGGGATATACACTTGCAGTCACTAGGAATGTAGTGTAGACTAAAAGGTCATTATAAGATGTTAACCAAGGTTTTTTATACACCCTACTGTATGTGCATAGACCATGCAATTCCGCACCTCAATCGGTATGTGTAATCTTAAATATTTGTTGGGACATATGTCCTATTCTATAAATATTTGCATTCACGTTGATGCATGTGCCCTATTTAAACACCACAATCATGGTGGCCTGTTGCTACCAAACATTCCTGCATGCTGTTGGAATAACCACTGTGGTTCAATATATGCATGTGTTATGCTTGCTGTTCAACTGTTGTACCCTTGGTGTGTTGGGTTAATGGGAATATTATTGCATGCTGTTACAACTAATCTGGAATGCTGTTTTGCTTATGTTGTAATTAAACACACCTAATCACAGAACGTATGGGAAGGCCGGTCCCAGCGGACCCACCTGTCCCTCCTCAGCCGGCAAGTGCACCTGGCACCAGCAGGTCCGGTGCCCAGCCCGGGCTCCCCTCCTCCATTGGTCCTGTGCCACCTTCAGGTTGAAGCGCTGCAGGGGATGGGGCTCATCCCCCTGTGCAAGCGTGGGCCGAGAAGGGCCACCTGTCACCTTCAAAGGGTCCGAGCTGTGGTGCATAGGGAGATCCAGCATTCAGTCACTGATCCCCTATGCCAGCTTGAGGTGAGAGTGGCGCATCTCATGGGTGAGCCTGCCTGTCCTATGCAGCCCCCAGCAAAGCCACCCTCGGGGCTGCGAAGGTTCAGTGGTGACTGCCCATGGGTGGGGATCTCAGTTCCACTGTTACCATCTGTGGGCTCATGGGCTTGCGATTTCCAAACATCTGACCCCGTCAATTGTGTCTCCCACCCCATGTGTCATACACCGCCCCTGTATGCGTCTTGTCTGTCTTGTCTGCTTACCTTCCCAACCTACCTCCCCGGGCATACCTACTTCCTCTACCTCACTTCCCACTCTCACCTGAAAAAAAAAAAAGGGCAATCTGTACCCACAAAAAAATTACGCCCCATACATAGCTGCCCATTTTGCACACATGTCCATCGGACAAACATGTAAGCTGATAATTAGAATGGCAGTACAACATACTTTGTTGTCCTCATCCCTCTCCCAGGGGTGGAAGGTTTCAAATTTCACTCCAAATTCATTGCATATGCACAGCTGTTGCTGTTAAAAAAATGGGCAGCTATGGACCTTTCCTACACCTGTCCTGCACATTCCGAGCTTGTTTACCTACTGTGTCCATCTTTGTGACCCTTTTTCACCACTTTCCTATCTCCCCATTTTCTTTTCTTTAAAAGAAATTAACGTGGGGGTTAGCCGGAGTAAGCATTTTTAAGCAGTAGTTAGCGGGTTTGCACCAGTGTTCGCATGTGTGCACTTAGCTAAGCATTGCTAAGTGTCACGCAAACCCACACAAACCCGCTTGCAACTGCTTAAAAGTGTCTTAGTCACTCTATGGCAGGACCCTTTTACTGCTCAGCAGCAAAATAAAATACCCCTGTCAGTCTCAAACGCCAGACTTTGGACTCACAAGACTGTATGAAGTACCACTAAGCCACAGCAGATATACAATAATGTGGTGCTGAAAGAAATATATCATGCATTACAATGAGTGAATGTAAAGGGTGAATAGGAATGGCATAACACAAATCTTGTTCTGTGGCCCTTAATCAGCAAGTGTTATGGAATTGCATGACATGACTGTGAAAAGAGAACCAGCCATGCTAGTAGGGAATAATGTTACATTAGCACCTTACAAACACCACACAGTATCAGAGCAGGATAAACACTGCCATATTTGAATAGGTCAGAGGCCAGACCTCCCAACTGTGACTGATTTACAGGGATCTCCCTGATTTGCAAACAAATGTTAGCTGTGCCCCTCTGACTCCCTGTGAAATGGACTAACAGTAGGCAGAAAGGTGTGGAATCTCACTTAATGAAAAATGTCAATAAGGGAGAGTAGACACTGCTTGCACATCAGAAAAGGTGTAGTAATACATATGTTCCGAATCCCCCAAAGTCTCAATAGCAAAATATCTGAAATATATTACCGGTGTATCCTACTTATATGTACCTTTCCCTGAGGCTGTTCAAATATTTACCTGAGAGTATCTGAGGCCTGGAAGTGTCAGAAACACACAGGCATATCAGCTTGTCTGCTGTTACACACTCAGCAAATAGCTGTAGAATGAATTCCACAAGCATGCCATATGTAGGAGTACACAACAGAAATATCAAAGGATGTAGCCATGTACTGCTAGCAACCACCTGTGACAATGCCATTGTTCAGGTGCTGAAAAGACTGGTGTGGTGCACAGTCAAAGGATACTAGGCTAACCTCTGTCTACCATCTGGATATGTCCACAGGTGGGAGCTACTGAGACAGACTACTAGCCTTTATAGACTAACAGATACACAGCAACTCTGCATGTTCAGCAAGATAAACAGCACACAATAATAAATAATGCTCTCCGCAGTTCTGCACCCCTACCCAAAAGTACCATATACCTATGTAGTCAGGCACACCCACGGGTGTAGGTAGGCATACACAGTACTGAAATATGTCCAGTTGTCCTGAGCAGACTGTGCTAATGTCAACACAAACAAACCACAAACTGTTCAGAAGTGAGTAACATACTAATGACAGTATAGCATTTCACAAACAGTGCATGTGCCTGATATTCATAATTGGTAGTACAACATACTTAGTTGTCCTCACCCCTCTCTCAGGGGTGGAAAGTTTCAAATTTCACTCCTAATTTATTGCATATGCACAGCTGTTGCTGGTAAAGAAAGGGGCAGCTATGGACCTTCCCCACACCCATCCTGTACATCCCGAGCTGGTTTCCCTACTGTCTTCCCCTCTTTGTGCACCCTTTATTACCACATTC